>NC_139954.1:25763396-25808396 GCF_963454915.1 Gymnoscopelus microlampas
TGTCCTAGTCAGGAAAGACATCCTGTTCTCACAGTTGGTGGAGACGGCTCTCCTGGCCCTGGGTTATTCACACAGCTCTGCTGCTCAGGCCCACGGTCAGTCACAAATAACATTAATACTATTAACTAATACGCAATTCATTTACAAATCGACAAATAGAACCATTTGACCCGTTTGGAGCCTTACCTTACGGGCCCATGCCATTTTTGTACACTCACACAGAGGACTTTACAGTGACTTTCAACATTAAAACGTATGTGTGTCTCTGAAACGTTACCAGAGTTGTGCTGAACAGCTCACTCCAGTGATGTCACTGGAATAAAATCAGAAAATGTGAAAACTACAACCCTTACTTCCAGGTGTTTAGCTATACCTTCGGGGGCCGTGCCATTGTCCTTGTTTGCTGTTTGTTACATCAACACAGTGATCTTGACTTTCAAAAATATGAGTCAGGTTGATGTAATGGTGGCCATAGACCTACTGGCATGCCAGGCCACTGCTTACCTGTGAATTGTAGGAGCATGGAGAAGCAGACAGAAAAGGGTCACTATAGATTGTATCATAAATATTGTTGTTTTTGTAGGCTATGATAACCATCAACAATTAACTGAAACCAGGCGGCAAGTTTTCGTTTTTGGAAATGAAGCCAATGCGGAAGTAATAAAAACGTTGCAGTCATTAACAGCCCAGCAGCTGATGCTGATACTCCCCCTCAGGCTGCAAAATAATTTCAATGGGGACTAGTAAACCTTTTCATAAAAACGTTATCTTTTCAGTCGCCAGTTTCAATTCTTCTAACATACAGTATGCGTTTTTGTGAATTATGGTCTCATTCATTTAGAAATTGATGATAAAGCAGGGTATGTTTTTGGGGCCTGTGATTGGTTATACTGAGTGAAGACTCCTTCAACCAATAGCGGTTGCGCTTACGGACATTTTGGTCCCCCAAAGAGGCTTCTGTGTTTCTCTGTTATTATATCAAAAGTAACCTATTGTTGGTGCAGTAGGATGTCATACTGTTTAGTTCTATTTGTGTCATTTGTATTTGCATAAATTCAGAACCTTTATTATGACCATTGACCTTTTAAACACAAACATGTGTGGCGTGTGTGTGTGGCATATATGGCATATGTGGCATATGTAATGTACCAGAACTAGCCAATTTCAGACAAGTTCACCGGTGCAAGCCAACTTTAGATTAACACCAAACAATACATTTTTAAACATGACACCATACAACAAAACCCACAATTTACACGAGACATACTGTGTAACATTCATTTTAGTAGTCTTAATTGGCGACACATCTTGTAGCTCTGTTGTCATTACGGTTATCAGAAACTGTATTTATTAACTGTAAAATACATGAATAAATACATTTCCTATACATTACCGATACCTATGTAATTTTGGCTCGAGTGTCAGAAGCACTCGCAAATCAAAATAGTGTTTAATAGTGATTAGAGAAGCTGTCAAAAACACATTCATGTGGAATGGTTATTGTGAAAAATATACTAGTGAAAGATTGTATCAAAATTAACTTTTGTTTAATTGAAATATTACACAGTATGACCGTTATGTCCATGCACATTCAACTCAGTCCGAGCTGTCTTAACTCAGTCTTTACACTTTTTACACTTTAGTACCAATGATAGACAAAGCAGAGAGAAAGATGAAGAGAGGTAGACAATGAATGTGTATGAGAGAGGGAGGAAGACAGATATGATGTACAACTGGTAATCACATTCCATGGCACTCTTTCATGTCTGTAGGTAGAAATTAAACCGCATACAATGCTATCATTATTAGGGCATGCCACCTTTCTAGTTGAAGGATGCTTTTGTCTTTCTGTGCCAATGCAGTCACTACTGTTTAATTAAAAAACTAATAACAAACCAACTACAAAGCCATTCTGAAAAACAATAGCTCAACAACATTTATTCAAAGGAAAGGCCTGTTGTTTATCTATTTACTTTACTTTTAATGCCAACAACAAGCTCGTGCCAGGAGAAATACTCTTTTTTTGTTTCTTCACATGGTGGCTTGGCTATCTAATTTCGCAAATGAAAACTCTTCAGATACTATTAAACAACTCTGCTAAAAGACTGCTATTAAAATAAACGTAGGAGGACAGACTGCCTCTTTATGACAGTGAGAAGAGGGTTTCATCTAAGCCCATTTGCAGTCGGTGTTTTTCCAACCACAAAGTGTCTCTCCCTATGTAAACTACTAACTCAGAATTATGTCCCGTGGAACAGAGGGGTCGAGGCTGTACTGATGTTACGGCGCGGAGACATCCACTCTCCGTGTAATGAGTAGCTTTGACAAGAGTGCACAAACTAAATGCAAGGTCATCTATTTGGGGGCAGACGCTGTAAGAGCGTGCGGTGTGCAGTGCGCACAGTGCACGGTGCATGCGCTCTTACAGTGGTCATAAGCACAAGAATGTTTGAAAAACACAACTAAGACACAGACAGAGCCTGTGAAAGTCATTAAAGACACAACAAAGAGACGGACAGGAATGAGTCTGGCCTCTCCACAAGATGAAAATAATGTGTGTGTGTGTGTGTGTGTGTGTGTGTGTGTGTGAGAGAGAGAGAGAGAGAGAGAGAGAGAGAGAGAGAGAGAGAGAAGGAAAGAGAGACACTGCATTTCACTTATACCATGTCCGTGGGTGTGTGAACCTACTGTACACGAGTATCTAACTCATAACTGCATGTGCCTTTATAAGTATAAATATACAATGTATGTATGTCATGTCTGTGCGTTATTGTGTGTGTGTGTGTGTGTGTGTGTGTGTGTGTGTGTGTGTGTGTGTGTGTGTGTGTGTGTGTGTGTGTGTGTGTGTGTGTGTGTGTGTGTGTGTGTGTGTGTGTGTACTGTGTACAGTATGTGTGAGAATGTTTATGAAGCGCAGCAACAAAATAACTCTATAATTTATTGTTGCACACATGGTAGTCATCTGCTTGCAGGACAGTGTCATTTACTGCCGTCGTTTCTAAAGTATGCAGAAAATTCCATCTGGGGAAATTGCTTCACATTGATATAAAATGGTAACAATAGAACAAGCGAGGGCAATGTAGTTATTGACATGGCCTGAAATGGTATAGCGTGCAACTCCCCCATTCTCTGGAAAGACCACTGAAGTGGTTGCTGTCATTCACACAACAGTGACACTATTTGTATATTTATATATATTTTACCGTTTGAAAAATAAATACATATATACATATAGATACAGTATATATATATATAGGCATATATTTAATGTGTATGCAAAGTTGGGTATTTGCCTAAAGATAGCATGTTTGTGTGTGTGGTTTTGTCTGTCTGTCTGTCTGTGTTTCCATATATCGAGTTACAGGGAGAGTAGCATGTAAGTGTGTGTGTGTGTGTGTGTGTGTGTGTGTGTGTGTGTGTGTGTGTGTGTGTGTGTGTGTGTGTGTGTGTGTGTGTGTGTGTGTGTGTGTGTGTGTGTGTGTGTGTGTGTGTGTGTGTGTGTGTGTGCGTGCGCACGTGTGCGTGTATTTTCACTTTCTCATAAACCACCTGTAATCCCCTTTACTGCCTCAAGGCCAGCAGCTCTTCGTTGTGCTCAGGTGGAAACCTATTAAGTCCAAAACCATTCCTTTTTATTATTATAAAAAATAAAAAATAAATTAGTGAAAATAGCCGTTCTACAAGCTCAGAATGCCTCGCATCACAAGGCGTTGAGAGCTTGTAGATCTGCTATTTTCACTGCTTTTGTGCGTAGGGCATTAATTTACAGCAAAACATAAATAGTTTAAATATGGAGATACAAGGTTTCTGCCCGACAGTGACTTCTTGTCTTACCTCCAGCACAGCCCACTGTACTGTTGACTTCAGCCTCACTGTTCCCCATGTGAGTTCCCCTCACATACCCTAGTCCACACTGCAAAATTGTGAGCCTCAACTGAGTGTTAAGAATTGACCCACGAGGGTCCATTATTAACCTCTGTGTAATCACTACACGCTGTTGCTAATTGGTATGACCCAAAGTAATTCCACATTTTCACTTTTTTTGTCTTTGTGAGTCAAACCATTCAATCTATTTTGCACGGAAAATGTTCGAACTCATTCCAAAATCTTTTCTTTCTTTTAATTTGTTTTGTTTTGCGTGTGATACATGACACATTTTAGAATATTCACTGAGGTGTAATACTGGGGTTGTGACGGTTTGTACAATAGTATAATAGATACACATTGTTATATAAGCCTGTGGTTTAGCTGTGTTATTAGCCTTGACATTCTTTTTCCACCCACTGGTTATCACAGTTATTATGCAAATATACAACATTTTCCTATGATTGAATCTTTTGTGCTTTTAATAGCAAATGTTTTTTTAATCCCTTCAAACACTAATGTTCAATATGTGTCCTTCTTCACTGGCCAATGGAGGGACCATCACAAATTACATTTTTGTGGCATCCGCAGATTTTATTAGTCTAAATACCAGCCTGTTTAAGCAAGTTAGAAAAATAAACGTTATACAGACACAGTGTGTTATTGTCCAATGATCCCTTGAAATAGCCTTCTTAAATTGTATGGCTAGCATTTGCTATGGTTCGCAGATGAATGTCATTAGTAGCAGTTTTTGCCTTAATGTGTTTGCCAAGTATCAGGGGAGGTCTCCCTCTCTCATCAGTGTGTGTGGAAAACAGCGAGCCACATCGGCCCTGTGTCCACATCAATGTGTCTTCTGCAAAAACACCACGCCAGGGGTTTCAAAGGCAAGATGAAATGGGACATTACAACTCAACTCAACACACACACACACACGCAGACGCACACGCACCCACACACACACACACACACACACACACACAGGCACGCGCGCACAAATGGCCAGAAGGGACTTGAGCACAGTTCACACAGTTCAATAACAGTGTGTATGCACTCATATTGTAAACATACCCATATACCCACAGCCACATTGGCAAACACAAGGGCACACATGAGCGCATGCGCGCACAGTGCGCACACACACACACACACACTCTCACACACACACACACACACACACACACACACACACACACACACACACACACACACACACACACACACACACACACACACACACACACACACACACACACACACACACACACACACACACACATGCAGTTACACACACTCAAATGCACTTACATAAATATTCACATGAAACGGTGTATGCTGTGCATGCGCGCTATATATCTCTCACACACACACACACACACACACACACACACACACACACACACACACACACACACACACAGACACACAGCCATGCACTTCCTCATGCCGCCAGCCTCTCTCAAATGAATACTTTTTTGTTTTTTAAAACAAGCGTTTATGTTAAATGAATAATTTCTGGCTTAAATTATACATTTTTTCCTCTGTGGTCTATGACCAAAATTACACAGAGTCCCAGCTATTTTCTCCCTGTTTGAATTGTGTCCTGCATTCTTGTGTCCCAGCGGTGTATTTAAAGTGCCTGCTGAGGACCACGGCCTTTCTTTAATTAGCCTGGCCCAGTAATTAACTGGGAGATATTGTTTATTTCAATTATAAGGGTCTGAAGGCTTTTATAGAATGGAAGGGACCAGACCTGTATTTTACGGCTTTAGGCAGTTAACAGTTAACAGTGGTCAGTGTGTGTGAGAGAGAGAGACTCAGGGAGAGAGAGAGAGAGAGAGAGAGAGAGAGAGAGAGAGAGAGAGAGAGAGAGAGAGAGAGAGAATTGTCGCCATGCCATGTAAAAAAGGCCAGGGAGGGTCACCGCCTGCAGACCATGTCAGCAATTTACTGGACATCCTAATTTAAACCTATTGTGAATTGCAGTGTTGGACGTTGCACGTTACCATTATATCTTGTAATAGGCCACAGCTTTTTATTGCTATTCTGCAAAGTCGTGTCCCCATTGGCAGAGAGAGAGAGAGAGAGAGAGAGAGAAAGAGAAAGAGAGACAGAGGCAGCTAGCACTTTGTGTCACAGAGTTTTGGAACTGAGCGCTCCTGCGGAGGCGAGCCCTCCCTTGAACACAAGAAGAAAATGAGAGATTTTCATCAGGAGGAGTTCCTGATCACGGTGGAATGGTGGATGCTCGGGGTTTGAGTCAGTCGTATGGGGTTTCCCTCAGTGCGTGCCAGGGGTTGGAACCTGGAACCAGTTTGTGAAGAAGTCCTGTGTGCGTGTGCAGCCTGCTGCAGCCATTAAGACTTATTCTAGCATGGGACAATGGGATTACTGTGTGTACACGTGTGCCTGAGTGTGTGTGCGTGTGTACGTGCGTGCCCGTGTAAGCGTCAGAGCGAAAGACAAAGAGATGCGTGTCTGTGTGGATGGGCACACTCAGACAAAAGCCAAGCCACCAGTCGGCCACATGAAAGCGTTTCTTAGGGAGGCAGAATTTTAATGTGGAAATGGGAACAATGATTTCTACTTTTAAATGTGGACAAGAAGCAGAGACTGCCTAACAATGGACCAAAATGATGGATCAATTATTAATGCATTTACCATCACCCTGTGAGCATAAGCGTGTGTGTGTGTGTGTGTGTGTGTGTGTGTGTGTGTGTGTGTGTGTGTGTGTGTGTGTGTGTGTGTGTGTGTGTGTGTGTGTGTGTGTGTGTGTGTGTGTGTGTGTGTGTGTGTGTGTGTGTTGGCATGTGTTCATGTCCACTGCTCTGTGTGCTGTCATGTCCCTGTCTGAGGGTTTCTGTTTGTTTGCTTATTCAAGCATTGGCTTCCACCTTACTGGGCATTAGTGCCACTGTTTACAGCTGATACACAGACTACAGTGTGTGGACCCAGCACTGTAAAATATGGGTCCATTTGTACACTGCCAGAGGTAAAGGATTTTACTGTGTATGTGGAGGGTAGCGTGTGGACTGGAGACATTGTGTGTGTGTGTGCGTGCGTGCGTGTGTGTGTGTGTGTGTGTGTGTGTGTGTGTGTGTGTGTGTGTGTGTGTGTGTGTGTGTGTGTGTGTGTGTGTGTGTGTGTGCGTGCGTGCGCCCACGTGTGTACATGCGCAGGTGCCTGCTTGTGCCTTGTGAGTTTCTTTTCACTGTTGATGTTGTCTGATTCCTTTGTGTTCAGTAGAATAGTGCACCATGATTTCTTATTTTATGTGTGTACGTAAAATTGGTTGAGCACGTGGGCGAAACAATTAATAAATGATAAATCAAGATGAGCAAATAATCTGTTGGCGCTACGTTGGCCTAGGTTCCTGTGGCGCTCCTTTGGGGTTCCTCCCTGCCCCTGGGTGGGGTGGGGGGTGTGGGGGTCCATACTGTGGTCCATGCGGTTGACGTGTCCCTCCCTCCCCCCTCATGACCAGACAAAGAAGAAAAACAGCCTGGCTGGAATTAAACGTAACTGAACTACAGACACACCAGAAGAAAGAGAAGAAAAGAGAGAGAGAGATCTGAGGCCTATATGGAGAAGAGGAAACCAAAGGAAGACGGAAGGAAGGCGGGAGGGAAGGAGGGAGGAGCAATAGCAGGGAGAAAGAGAGAGATAGAGACTTCCCAGGACTCGTCTGGGTCTCATTTAGTGGATAGTAATGCGATTAGCATTGTTTGGTTTTCACAGCTCCAGCCAGTCCCCATAAAGAACCAATGTGCCTTTTTGTACTGTATGTGTGCACACGTGTGTGTGTGTGTGTGTGTGTGTGTGTGTGTGTGTGTGTGTGTGTGTGTGTGTGTGTGTGTGTGTGTGTGTGTGTGTGTGTGTGTGTGTGTGTGTGTGTGTGTGTGTGTGTCTGTGTCTGTGGCCTCGGGTCTGTCTGTGGCCGTGGCAGTGTGAGCACATGTGTATACGTGAGTGCATACTTGTACGTTTGCATGCATATTGTAGCTCACGCTTGCATGCATTTGTTTAGCCTCCCCGTTCCTGCTATAAAATCCTGTTAAACTCTTGTCATTTAAAATCCTCAGGCTTGCACGAGAGTTTCACAGGACGCCCACATACCATTACGCAACACAGACCGACGCAAACACCCACCGACCCACCCACATGTTTAATTAGGGGTGATCATGTTTTATGGGGCATATTAGTGTTGGTGGAGGCCGATGCGTTGACCCAGACCCACCACAGTAACAATGTTGTCTGTAACATCTCTGCTCATCTCTTGTGCCATAAAAAAGGCTCAAGGGTGGGTTTTACATTGCTAGCATTTACTGTGTGCCTTATTGTATCTGCACAGCACAAACATATGTCTTTAGCCATCTGCATTTTTGCATGTGTGTCCATAGCATGTACCCGTACTTGTGTGCTTGTGTGTGTGTGTGTGTGTGTGTGTGTGTGTGTGTGTGTGTGTGTGTGTGTGTGTGTGTGTGTGTGTGTGTGTGTGTGTGTGTTTGGGTGTAGGTGTCCATGGAGTGTCCCTGCCCTTGGTTTAGCCTGGCAGTAAAGCAGACAGACAGAATGACTAGCAGATAGCACATTATCTATTAGAACCTTATCACTCCTAGTAGATAACTAGGCCAGGCTATTAACAACACACACACACACACACACACACACACACACACACACACACACACACACACACACACACACACACACACACACACACACACACACACACACACACACACACACACACACACACACACACACACACAAAAGGTAGAGACGCTCAAACACAGACAGCAAACACACACATAGACAGATAGACACTTAAACACAGACAGCAAACCCACAAATAAAGTACACATCCTGAGAGTCAATGACAAACAAACACACACAAGGTGAAACAAGCCCATGCACTGTTGCGTGCACACACAGCATCTCATACAGTATGTACAGTATGTACAGTACGTTTGTATGTATGCACATTGCATTAATCTACCCTACTATATCAAATATGTTAAGTATTACATGTTAATTTGTCTCTCACAAAACAATCACACACAAAACAAAAATGACAGCACTGTGCAGATGCATCTGTAAAAATGTGTGAAGGATTCATGCACATACGCACACACGCACACACACACACACACACACACACACACACACACACACACACACACACACACACACACACACACACACACACACACACACACACACACACGTACACACAGCAGTTCTCATTATCGGTGACGTAACCTGTTGGCTGTGTGACTATATTTGTTGCATAGTGCAGTGGAGGGGATATCTCTGTCTCTCTCTCTAAGCATCTCTATTTCATAGAGCTTTTATTCTGGGAAACAGAGGAGAGGCAGACCTCACTGTGACCTGGATTTCCACACTGGGATGATGTCATGGAATGAGAAAGGGGATCAAATTGGGTTAATGAAGTTACCTTTATCTATTACCTCAGTGGGTGAACGTGCACTCTCTCTCTCTCTGTCTCTCTCTGTTCTTTCCTTGTTAGTGTCAGAATGGGCAATATCACTACATATATGCTATTTTTGCTGAATGTTCGCCTATTATGACATGCCCAGAATAGGGACGCTAGAGTTCATGTGGTTAACGGATGTGACGCGTTTGTCGGTTGATGATTGTTGAATGGACTTAAAAGTTGTCTAAATAATAGGCAAGTGGTAAAGACATTAATGCGGGGGAGTTAACTTTTTCTTACATGAATGCCGTTTTATGTCTTTCGCGCACCTGTCACTTATTCCGTGGTACATATACAGAAGCCTCCTCATCGAACTTTCATTGAGCAACGCAGTCGTACGATGAAGTATAAATTAACACTGTATAAAGAACAAAATATAAAGGAAAGGTGGAATGTCTTCTTCCCGCTTTTCAATAAAGATGCTATCAGATGAAGTCAGACATTAGCTGAAGTGATTTCTCTCTCTCTCTCTCTCTCTCTCTCTCTCTCTCTCTCTCTCTCTCTCTCTCTCTCTCTCTCTCTCTCTCTCTCTCTCTCTCTCTCTCTCTCTCTCTCTCTCTCTCTCTCTCTCTCTCTCTCCAGGCATCATCAAGGTGGGCAGGTGGAACCCTCTCCCCATTCACTTCCTGACAGACGCTCCAGAGGCCACGGTGGCTGACATGTTGATGGAGGTCTACCACATGGTCACACTACGCATACAGCTGCAAAGGTTAGACTCGCTGTTAAAGGTCAGGGTCAACATGTCATACAGGCCATTTGGTAAAGGTGACAGCCAGTGAAAAGTTCTATACCTTCAGTATTTAATGTCTATCCCTAATTTTGCCCCCATCAACTAGTACAGAAGTGTGTCAACATTTGGCAAAAATAACAGAGCTAAAAGCTCACAGCACGTCACAACGCGTCAGAACGCACCCAGAACACGTCACATTGCAACGCATTGAGAGTGGGAGATTGCAGATCTGCTATTTTTGCTGAAGATATTTAGTGTAGAGAGAAAAAAGTAGGGGCCTAGTATAGACCCCTGGTGCACCTGGTGAACTAAGTACGTGTATACAGGGTTTAAGTGGTTAAAGGATCATCTCTATAGTAAAAGTGTTACAATTTTCAATTTAGGCATTTACCAGACGCTATTAGATTGACGGACAGACACACGGACAGGGGCAAAAAAACATAATCTCCGCCTCCCAAACAAAACATATGTGAACAAATAACCAACATCTATCTGCATAGTATAACTAGCATCTATCAGAATAGGCGTCAAGAAGGGGTACAAGTAGAGGATTGCTTGGGGGTGAGGTGTAGTCTTAAGAGCTGGGTTTTCAGACTGCGGCGGAAAATGTGGAGTAAGTCTAGACTGCAATTTGGAGTTTATTCCTCAGCTTGGGAGCCAGGATGGAGAGGAGTCTAAGATATGTGGATTGTTCACTCAAAATAAAATAATTGAGCGTTTCCTCAAAATAAAATAATTGCTGAGGATCTTAAAATTCTGTAAACCCTCAGTGATAATGCAACCATATGTATACTCAGAGTTAAAGTAACACTGATGATTTTACTGTGTACCGATTATGGACTGGACCAATAGGGCCAGTGCCCAGGGCCATGAGACAGACCGACAACTTATTAAATTGTATATATGTTAACGCTCAAATATGTGGCCCCCTTCGCTTTTAAGATTTGTTTTTACATGCAAATGAATATCATGTAAATACCGTAAGTTATATAATGTAAATCCTGTATGATAAAATGTCTACAGGTGCTTTCTTGACCCACCCATGCCTCTCAACTGGAGTAGTGTGTTTTCATGGCCACCCGACTGCTCATTCTGGGTAGCGAGCACTGAGTCTTAATCAATCCTTGGTCAATGGGCTAAACATGCCAGACTGCCTCGATAAGGGTCACACTGTCACGATATGAGACAAGTTTTGGACCCAAGTGCAGAACCAGGCAGGCAGGTAGAGAAGGTTCAATGAAGATTTATTAATTAACTCAGCACACAAACTGACATTAAAGCAGGACATACTACAGGACACACCATGACATGAACTATAATCCAACAAGGGAACACTGAACACAGGGAGGTTTAAATAGACACAGTGTAACAAGACACAGGTGAAACATAACTACAATCAACACAAGGATTGGCTGGGAGACTAACAGGACACAGGTGGAGAAACAACTAATCACAGGGAGGAGCGACAAGACAGGTAGCAAACACTAGGCCAGACAGGAAACACTAGGAACAATACTACACAATAAAAGTACAAGTATAACAGGAAATTATACGCAAGATACAAGGATCCTGACACACACATAGTTATTGTGGTTACATACTGTATATACCCATACTTTTCTGGAAGTGGACTGAACCCATTTAATGCAAAATATGCATGGCATTTCAAGAGTTGGGTGGGAAGGAAAAATGTTTCCCTTCCAATTTACAGTAAATGACATATTTGGCTTCTTGTTCACCAATATCTCCCTGGCTAAGACAAGTTTTATAGAATGCGATACTGAAGATCTTTGTGGTTTGACTGACCATCTCTATCACAATCAAATCTTCAGTGTTCGTTTAACCACTTAAACCCTATATACTTTGTTGACCGGTGTCCCCCAGGGGTCTATACTAGGCCCCTTACTTTTTCCCTCTACACCAAATCTTTCCCCTGAAAACAGCTGATGTACAGGCTCACAACGCAGTGCAACACGATGGGCTGTGAGCTTGTAGATCTGCTATATTTTGCCGAATGTTCACCTCCAGACTAGGGACGCTAGGGTTCATGTGGTTAAATGTACATTTGGTGATATTTGGTTACGTGTGTGCGCTCACAGAGTGACATACTGAGGATCTTTTTTCTTTCTTTCTTTCTCTCTTCACTGTGTATCACATTTGAAGAGGCAATATCGAAGCACTGTCATTCCTTTCCTGGTTAGGCGACCCTGAGCGGGAATTATCTACTATCTGACTGCCTCCAAGAGCAACAGCGAGAGAGCGTTTGCCAAGAACACCCAGTTTCCCAGAAGAATGAGTGAAACTGGGTCCTGATGGACAGATAAAGACAGATAGACTCCAGATGAGAGGATTATTATTGTTATTGTCTTGGCGCATACCAGCCAGGTTTATTTACTTGTTTACACATGTGTCCATGGCGATGGTGCAATTTTGGCACGTACTGCGACCGGTGTCTGAATGATTGATTTTTGAGGTTAAAGGAAAGGAGAGGGAGGGGCTCCAGGAGGGATGGGTCCTCGCAGGAAGCCACGGTTTTGAGCTGAGGTTAAAATGTGGAGGTCGGGAAGAAAAATAAATATGTTATCTATCCGGTGATCTAATAAATCTGTGAGCATGTTTGGCCTGATGAAAGAAGCCATAAAAAACTTAACGCTTATTAAAGTAAATTAAGCTCAAGCAGAAAAACTAATTAAACTGAACCCATATGAATGTAATTGACCGCTCCGACTGTGTGTGTGCATGCGTGTATGTGTGTGTGTGTGTGTGTGTGTGTGTGTGTGTGTGTGTGTGTGTGTGTGTGTGTGCGCGCGCGTGTGTGCATGCGCGCGTGTGTGGTTGCTGTAGTTTCGCCAAGCTGGAGGACCTGCCGTGCGAGCAGTGGAACCACGCCACGGTCAGGAACGCACTCAAAGAGCTGCTGAAAGAGATGAACCAGAGCACACTGGCCAAGGATTGTCCTCTGTCACAGGTAATGATGACTCCCGCACACACAATCCTGAGTGTTCACTTAACTGTGATAGAGGGAAAATATTATAGGTACATTTTATATACTCGGAAAGCTACACATGCACGAGGCACGCGCGCGAACACACACACACACACACACACACACACACACACACACACACACACACACACACACACACACACACACACACACACACACACACACACTCTGCCTCGCTTTCTCTGTCTCTGTCTCTGTCTGTGTCTGTGTCTGTGTCTGTGTCTGTGTCTGTGTCTGTGTCTGTGTCTGTGTCTGTGTCTGTGTCTGTCTCTCTCTCTCTCTCTCTCTCTCTCATATTTTAGTAAGTGTAGCACATGATTGAATATCAGCGCCTTGCCTTACAGATACATTTTATTTACAATAAGGCCTCTAGGTAGCACTTATATGGTCAGTTGCATGAGTTTTGGCTCCAAGATAAAATAAAGAATGTATTACTGAATGGCTTATTCGTTAAAAAATAAATAAAAATTATGCTGCAGAGCTGAACCCTTAAAAAGTAAGTCTTTTGCACACCTATAAAGGCGACAGGTGCATACGAGAAGACCAAGCGTGGGCCCAAACGCAGCAACAGAAAAAACTCCTGCACACTGTCTTCAAATGCAACAACAAACTTTAATGGGAATATTAAATTCTATAATATTATTATATTCCCATTAGCTTTGGAAGACAGTGTACTGTGCAGGAGTTTTTTCTATTGATATTGCTGAACCCTTCCTTGTCAGACTTAGTAAATTAATCTTGAAACTAGCTATTTTTATAGCACTTTTCCAAATAAAGTGCTTTGGAAAGCAAGATAGCACCTACACATTACTGTAGGTGTATTAACCCTGAGAACCCCAGGATCCAGAGTACAGCTGGTTTTCCTTCTTGCCTAAACAGAGACTTAATTTAGAGCTGGGCCGTCAGGTGAATGAAATTGATCGGTAACACTTTACTTAAAGGTTGGGTCTATAATGCATTATAATCACATTTATAATGCATTATAATGCACTTATTTGGCTCCATAACACTCGTTATAAATGTTTATAATTATGAATAACAATTTATAACAAGGTTTATGAAGTATTATAAGTGCTGGTCATAATGCATTATAAGCTCAGCGGAACAGCACATTATTATAACTGCCATAACATAGTCAGTTATAAAGTGTCTTTGTTATAAGTTGTTATGCATAATTATAAACATTTATAATGAGTGTTATGAAGCCTTATAAGTGCATTATAATGCATTATAAATTCGATTAGAGACCTGACCTTTAAGTAAAGTGTTGGTGCAGGAGTAAAGTTCCTGAACTCCACCGCTGAGACGATCTCTGTCGCTGTACTAGTGGCTCCTACAGTTTGGTCAGGGGAATTGAGAAGAATAAGTATATGCCTCCACATGCATTATGTAGCCCTGGTGAAACTTCTCACTTCCAAGTGGAAAGAAGCGCACTGGCAGTGGCATGTGTATCAGAGGGGCCAAGCACCCACCCTCCCTAACGAACCAACCAGTAGGAGTCAGCAGTGACAATAAGTACAAGTGGAATTGGGGAATTGGCAGGAACGGCTTAATTGTGAGAAAAAGGAGAAAAAAAGAAAAAAGAAAGAAAGTATAGAAACTGGTGGTCTGGTCCCCAGAACATTTATACCATCCAGAGATCCATCTGCTTTGGGGCAAGATAGCAAACTGTTGTAATTCCACGGCTGTTGACTAACGTTAGTCTACGCCCCCTATTATCGATGAATTTTAATTACACACGTTTATACAATTCAGCTAAATGAACACATCTCCCGCATTGTTCAGCTCCCAGCTGCATCTCCAGGCCTGCATCGCAGCCTCCTAATGACTTCCCAGTGTGTCGGTGTGTTGTGTGAGATTTATGTGGGTGTGCGTGGGTGTGCGTGTGTGTGTGTGTGTGTGTGTGTGTGCGCGCGTGCATGTGCGTGTGCGTTTGCGTGTGTGTGTGTGTGTGTGTGCGCGTGTGCGTGTGTGTGTGTGTGTGTGTGTGTGTGTGTGTGTGTGTGCGTGCGTGCGTGTGCGTGTGCGTGTGTGTGTGTGTGTGTGTGTGTGTGTGTGCATGTGTGCGTGCGCGCAGTGTTTAAATGGAGCTCTCAGTGTGGGTGTTGATCCCAGCATCAATTGCAAGCATATGTGTGTGTGGCTGGAGATTCCCTCTTTGCGATGCACTGGCTTCAGTTTCCATGGGTGGCTTCCCATCGTGATTAATGACTGTCTATTTCTATTGTGTGCGTGTGTGTGTGTGTGTGTGTGTGTGTGTGTGTGTGTGTGTGTGTATATGTGTGTGTTGTGTTGTGTTGTGTTGTGTGTGTGGCTGTGCGTGCATGCATGCATACCATGTGGTTGTTGCGTGTGTATAAGCATTTCATATTATGTTGGTTATTAATTATCTCTCCCTTCCCTTCGCTCTCCCTGTCCCCCCCCCCTTTCACCCTCTCTCTCTCCCTCCCTCCCTCTTCCCTCCTCTCTCACTCTCCCCTTTTTTCCTCCCTCTCTCTTGCACTCTCTCTCTCTCTTTCTCTCTGTCCCTCCAGAGCATGATCTCCTCCATAGTGAATAGTTCCTACTATGCCAACGTCTCCACTGCCAAGTGCCAGGAGTTTGGACGCTGGTACAAGAAGTATAAGAGAATTAAAGGTGAGCACTCTAACTGACCACAAACCACTTATGCCTGATTTATACTTCTTCATACGCCGTTGTCTTTTAACATGGCTAAAATCTCCGATCTACAAGCTCACAGCGTGTTGCATTGTGATGATTGCGACACGCTTTTAGACCGAATTAAAAACATTTTGGGGGGGGGGGGGAGGGGGAGTTTGACCATTTGTGAACACTTTCACCTATAATGACATGCCCAAAATAGGGACGCCAGGTTGAAAGGGTTAACCCTTATATAAGCATTTCCTCATATATCTAATGGTGGTTCTGAATCCATTTTCACAGTGATCCTGATTGGACATTACGGAGGCCCTCTAAGAACTGTCCAATTTCGGAGCTTATTTTACAGCTGTGACTATTGTTTTATTTCATAACCAACTGCACAGTAAAATCCAGAGTGTGTGAAAACAGGCCCTTAAAGGATTTTAATGTGTGTCGCTCTGTCAGCCCCATCACTGAAAAAGATACAATTATTATTCACATCACATGCATGGCCTAACCCTAAACAGAATGTTAATATGACAACCAGAGAGAGGTAGGAGGTGGGGGGGTGGGGGGGTTGGGGGGCAGAGAAACACAGGAGAGAGAGAGAGAGACATAGAGAGACATAGAGAGAGAGAGAGAGAGAGAGAGAGAGAGAGAGAGAGAGAGAGAGAGAGAGAGAGAGAGAGAGAGAGAGACAGACAGAGAGAGAGACAGAGAGAGAGAGAGAGAGAGAGAGAGAGAGAGAGAGAGAGAGAGAGAGAGAGAGAGAGAGAGGGCTACAAGTCGTGCTGACAGAGAGAGGAGTGTTAGGTTACACAGTGTCCCCAAGATTAGTTCTGCTCTGTGACATGCAGACGACACACACACACACACACACACTCACGCACGCACGCACGCACATACACACACATACACACACACACACACACACACACACACACACACACACACACACACACACACCAATCAGCTGCAGATGTGTACAGCTTTGCGCTCTCCGGTTGGCTGTCAGTCACAGCCAGGTGTTCAAGGTAGATGTTGGAACTCTTATTCCCATCTACCATTGATGTCCCTTCCTCTCACCTGGGTCAGTTGATACAGTGGTTCACCACTTTAAACCATCTTGTTTATGTTATTACTGATATGTTATGCTTTTATATGTTGTGAAGCACTTTGTGACTCTGATGTCTGTGAAAGGCGCTCTACAAATAAAATTTACTTACTTACTTACTAAACCAGGTGTAATTATTATGGGCATGTCGTTATAGGCAAACATTTTCAAAGATCTTTCAAAAACCTTAAGTGTTTTAGGATGAACAGTAAATGTGTTGCACATCATCATGAATATGAGGAGCTGAGCCTTTCCTATTTGTCTTTTTGAGCAGTTGACTACCTGGAGAAGATGTGGTCTGGAAGAGATGCTACAGACATCAAAAGTGAGTCTGTCTGAGTTAACAGACACATAATGGGTCAACTGTGCATGTTCACACTTCATCTGTTTGACCATACGAACCTTATCCTCTCCTCTCCTCTCCAATCTTGCAGTAGAGAGAGACAGCATGGCAGACTTCTGTGTTCTGGGTCAGCGGCCTCCACCTCACCTGGCTGGCCTGGCCCAGCTCAGCCATCTGGGATCGGGGGGCAGCCCCCTGCACAAGTCCAGCTCCGGAGACCCCCAGGCTCCTTCCCTGCCTCCCCAGCAGCCCCCTCCTCCCCAGCAGCAGCCCTCGCCGCATGGCCCGCTCCACCACAGCACTCCAATCCGTTCCGGCCAGGGGCCCCCTCCACCTCCTCCACCCCCACCCGGCGCCATGCAGCCCCTCCTGGGGCCAGGTGGCTTGCTGTCGCCCCAGCTCTCCCCTCAGTTGGTGCGCCAGCAGCTAGCCATGGCCCACCTCATCAACCAGCAGCTAGCCGTTAGCCGCCTGCTGGCCCACCAGCACCCGCAGGCATTGAACCAGCAGTTCCTCAACCACCCGCCCATCCCCCAGAGGTCGTCCAAGCTCACTGGGGACCATCCCGGGAGCAACCCTTCGGCAGCCGAGGTCTCAACCGACATCTACCAACAGGTCAGAGACGAGCTGAAGAGGGCTAGCGTCTCCCAGGCCGTGTTCGCCCGTGTGGCTTTCAACCGCACGCAGGTAGGAGAACATGATGCAGGGCCGGGTGGAGAGGGGTGGAGTGGTGAGGGGCGGGTGGTGAACAGGAGCAGGACAGCGCAGGAGACGACAAAGCAGACGAGTTACAAAAGAGGAGAGGGAACAGGTGAAGAAGGCAGGGAAAGGAGGGGAAAGAACAGATCAAAGCAGTAACTTCAGAAACTTCAGAAATCTGTATTTAGGGGCATCTGGTGGCAAAGGGTTAAAGTTCCTGCCGGAGAGACTGGGGTTTGATTCCTCCGTGGTTCCTCTGGCTTGCTCCAGTGAACACAACTTGTTTATGGGTGCGAAGTCAGTAGGGGAGGGCGATGATCTCTGTCACTGCTCTAGTGACTCCTACAGGTTGGTCGGGTGCCTGTTGAACTGAGAGGGATAACATGTTCCTCCGCATGCGTTACACTCTCCCGGTGAAAGTCTTCACTGTCAGGTGAAAAGAAATGTGTGGTGAATCCATATGTATCAGAGGAGACATGCTGTCTACAACAGTGGTTCTCAAAGTAGGGTCTGGGGACGAGGTGGCCCTTAGTTAAATTAGTTAATATAGCATAAAAATCAGCTAAACAGCTAAATCATCTAAAGCTCACAGTCCCTCACAATGTGGAGTGTTGTGAGCTTGTAGATAAGCTATTTTCAAAAAACGTTTTTAAATTTCTTGAATTATTTCACATTAAATTAAAGCTGCACTATGTAACTTTCCTCTTCTACCCCGGATTTGAACCCGGTTTCCTGCACAAGTGCTGCCATTTTTACCATTGAGCTAATACACCGGGCGGTCTTTTTTTTTTACACATGGCACACCCAGTCATCTCAGACGGAACACTTAAGTGCCGCGGAACCCCAGTTGAAAAACACTGCGCTACCATACAGATTGGACAAAATTATATTTTATTCATTAAAAAGAACGTACATAGTGCTGCTTTAATGTGAAAGGTTTTGAATATTTTTTGAAAGATTTTAAAAACACAAATCTTGTTTGTGGGTCTTAGACAAATACAAAGATTTGGTGGTCCCTGATGAAAAAGTTTGATAACCACTCCACTGGTCTACAACATCCCCAGGCCAACAAGTTGGCAGTGACAGGGACTGGGAAAATATACAAATCTATATATGTAGTCCAATGGGGACATACATTGTGAGTGTACTTAGAATAGACCAAAATAAACCCAATTTTCTCTCACATTTTGCGCATCAGATCAGGTGTGAAGGGATAATTGCCTCATGCAATAGAGATGAATATGGCATCAATAAGTCGTCATTGATAGGCCCATGATCTCTCCCATGGGGGTGGGCTTTTTGCGGTCCGCCACCCAGCGTCATTATGAGAGAGATTAGCTGAAGCATGGCCAGACGACTTGCTGGGTAGTTGAGTTTCCTCCCCCGCCTTCCCAGCAGCAAACACACCTGCTGTATTCAGCGTGCGCTAGGTTGGTTGCTATACGCCCCATTAGAGCAAATAGTATACACCTACTGCCATATAGGGCAGAGGGCAGGTGTGTTATTGTGCACATGATGTGAGTCTGTATGTTTGTATGTATGTATGGGTGTGGGTGTGTATGTATGTATGTGTGCGTGCGTGCGTGCGTGTGCGTGTGTGTGCGTGCGCGCGTGTGTGTGTCTCATGCCTCCAAAGCATGTGTGCCTACTGCATTATTAAGTCTTAAAATAAGCTCTTCAAAACAGACCACACGTAGAGCCACATATGTTACATATAAATATAACTCAATGAAATATCCTCACAAGTAACCTTAAGTAATATGTACCATAAAGATTCTCCTTCGCTTTGCCCCAGGGCCTGCTATCGGAGATCCTGCGAAAGGAGGAGGACCCACGCACGGCCTCCCAGTCTCTGCTGGTCAACCTGAAGGCCATGCAGAACTTCCTCAACCTGCAAGAGGGAGAGAGAGACCGCATCTACCAGGAGGAGAGAGAGCGTAGCATGAACCCTCCCGTGGGCCTCCCAGCCTCCAACTCCTCCAGCCCTGGGGGCCCGCGTCTCTCACAGGTACTAGTACTACCAACCACCAGAGGACCCCAGGAAGACTAGAGGCACAATCACGTGCTTCTAATGGGGATCCTTTAAACCATGGGTTTTCAACTGATTATGAACCAGGGACCACCACCCTGACTGAGAATCAACCTGGGGACCACTGTTGTGTTGGGAGGGGGGATATGGGCGTGGTGTGGGGGAAAAGCTTGAAATGAAATAACGACTGTTAAGGCCTTAATTTAATTTGTTAATTCGAGGTGAATTAAATCAAGCCCTTAACAGTCATTATTTAACTGAGAAATGCTAGTGGTCCAGAGCTCAGAAAAGATTGAGAACCACTGATCCATTCCTTTCCCATGGTTGCCCCTATTCTGTTCTCTTAACCTTCCATATTAAACTCATGTTAACTGATTCATTGCAACATATGTATGAGCAAGCACATGCAATTGATATGGGCACATTTCCTACTAATGATGACTCAACCAGGTAAACCGGTTGACTCCCATTTCTGTGGAAGTTCTTGACATCCGACTTCCAAGTAACTGACAACATTGATGCGTCATCATACATCATACTGTTTCTCAACTAGTGGTCGATACAATAAAATTTAATACAAATCTTCACTTTCCTACATTACTAAATGCATGGTCAGGGACCACATGCAATACCTTCACGGACCACCAGTGGTCCACGGACCACCAGTTGAAAACCCATGCTTTAAACCATTCAATCCGGTAACACATCTGTGTCATTTTAAGATTTATTTGGCAATTTTTTTGAAAAATGCAAATCTTTAAATAAATATTTTTTTAACCAAACATTTTTAACTCAAATCTTTGGTTCTGGGGATTCTACAAATGTATTCTAAATCCTAACAGTTTAAAAAAAAAAGCTCTAATCAGTGGTTCTCAAACTTTTTCATGTCAAGGAACTCCAAAATGATATGTATTTGGCTACGGACCCCCATCTCAAAATATGTTGTTCCAGGGACCCCCAGAAGCAAAATGTTTGCTTAAAAATATATATATATTTTTGCAGAAAGATTTAAAAAAAAAAAAGCAGATCTACAAGCTCATAGCGCGGCACTCGGTGCCGAGCTTGTATATCCGCTATTTTTGGATAGCCAAAGAAATGTATAAATGACACAGATTCTTTCCCGGTCTAAATGGGTTAATACAGCTTATAGATTTCGCTATTTTATAAATATTTGGAAAAATCTTGAAACATTTAGAAACATTTGGATATTTAACAACACAAATCTTCTCTTATGGAGTCGCTGGCAAAACATATTTTCTGATGGGGATCCCCAGCCATATCAATTTGGGGGTCTTTGACATGATAACGTTTGAGAACCACTGCACCAGAGAATTAATACCCCTAGAAGACTAGAGGGGCATCCACGTGCAATGGGGATCCTTTAATAAACATGAACATAAACCACGAACCCTAACCCACGCCTAAATAATACCTCCACTTCTGTCTTTGCCTATAAGCACCCAAACTATTAATCACTCAGTCAAGCTTTAAATCTTGGGAACACACAGTGTCTGAACATTTTCAATGGCGCTGAGCTAACTACGAATCAATCAAACAAATCACACATCCACGCAGGCTTTCACATGTAAACCTAGTAAATCCCACCTCACTGCTTTATCACACTGAATGAATGTTGCAGGCTTCTGATGCTCCTTTTCGCTCATGGGTGTATGTGAATTAATGAATATTTGAAATTATGATTTGTATGAACTGTAATACACTACCATATGCGAAACAAAATAAAATGAAATGAAATGAAATGAAATGAAATGCTAGCTGTTGTAGAAGGCCCTGCACCTATTACATTGTTATTTTGGGATTTTCCCAGCAATTAATCTTTCTGAATGGAATAATAGTCCAGCAGCATTGTGGCAAGCACGGAAAAAGTGGAACTTCTATTGTGGCTGTGGCTGTGTACAGAGTACTAATGTTAAAATAGGCTCCTCACACGCAATGTGTCCTCTGTGTTTGTGTGTGTGTGTGTGTGTGTGCGTGTGCGTGTGCGTGTGCGTGTGCGTGTGCGTGTGCGTGTGCGTGTGCGTGTGTGTGTGCGTGTGCGCATGTGTACATGCATGTGTGTGTGCGTAGAAAGTGTGGGAGAGGAGTTTGGACGAGCAGCTCACCCCTGACGCATGGTCCAACATTTGGAAGACCAAGAATAAGATCTCCAACTCGGTGAGCAGCACTCACATCATGAACTGTATCTATTCTGTTCCTCTTGAAGGCCACGCTGACTTTTGAAGTTCATTTTTTATCTCAAACAAATTAAACAGTTTATAATGGAAAAAACTGCCTCAAAGGCAATTGCCAGAGCGTACTGTAAACATAAAATACATTACATTACATTTGGATGTCTCTTTACATCTGCGCCTGACGTTTTTTTCAGGAGCGCCGATGATAAGGGACTCTCTGATGTTGGGGCGAATGCCCATTCATGGCCTCTTGGGTTCATTTGCGTGCTATTCTTATTTTGTCTACGTACATTTATCTCAGCGCATCGTTTACACTGCGGGAATGTAAGCTCACTTGTCCATACGCGTCTCGCGGACAACTTCAAACGTTGTGTATACAAGCTCTCCGAGAGCCAATGCGTGTTCAACTCAAGCACGAGCTACAGGGAGAGACAAAGGAGAGGGACTTAATGACTTCGATCTGTAAACATTATTCATGCGGAGACTTGTGCTGCAGATGTGCGGCCGAGGCACAGACAATGAACACAGCATGTGTGCGCTCAGAGCAGTTCGAGGTTGATGATCAGCTGATAACCTCTTAGCAGTGTTTAGAAAAGACCATTCCCAGAGGCAAAGGTCTGGTTTTGTGGATTGGAATCTTATGGATTTAGTGAAGTGGTTCAGTCCTTTGGGGAAGTAGTTCTATCCTTGAAGTAATGTAGCTCAGTCCTAACACTTGCTTTCTCAAATTTGATCCTCTCAACTGCTGTAGCATACTGCTTACTTCTTTTTTATCCCCTCTCCAGCCTACCATATCTAGCCCCTGGACCCATCTTAGTATACACTCTGACATCTCCATCCTGTCCCCTAGCCCAAACCACCCGGCCCGGCCCCGGACCTTCCACTGAAGCTTGAGGCGATGGTCAACATCACGTCAGGCATCTATGAGGAGATTCAGCAGGAGATGAAGAGAGCTAAGGTCTCCCAGGCGCTGTTTGCCAAGGTGGCCGCCAACAAGAGCCAGGTGAGGAAAGCCACAGAAGCCACTGAAGAACACTCTCACACCCCTCATCTCTGGTCTGGTTGGCTAGTTCGTTGAGCTCTAAAGGTAGAGCCAGGCAATGTTTTACTTGACAGTTCATGATGTGGAACGTCATTGAGCTCTGGTCTTATCAACAACAGGTGATTTAATAGCAGTTGTAACGGTAGAAAAATGCGCTTCTTGCAATTCCCATGAACACTAAAAGTAGCCTAATAAATAACAAGATCAAGGAGTCCTCAGGTAAATAGCTGATGCGACATGTTGTGAGCTTGTAGATCTGAAATCTTTGCTATTTATGTTTTTTCTTTCTTCAAAAATGTTTACCTATAATGACATGCCCAAAATAGGGACACTAGGTTGAAAGTGCTTATGTCTGGGAGTTTTATAAATATTTAACAAATTAAAAGCATTAACTTTTTGTGACTAATAACTACATTGGAACGTTTTTGGAGTTACAATGTTTCTACCCGACAGCGACAAAGGGAGAACTTGTGTCACAAGTTGTTTTATACTGGGCTAACCACCTTTCCACATTTTATGTTAAGTTGCAGTTGCACTATAGGGAGGAATATCTTGTGAGTGCATGTTTCAGCAGAATACCAGGTGACTGTATTAGCAAGTGTATGCGGGAGAATGTATGTGAATGTGCTCGGGTGTGCACGTCGTGTAATTGTGTGTGTGTGTGTGTGTGTGTGTGTGTGTGTGTGTGTGTGTGTGTGTGTGGTGTGTGGTGTGTGTGTGTGTGTGTGTGTGTGTGTGTGTGTGTGTGTGTGTGTGTGTGTGTGTGTGTGTGTGTGCGCACACACACACGTGCGCTATGTTCTGTGAGTTTGCGGTTAGCGAGGTCTCCCAGGTAGGCAGGTCTGGGGGTGGCTGAGGGTCATGGCTCAGTGCACCCATCTGCTGCAGCTGGCCACAAGGAACAAGGGATGCTGAGAGAGGGAGAGAGAGAGAGAGGGAGAGAGAGAGAGAGAGAGAGAGAGAGAGAGAGAGAGAGAGAGAGAGAGAGAGAGAGAGAGAGAGAGAGAGATGATCAGGCTATTAGCGTTGCATGCTGCTGGAGGTGGCTGGTTGAACACAACAGCTGGTGTCACAAACTGGACCAGTCTAGCATAGATAATTAAATTTCCATCTTTCTCTCTCTCTCCTCCATCACCCACCTACACAGACACACACACACACACACACACACACACACACACACACACACACACACACACACACACACACACACACACACACACACACACACACACACACACACACCACCTCCCCCTCCCCCATCTTCCTCTGAATCTGTCTCGCTCTCCACTCGAGTTCTTCATGTCCTAACTTTCCTTCTCTTCATTGTCCCGTCATCTTATTGTTTGCTCACCCTTGTCCATTCCCCCCCCTCCCCCCTCTCTTCCATTACCTTAATCTCCGAATACCCATCCGAAATATCTTCCTCCACCATTTTTTTCCCCACCCGACCCCTCTCTCTCTCTCCCTCTCTCCGTCCCTCCCCGTCCTACCCTTTCACCATCTATTCCTCTATCTTGACCTTTTCTCCCCGTCTTCTGTCCTCATCCATCTCTCTCTCTCTCTCTCTCTCTCTCTCTCTCTCTCTCTCTCTCTCTCTCTCTCTCTCTCTCTCTCTCTCTCTCTCTCTCTGCCAGGGTTGGCTGTGTGAGTTGCTGCGGTGGAAGGAGAACCCCAGCCCGGAGAACCGCACCCTGTGGGAGAACCTGTGCACCATCAGGAGGTTCCTGGCACTCCCTCAGGTGGACAGGGACCTGGTGTACGAGGAGGAGTCCAGGCACCACCACACCGAGAGGCTCCACACGGTCCTCCACCTGCCACAGGACACACAGGTGAGATCCCAACACCCACGCCGGGTGGATGGAGTTTATTTTTTATCGCAAAGAGCTGTGCGAAAACTGGCGTTGAGACGCATGCAGCAGAGCCCGCTCTTTTCCTTAATCCATCAAGACCGGGAACGCATCTGTGTCATTTTAAGATTTATTTGGCTATTCCAGAAATAGCAGATATACAAGCTCATAGGTGCCACGCTATGAGCTTGTAGATCTGCTATTTTTGAAAAATCGTGAAACTTCGGTGCAAAACTTATATTTTTAAAGTGAACATTTTTAACTCAAATCTTTGCTTCGGGGGGGGGGGTCCCTGGAACAACATATTTTGAGATAGGGGTCCGCGGCCAAATACATATCATTTTGAAAAAGACATGACATGAAAAAGCTTGAGAAACACTGATTATAGCAACATAGGTTTAAAAAAAAAACATTTGTAGAATCCCCAGATTCAAAGATTTGAGTTACAAAATTTCATGATTAAAAAAGATGTGCAGATCTGCAAGCTCATAGCGCGGCACTCGGTGCCACGCTATGAGCTTGTGTATCTGCTATTTTTTAATAGCCAAAGTAAAAAATAATGGTTTACAATAAGTGGTTACACAGATGCTTTCCCGGTCTTAATGGGTTAATAGTACTAAGCATATGCAGGCTGACGCAGTAGAGCAGCTGCCCTGCTTTACTGCAAACCTTGTTCAGTTTCTCCATATTCCAACTGTTTACGTGTTTTTGTCACTTAATGCCCTACTTCGTCGTGCAAGAGTGTCTAGCAAAAAAAGTGAAAATAGCTGATCTGCTAATTTCCCTGTTTCTGATGCATGTATTTCCATTCCCTAAAAAGTGACGGTTTTGGACATATGTGGTTTCCACCCGACAGCGACGATATGAGTCCTGTAACTCGGGTGCAGATTGATTAAATGGATTTTCACCAACACCAGCCAGCGTCATTATTGAATCCACTGAGGACGGTCATGCATTTATGCATTAGATTCCAACGTCAGCCACATACTTAATATTACAATACAAAACCAGATGCTTAATAGTAAACTCATGAAACCGCATTATGGCTCTGCCTCCAGAGAGCCTGTCACTCATTCGTGATTGTAGTGCGAGATTTTCTTTGATCTAGCGCGCGCATGTGTATGTGTGTGTGTGTGTGTGTGTGTGTGTGTGTGTGTGTGTGTGTGTGTGTGTGTGTGTGTGTGTGTGTGTGTGTGTGTGTGTGTGTGTGTGTGTGTGTGTGTGTGTGCGTGCGTGTGTGTGTTTGTGTTTGTATGTGTGTGTCCCAGTGGATTAAACAGTAAACAGTGTTAGTGGGTGGTGTGGTAGTGAAGGAAATGCCCCATTACTATTGAGGAGAGAGGCAGAGGGTGACTGAAGAGGAGATGGATGGGGGGCACCCTGACATGTCGGCCCCTCCTTCTGTCACTGTGTCTGTCCCCTCTGGCTGTCTCTCTGTCTCAGACATGTACTGTACAGACATACAGTACAGACAGACAGACATACTGTCACACAAGGACACACAACCAGATAAAGTGGAAGGCTATGGACACGCTGTAAAGTTCCAAGCCAGTCTGTCACGACTACTGATGCTCTCGATGTTCTATATGTTCTGCGGTCGTCCATTAAAGACGGATGGGGAGAGAGAGAGAGAGAGAGAGAGAGAGAAAGAGAAAGAGAAAGAGAAAGAGAAAGAGAGAGAGGAAGCTGTGGTAACTCCATTAACACATTCCTCTGTTCCTCTGACACTGAGGCCCTGAGCACAACATGCAAATAAATATACAGTTTAACCCCACAACTTGCATCCTCCCCGTGGGGACATAGATACAGGGATGGGTTGTGACGGAAGTTGGCTGATGTGCCAATGGTAAATATGGCGTGTGTGTATGTGTGTGTGTGTGTGTGTGTGTGTGTGTGTGGGGATGTGTTTTGCCATCTTCATGCTCCTCCCCAGATCAAGCCCCCGCCATACCCAGGCTCCAGCCTGCCTGCCACCACAGACCACACATGTGTCCCAGCTGCCACACACACACACACACACACACACACACACACACACACACACACACACACACACGGCCAGTCTTTTGTGTATAGACAGTAAGTGTATTTCAAAACCTGTAAACACAACAAGCAGAATGTACATGAAAAATGTATGCTGCGTTGCCCTCCGCAGCCTAGTTCTGTATCCTGCCAGCGATGCGTGTGTGTGCGTGCGTGCGTGTGTACGTGTGTACGTGTGTGTGTGTGTGTGTGTGTGTGTGGGGGGGGGTGTGTGTTGCATGATGAGCCTCTGCGTGTCTGGGGCTCAGGGACTTGTCTGACCGTGTCACAGAGTGTATATTAATTCTGCAGGTAACACGTGTGTGTGTGTGTGTGTGTGTGTGTGTGTGTGTGTGTGTGTGTGTGTGTGTGTGTGTGTGTGTGTGTGTGCGTGCGCCCGCGCGCATTTGTATGTGTGTGTGTGTGTGTGTGTGTGTGTGTGTGGGGGTGGGTGTATAGAGAGAGGTGTAGTGTACAACTCTGTGTGCACCAGTGTGCTGGAGGTAGTATGGCGGTCCAATAATGCATGCCACCATGTATGAATGTTTTAGTTTTTCAGGTATTATGAGCAAAGCAACTATAGCTCATAGAAGCTGTTTATTAAAGGACCCATTGAGCAAAGCCATTTTTATCTTGTACACCATGAACCACTGACCCTGCTCCAAACTGTTTTTTTTACATGTAAATTTAGTTTTATTTTTAGTCTTAGTTAACCACTCATAACCATGCGGTGTGAACTTGTAAATCTGCTCTTTTAGTTATTTTAGCTTATTTCTTACATTTTGCATATAATGACATGCCCAAAATAGACACCAAGGTTGAAAGTGGTTAACTGAAATAACCCGGCCCTGCATGTGTATGCCCCTGTGTGTGTGTGTGTGTGTGTGTGTGTGTGTGTGTGTGTGTGTGTGTGTGTGTGTGTGTGTGTGTGTGTGTGCGCGCGCGCGCGCGTGTGTGTGTGTGTGTGTGTTATTGTGTGCATGCCTGTCTGCATGAACGTGCGCACATACATGCACATCTATGTATTTATGCATGTGTGGGCATCTCTGTGAGCCAGGATGGGCCCAACAGTGACCCTCTGTATAACCCATGGGACCCCGAAGCAGCAGCAGCACATTTCTCCATGAATGACCCAGCCCCGGTGCCCTGTCCCTCGCCTCTCCCCTACGTTCATATTTATATGCCTTTAGCAGTTAAGTGCCTCCCTTTGCTAATTTAGCACCGTCTGCCCTAATGAATTATTTCACCATTGTTTTTGCCAAATTTAATTCTGCAGCAAGCATAGGGATGTTTGTGTGTGTGTGTGTGTGTGTGTGTGTGTGTGTGTGTGTGTGTGTGTGTGTGTGTGTGTGCGCGTGCGCGCGTGTGCGGGTGTCTATCTGTCTGTCTGTCTGTCTGTCTGTCTGTCTCTCACTCACTCACTCACTCACTCACTCACAGCTGTATGTGTGTGTGTTTCTCTCATTCATACCCAGTAAGATCCGGAGTGGGTATTTCACTCCGACAGTGTAAATTTGGACCCTTAACACTCCGGGTTTTACTGTGTACATGCTGTCTAGTGATCAGAGCATTCTGGTGGTCTCTTATTCACTGTCAAACTTAGGGTGGAGCTTGGTCTTCTTTTTTTTTGCGCTGGTAAACCACAATTAAGTTAATTGTTTAATTGCAGATAAGTGGAATGAATACCCCACACATTGAAAGACAGAGCAAATCACACGCGCGTGTGCGCACGCGCACACACACACACACACACACACACACACACACACACACACACACACACACACACACACACACACACACACACACACACACACACACACACACACACACACACACACACTCAGCTGGAGACCAACCATTCTCCCACATTGCCTCAATTACTATACGTGTATACAGTTTTCCATCAAAGACACATTATTTAACAAGAATAGAACGCCTGCACAGTGACTCATCTACTGCCTGCCTGTGGCTGCTGACGTGAGTGATTGAGAAAATACCCATTTATACTTCATCGTACGGTGTTGTCACACGTCAAAACTAGCCTGTCTACAAGCTCACAATGGGCCTCATCGCGACTTGTTGTGAACTTGTAGATCAGCTATGTTCGGCGCACAAAGGGGAGAACAGAGAGAGAGAGAGAGAGAGAGAGAGAGAGCCCGAGACAGAAAAAGAGAAGAAGGGAAGAAAAAACACACTGATTAACAGGAAAGGTGAAGTCATGCAGAAAACCAACAGAAAAGTGATTTTTTTCCTTCATTACATATTTATCTGTGTGCTAATGGTGTCTCTGGTGGTCACACATCGCTCCTGTCGTCCCCCCCCCCAAACACACACATGCTCACATAAATACAGCCAGAGATACAGCAGAGCAAGAGGAGGGGGGAGGGGGGAGGGGGGGGGGGTCCTAGAGGACCACAGCTCATTAAGGAGAAGATTAATATTTCATCTTGTATAATTCTTTCATAGTTCTGCACAGTAATTTTCCTTGATTTACGTCTAAAAGAAAACTTTTTTTCCCTCTTTAATGCAATGCACTTATGGCACTTACAGTGAGTGACATTGGAGAGAGAGAGAGCGGGAGAGCAAAGCAAGAGGGAAGGCGGTAAAGCAAGAAAGAAGAATGAGAGAGAGAGAGAGAGAGTAAGAGAGAATGAAAAAGAGAGAGCGAAAGAGAGAGAGAGAATTGAAATTGAAATGAGAGAGAGAGAGAGAGAGAGAGAGAGAGAGAGAGAGAGAGAGAGAGAGAGAGAGAGAGAGAGAGAGAGAGAGAGAGAGAGAGAGAGAGAGAGAGAGAGAGAAAAGAGAGAGAGAGAGAGAGGGAGAGAGAGAGAGGAACGCAGGAGCAAATGCAAGAGAGAAAGAGAAAAGGGGGTGGGAGTGAAAAAAAAAAAGGTTTTCAGGAATATTGAATTATATGGCATGAGAAGAGCCAGTCTGGTCCAGGGGTTCCAGTGTTTGTGGTTTTTGGGGAGAGCAGGGGGGCTGTATTGTGTTGCGTTAAAGTGACATGTGGACTGTTCCACAGTAGAGGGGTCAGGACCAACGGGAAAATGGGAGGAGCTGGAGATCAGTAGGTTCCCGCGGAGGAGGGACAGAACGGGAGGCACTGAACACTACTGCAGAGGTAGATACATTTAAGAAAGAAGAAAAATGTAATAAAACGACACATTTAGTAACCGTTGTACATATTAAAGCTGCGATTCATAAGTTTGAACCCGGGTCTCCCGCGTGGGCAACCAAACTTCTACTGCTGTTCCTAGGCAAAATCCCTGCTTAGCCTGATGAGATATTGTGCTTATGACCCTCAGGAAGTACTACTTGTCAACCAGTATTTGTCCTACCCGACACCAGAGTCCAAATTACTTTATTTTATCAATATACTCTACCATACAGTTCGGTTGAATGACCTTTTATTCAATAAAATAATTTCCGGATTTGACTTTACAGCAGGTTAGCCAAAACAAGAGACAAATAGGTGGAGACGAATTCACTGTAATTATTTCAGGTAAATTACAGTTAAACCACAGATAGTTCAGCGCTATAAATCTCTGAGGAGGGAGATGGACTTATGCTGAAAAGCTGTGGGAGTGTTGGAACATAGGGTGGAGAATAAGGTAAGGGAGGTGGGTGGAGCAGGAGGGAATAGAACAGAGAGAGAGAGACAGAGAGAGAAAGAGAGAGAGAGGGAGAGAGAGAGAGGGGGGGCTGCAGAGGGACTTTGGGGGGGAGTTACTGGCATTGGTCGGAGTCAGGGCTGACTTGGACATGGAGTCATGTTGGCTTGGCAGACGCACACGCTTTATTAGTGTCCTGATGCATTAGGAGTGAAGAGAAAGAGAGGAGAGCAAAAGCACAGAGGGAAACGAAGAGGGAGAAGCTGAAAGAGGGGAATGGAGGGAAGGGACGACGTGGGAGAAAAAGAGAGGAAGGTGGAAAAGGAGTGTAAGGTGGAGGTGGAACATAGAAAAGAAGAGACGAAGAGAGGGGGGAGGCGTGGAGCCGACTGAGATGAAGTGTGAAGGAGCCAAGCATGGCTCCGCACTGCTCTCTCTCTCTCCCTCTCTCTGCCACTAACATCACCATTAGCGCGTGAAGGAGACCAGGCCCTGCAATTCTGTGTGTGTGTGTGTGTGTGTGTGTGTGTGTGTGTGTGTGTGTGTGTGTGTGTGTGTGTGTGTGTGTGTGTGTGTGTGTGTGTGTGTTTGTGTCTATGTGCAAGTGCGCTTGTACGCGTGATATCAATCCAAGAGTCCTTGCTGTCTGCCCAAATAACAGTGGAGATGATGAGGGTCCGTGCAAAAAGCTTAGGAAGGGAGGCCGGTTTTGCAACAATCCCCCTCCATGATTCACCCTCAATTTAGTTATTAAGTGTCTCGCTGTCTCACTGAGTTTGAGCAGAGATGTTTGTGGCTGTGTGGTCCTTTATTAGGGCAGGGGTAGATATCTACTCCTGGCAACCTTTTCTCGTTTACGTCGCTCACTTACCACCATTCCCACAACTGTTGCACAATATCTAAATCTGTCATCTGTGTGACAGAGAGAGAGGGAGAGTGAGTGGGAAATGAGGACAAAAAAAATCTTAAAAACTTCCTGTAAATTCCCCCCCACAACCCAGCAGAAAAAGCCCCCGCGCAGTGAAATCGGAGCAATTTCATGGTCTGGCCTGCCCTCGATATTATTCAAGTAATACCCTGTTATTATTGAAGAGAGGGAGAGAAAGGCGAATGACTATTATCTTTATGTGGGTCCTTTAATTTTAATGCACCACAGATTTATAGCTGGGCATTCCAGTGGGGAGGGCCCCTCCCTGCTCTTTAAGCCAACGGGAGGGACACGACCACAGCCCTCTCACAACAGCCACCGTACCTTCTGACAAACAGCCACCGACCAGCCACTTTCGCTCCTTCCTGCACTTCACCCTGCCCTCCACAGCACTGTCAAATAACCACAGAGGATCCCACCCACCAGAATAGCATAACACGCTTCTCCCACACACCTACTCCACAGTAGGACTGCCCACACACCTTTAAAACAAATACTAGAGCATGTATGAGAGACCGTTCTCCCTGTTATTCTTTTTATTTAGAAAAAGACAGTAGGAAAAATGAGAGGGAGACGGCAGACTAGACTCTGGTTGGGTTTCATCCTTAAAGGACCACATATTTTCAACCACATATTCACATAATTGGTCCTCACTAATGCTCCTTAATAAGATGGTACCATTTCTGTCTCTTCGGTCTGTGTCTCAGAGGAAGGCTGTGGGCAGGTCAGAAACCTGCCTACCAGTGACATCATCAGTAGGCAGGTTTGGTCATTTCAAACAAGACTTTTTTTATTTATTAATGCAAGAACAATGGAAAGTTGTCAGAATGACAACTTTACACCAAAGAGACGCAGAATGAGTAGATGGAAATGGTGCCATCTTAATGATAATTAGTAAGGACCAATTATATGAAGTTAATGTGTTCTGAAGGCAGGTAACTTAAGCACTACACCAGCAGCGGCTACTCCCAACAGCATGTACAATGGATTACTGGTTTACTGGATTTACTGTACATAATCACGCTATATAATCTTCCACTAGTTCTCCTCCCCTCAGCTATCAGCTATTAAAAAACGCGGTAGGCATTCAATATTTCACGTCAATCTAATTGCTAACTTGAAGCAGACACAACTTAGTACAGGAAACTCTCTCTCTCTCTCTGTAGTTTCAGGAAACTCTCTCTCTCTCTCTCTCTCTCTCTCTCTCTCTCCCTCTGGTTATGAATGAGCAGGTTAAATAGTGATGGGATGTCGTAAGCTAGTAAATGAGAGACTGATGGGGGCAGACAGATGCTTGGCTAATCTTACACGCATCAGGTCAAAGGTACACATGGCGGCCGGCAGTCTGTTATGAAGGCACGGAGCAGGCTAATAGGCCATGCTTTGTGAGCTGTGAAACAATATTGTTCTCACCCTCTGCAAAACCCATGTGGCTCTGGCTACTGTCTGTAAGCGTAGAGAGTGGAATGTCTGTGGTGAGGAAAACAGATAGCATTATAGGCCTATGGGGACATTCTAAAACCTGCTTGGTGCTGAATGTATATACTTGCTATATCATTTTGCATTTGTAGATGTTATGTAGAAAATAAAAAACAACTTAATACTTCCTAAGGTTAATATGAGAATCAAATCAATATTTTAAATATGTTTTTTTTTGCACATGCATTCCATAAATTCCATAGGGCTAGACCACACATGGACAAAAGACATCATCAACTTGCGACAGGCATTGACTAAAAGATTAACTGTTTATAAAATAAATACAATATTTAAGGTGTTTTGAAAAATATGTTTTAGTTATAGAGGGCAATTATAATGTATTAAGGCATATTTGGCTCATTAGCCAGGGATCCTTTTAAAACAAGTGGTGCCTTGCAGTCCATTCATGTAAAGTATGCACATGCATGCATAATGTGAATGGATGCATGTGCACACACATATAGAGTAGGCTATACACACACACATGCCTGTAAATGGTCAACGAAGTGTATAGGGTTTAAGTGGTAAAGTGTTTTAGTGGCATTCCAGGATGCAATTTTGAAGAGGGGTCACTGTGCCCCATTAATTAGTTCTTCACTTTTTCTCGTCAGCCACTCCACAGGCCGCCCCCGACACCCCTCAAGGAGCACCACCACTCCCCCATGCGAGAGGAGCCCCTAGCCCTTCCCCCTCCGGTGGTTGAGGACGGAGCACAGAACATGGTGGGAACAGCAGGAGTCGGCGGGTGTACGCCTAGCAATGTCAGCGGTGGAACCAAGAAGCCACGATCACGCACCAAAGTACATATACCCAAACTCTATCTCACTGGGTTTCCAAGTGGGGTCCAGCGATCTTTGGGGTGGGGTGGGGGGGGGATTAAGGGGTCCCCAGCAAAATGAGTAACAGTTTAAACTCTTAAGTCCTATTTTATTTTTCGTCTATTTGCGACAAATCTTAACAGAGGTTGACATCTTCTCTTATGGGTGTACCTGGCACATAATCTTTTCAAATTGGGGTCTGTTGCAAAATACATATTAATTTGGGGGTCCTTGACATGAACATTTTGAGGATGCATTTTGACAATCACTACTCTATATAACGCATGCAACAACATTTGAGTACAACTAACAGCCTATTTGTTATGGGCTCTTACTTACCAAAATGATTCCTCGTTCTGCTCTCTTCCTTCAATCTAAATCCCTTCTGCTATCTTGTAGATCTCCCTGGAGGCACTGGGAACCCTACAGAGTTTCATCCAGGACGTCGGCCTCTACCCAGACCAGGAGGCCATCCACACCCTGTCTGCACAGCTGGACCTGCCCAAGCACACCATCATCAAGTTCTTCCAGAACCAGCGCTACCACGTCAAGCACCACGGCCGCCTCAAGGAGCTGAGCGAGGGGGCGGCCGCCAGCGGCGGCGTGGACGTCAGCGAGTATCGCGACGAGGAGCTGCTCTCGGGCTCCGAGGACCCAGAGTCCAGCGAGGACGGCGCCGAAGAGATGTACGCGTCCTCGGAGACGGCCGGCGGGAACGGCGGAGGGCTGAGCCAGCCTCCGGCCTCCTCTGGATCCACTTCCAGCCAGGCCTCGTCAGTGAGCGGTGCGGCTCAGGACGAGGGCAAGGACAAGGGTCTCGCTCGGCCTGGTGGGCCTCTGACTGCCGGGAGTACCTCGTCCAGTCCCAGAGAGCAGGCTGAGTACCAGAGATAGACTTGACACCAACACAAGGGGGGGGCAGAGAGGAAGAGACCAGAGCTGTAAAGATGCAATCGGAGAATGTACATGAGAAACTCAAAAGGAAATTGATGGGTGGAGTGTGGCTACACAGAGGCTCTGTGAGTGTTGAGGGACGTGTGGCTCTCGTGAAAAGGGAGACACAATCATACAAATTACCAGACAATTAGTGATCATTTCAGACAAAATATCTGATATCTGCATATTGTGGAGTGGTGAAAATTACAATGTTACCTCAGTGGGAGAAAGCAGGTTGCCACTTTGCTGTGCTGTGACACAGCATTTGATATGGAACTGTGGAAGACAGTTTTATGTTGTTGTTGTTTTTTGTCATGAGATAGAACTGCTACTTCCCATACCTCCACAAACACAAGATGATACTGTACAAAATCTGAATACCATCTCTGTATGTTAATGGATGTAAAGAACTGGAAACGATCACAACCTTCTCTCTCAGCCAGCCAATCCCAAAGATGACATTCTTCAAGGAAGGTGGGCTTTTGTCTGCTCCATCCAATAACTGCTCTCTCTCTTTCTCTCTCTCACTCTGTCTCTCTCTTTCTCTCTCTCTCTCCACCACACACACACACACACACACACACACACACACACACACACACACACACACACACACACACACACACACACACACACACACACACACACACACACACACACACACACACACACACACACACACACACACACACACACACACCACACTCTGTTATATGGTGTAGTCCCTGGGGAGGGGGGGGGGGCTTATCAAGACCTCCACTATGCCATAAATCCTCAGGACAAACACTGACTACTCTTTTCGCTGCCTGAGGACTTTGATGGACAACACTTCAAACTACACTTCATGTAGTAAAAATGGACTCCCTCTCAGACATCAACCCACTCCAAACTCACCTCCTGTCCTATCTTGCTCTTAACTAAGCCCCTCACACACTGGCATTTTAGCGGAGGGGTGACGTTCTCTCTCTCTCTCTCTCACCCCTCCTTAAGGCCTTTCTTATTTGGACTCATGACCCAGCAGTGAGGTTTTCGGTGATTCGACAGAGAGACATTTGAACGGCGGTGGACAGTTTGGCAGAGAGAGACAGACAGACAGAAAGAGAGAGAGAGAGAGTGGACCGTGGGCATTGTGGGTAACAATGTGCAAAATCCTCTGAGGATGTGGCGTGGAAGGATACTTTTGGGCCAGAGGCGCTCCGCGCCCTTCCAGGCCACTAACCTTCTGACATGTGCAGCGGGAAAAAACGTCAAGAAAAGGAGGGGATGGAGTAGAGATTCGGCAACCAAACAATCAGTCACTTTATGTGCGGTAGCGGTAGCCCACCCGTTTCACTCTTCCCTCTGCTCTCTCCATCTGTCTCTCCTCATCCCTCACTCTCTCTCTCTCTCTAACTGGTGCTCACAGTCATGTGTTCCACCACACCTACCCGCACTTAAACTCCACCAACCCTATTTATTGCTATCTTTATCCATGATTATTATTATTATTATCATTATTGTTATTATTGTTGTTATTATGGTTGGACTTGCTGTCATTGCGTGCTATTTTTAGTTTTTATTTCCATGTTTCTTTTTTAATAAATATTGGCTTTTGGAACAGTAGCGCTCATTTGGGTAACTAGAGACATTAGAGCACACTGACCAAGGGGGGAAAAAGCAAGGGAAGAAGAAAGAAAGAAATAAGGAAGGAAAGAAAGGGAGGAGCGGACAGTGAAAAAAAGGTGGAAAAAAAGAAGCAGTTACTGAGTGTTATTGAGTAAAAGTCGTGTCTGTTTGTGTTACGCCAACTCCTTTGTGACTCTATTTCCCAAAGACGGTCAAAAAAAGGACTTGGCAACGGCGGAACCAAATCCAAAAACATTTAAGGAAACATTGGGGGCGGTGTGTGTGTGTGTGTGTGTGTGTGTGTGTGTGTGTGTGTGTGTGTGTGTGTGTGTGTGTGTGTGTGTGTGTGTGTGTTATAAACAGCACTTTGTTGCTGCAGATGATGACAATCTACTTTTTTGAGCCATTACAGAATCATGGCAGGCTTGACTCTGCTCACCACTTTAAATGTATGTAAATACCAGACGTGGATCAAATTGTAATTGATATACTTTTTTTTTGTCTTACTGAGCAACTTCGAGTGTTTGTTTGAGCCAGTCCGGGTATTAGCAGAATTAACAGTGCTGCACTTTTGGACAATGCAATGAATTCAGTTCAATTCAATTCAATTTAATTCATTGCACCAGGCCACGTTCACTCAATCCCCGGAGTATTTAAAAACAAATTCAAACTGTATATTGTTCTGTGTCTGGTGCAAATGTGTACAAATGTGTGTGTTTGAATCCACATCTGAGAATGAATTACATATATGTCAGGGGATCTCTCATTTGACTGTCTCAATCGGCTGCTACATTCACGCAGAGGACCTGCCTTGTAATTTTACACTGTCAAATCCTCAGTGTTTAACTGTGAGAGTGTACGTATTTATAATGTAGATTTGGACACTCTAAGAGTTACAAATGGATACATGAAAGGTGCTGTATGTGATATTTTTTGGTTAATACTAAAAGTGGGTCATCAATTTCATCTGATCAGGAGAGAGAACCCATTGTCAGATATAATCTTATAGTGTTTCAGTTCCAATTTTGTCTGCTCAATTGTTTTTGTTCCATCACTTTCAATTCAACTTGTTTATCCTGTATCCTGTATGAGTTCACGTTCCTGTTTGGATCAAATTGGTATCTTGACCCTAAAATGTATTTTCTGTTTTCTGAGAGACGGGGAGACTCCAGTCACTCAACAAACACTCTATAGTAATGATTACTAGTGGAATATAGAGCTATTTAAAACGTATTAACCAAAAATGATCACTTACACCATCTTTAACACTGAAGATTTCACAGTGTCTCATCGACTCCAATGCTTCGTTGACTTTGTTGTGTTGGTCTGTATGACAGGAATCAGGGTTATAAGTCAATCGCATTTCATTTGGAATCTTGGTTCATTCAATGTTGAAGTGAATTAAAATTTGTGAATTCATAATGGCCTGGGTGTTTGTTTTTTTCACGAATCACGACACAAAAATACATGGATCGGTTTGCCATATGCATTTCTGTTTGTGCAGGCACACGACACACACACACACACACACACACACACACACACACACACACACACACACACACACACACACACACACACACACACACACACACATATGCACGCGTGCAAACACACACACACACACACACACACACACACACACACACACACACACACACACACACACACACACACACACACACACGCATGCACGCACGCACGCACGCACGCACGCACGCACGCATGCACACAAATGCTTCACGCACACACGCACACAGCACATAGACATTTTATGCACTTAAACACTCATTCATTCATTCTCATTCTCTTTCTCTCTCACACATATACACACACACACACACACACACACACACACACACACACACACACACTGCGGCGCGCCCCGCATTATTCCGAGCCAATCAATTAAAGGTCTGCGTAAAGCCACAGGGGCTGGGGTTTCTAATAAGAGGCGGCGCACGGGGAGTGACAGTAATTCACATGGAAAGCACTGCCAACGCTCTCAAAGTGGCTCTGTCTCTCTCTCTCTCTCTCTCTCTCTCTCTCTCTCTCTCTCTCTCTCTCTCTCTCTCTCTCCACTGTCCCACAGGACCGTTACTACTGGAGGGTCTGCTGCTATATCTGAGCTACAGCTCAGCTCTAAAGTGAGCCCCACTGTTCGTGTCCTTGCTAGCATACAGCAGAAACAATAGGCCCTGCCTGATAATGGGCCTGTACCACATCCTGTGTCAGTAATGATCACATGAGCCCCGGCGCCTGGGTTTAATGTCAGCACTAAGAGCGAGATCCCCTGCCGTTTTCAATGAGAGAAAAAAACAAACCTGACGTCTCAACTACAATGTGGAAGAATGGGTCTATAGTGCAGTGTGGCATTTAGGCAAGGTCAAAAATCATGTTTCCATGTTACGACTTCTTTTTCCTTTTGTGGTTTCCTCTTTGGCAACAAAAATGGCTGCAAACGGAACCATCTGCTGTTGTTCTGGTGTGAATGTTTGGTATATTCATGTGTACCGTTAAAGCACATCCGTATGTCAAAGCGCTTAGTATCTGTAAATCTGAAATAATACCATGGGTAGCAAACCCAGGCAGTTAACTTCATTGACCAAAGTCCCCCAGGAGTCTATACCAGCCCCCCTATTTTTTTCCCTCTACACCATGTGTTTCTCAACCTTTTTTGGGCCCAGGTCCCTTACTGCCCCCCACACCGAATTAAAATGTAAGCTTTCTTTTTAATGTGTATTATGTTGCTTATATAATTTAGAAAATATCTAATCGATTTCCAAAATCAGATTTTACAGTAAACTGGACTGTTAGTATGTGATTATTGTGTAATTATTAGCCTACTTCCCAGGGAGAGAGAAAAAAAGCCTGGTACGCTTATAAATGGAATTGTATTATGGATGTCAGGCCTTGTCACATCACGCCCCTTTCACAGCACTGAATGGCAGGGTTGTCATGGCCCTATCACATGATTCTGTCTATGATACTGACCATGATACTGACCATGATACTGACCATGATACTGACATGATACTGACCATGATACTGACCATGATACTGACATGATACTGACCATGACACTGACCATGATACTGACATGATACTGACCATGATACTGACCATGATACTGACATGACACTGACCATGATACTGACATGATACTGACATGACACTGACCATGATACTGACATGATACTGACATGATACTGACCATGATATTGACCATGATACTGACCATGATACTGACATGATACTGACCATGATACTGACATGATACTGACCATGATACTGACCATGATACTGACATGATACTGACCATGATACTGACATGATACTGACCATGATACTGACATGATACTGACCATGATACTGACCAATGGTCAGTAATAGTATCATGGTCAAAAAATAGTATCACAGTAAAAAAGTCAAGATGAAATGAAGATAATGTGCATTTGACTATTAAACAAGAACACAAAAAGTATTGCTTCCAGCCCCCTCCCCCCACCACATTAATTGAATGTAATATTTGGTGATACCGCCCCCGTTGAGAAACACTACTCCACAACAAATCTCTTTGCTGAAAATAGCCAATCTACGCATTGTGAGCTTGTAGATGAGCTATTTTCGTGGAATGCTCGCCACAGAATAGGGAGGCTAGGGTTCATGTGGTTAAAACAAATAAAGCATGGTAAAATGCTACATTGAGTATAGGATCTGTGAAGTATATGATTAAGTGTGATTTAGCACTGTGCATCCCAAAATCAACCATTGTCTAAAAGACCACAGTAAGATTGCTCACCAGCAGGGCTATTGTGTGCTGTGGAACAGAAATCAAACCTCACCAGCACACCCATGAAAGACACACACCTGCATACAGTACACATATACACAGGCGGGGAAGAATACTCCTGGTGTTTAACCAGCAGAGGTTGGGTCAAGCAAGTGTGTGTGTGTGTGTGTGTGTGTGTGTGTGTGTGTGTGTGTGTGTGTGTGTGTGTGTGTGTGTGTGTGTGTGTGTGTGTGTGTGTGTGTGTGTGTGTGTGTTTAGCTGAACAGTACATGTGTGGTCCTTTACTCATTTTCAGCATCACGCAGAGAACTTCTGAGATGGACTCGCTCAGTAAACAATAGGAAGTGAGTGTCTGTGATGAGGCTTCTCGCACAGGCATCCACTGTGCTCCACTTGTCTTCTGTGACTGATTGACTGAAGACAATCAGCTAAAACTGGGAGACTACTGCTCTGGGATAATTGCACCTGCTGAGAACCCCCCCCCCCCCCCTCCCCACACACACGCACGCACGCACGCACGCACGCACGCACGCACGCACGCACGCACGCACGCACGCACGCACGCACGCACACACACACACATTTAATATTTTTATTTATGTTCACATTTTACAAGAGAAATTCTTGAACACAAATAGTGGTAGATGCACATACAAGCTCAGAATCTCATTGACATGTCTGATCTGTCTATGGATATAGGAAGCAGCGTCTCCTCCATATGTGGCAGCTGCCTATTATCACAGATATCGAGCAGAATTTTGCTAATGCTTTAGCTTTTGGCTTTGGAATTCCTGCCATCTGCAAACCCCTTACAACTTGTCTGTGGACGTTGCCAAGGCTTCCAAATATAAACACAAGTAGTTTACACCTGTACCCAAGTTGTTCAATCTCATTTCTGAGAGGTTGGTATTTTAAAACCTTGGCAAGGAATGTCTCCTACAGACTATAGTCAAACATACAGCCTACTTCTAAGATGGTGACTTCTCTGCTTTCTTCGTCAACTACAACAACATCTGGTGTATTAGCTGTCACACACACACACACACACACACACACACACACACACACACACACACACACACACACACACACACACACACACACACACACACACACACACACACACACACACACACACACACACACACACACACACACACACACACTCTGTCTGTCTCTCTGATTGACCTGTCTGATCTCTCTGTCTTGTCTCACTGTTGGTCTCGGTCTGTTTGTCTGTCTGTCTGTCTGTCTGTCTGTCTGTCTGTCTGTCTGTCTGTCTATTTATCTGTCTGTGGGTCAGTGTGTGTATTTCCATGCCAGGCCAAAAGAAAATAAACTTCTCTTCTCTCACAAGCTTTTGAACTGCTTGCAGATGGATAAACACCTAGATAAAAAAGTCTGTAGAAAGTAGACATTTTATCAATCAAATCAACGGATGGGAAAACATGCGTTTATGTTTTCTTGTCTCTCTTGCCTCAGCCTATCGCCCCATGTAATGGGTAGTGGTATCATGATTTATAAGTGACTGTCAATAATATTATCAAGAACTTGAGATCAAGTCAATCGTAATTTCAATCATGGCTTTAAATGTGAATGAAGATGGTTTTAGTTTCCTCATGTCACAATAGCAATGTTTTCCCAAGATTATTTGTGGTCTGTTGATAGAACCATGGAGAGCGATTAGAGAGACTGGCAATGTCACTTGTTGCAAGATGGACTCAGAGAAGTCATTTAAGTGTCTTGTTTGGACTCCCGTGTCGCTCAACGGAAACAGACGATTTTCAACTGAAGAACATGAAGTCATGTTTTTCAGTTTTCAGGCAGGTGACACTATGATATAACTTAGTGCTTCTATAGCAGCACAGAACAGTGTATATCTCAACCATTGTGTTGGTATCCAAACGTGACTCACAATGTGTTCTGACAGGATTGGCCACACACCACAACTTTAACCACTTAAACTCTATATACTTAGTTGACCGAGGTCCCCCGAGGCTCTATGCGTGATCCATCCTTTTTCCCCTGTACACCTATAATCTCTTAGCTAGAAATAGCAGATCTACACGCAACGTGATACGTTGTGAGATCGTACATCGGCTTTTCGCTGAATGTTCACCCCCAGAATAGGGACACTGGGGTTCATTTGATTAATTAAGGAGATATTGAATTGATTTAATCAAGGGTTTCTTGACTTCACTGACCAGAGCAAGTAACGTCTAACTTTAAAACTGGTTTAAGAAGCATCGTTAAGGAGCAGTCTTCAGTTGTGGCTTCACTGTTAAAGTGATAATTCATTCCATGCTGTGTGTGTGTTTTATTGTTGTTGGGGCAGTTGATATTTTCATGTTGAAAAAGTCACTGTTGTTTAAATATAACGCATTGAGTGAAAAGAAAACCGCTGGTCTACATTTTCTTTATTTGTAACGGGATCTTCTTTCTCCATTAGTTTATCCAGTTTATGTCTCGTCTTTGCATGTTAACCTTGGAATGATCACGTTGTGATCTTCAAAGCCTGCCAGAGCATTTCAGAGTGCCCTGCCTTTTGAACAATGTTGTGTATTGTGTATAAACTGTACTTGGGGCTGGCTAGAGGGAGAACAGGGGGGAGGGCTGGGCAGAGTCAACGGCGTGGCCACAGGAACCAAATACTGTTTCATTTGTACATGAAGGGCAATCAAAGCAGACCAGGAATGGAAAAATATTACCCAAGAGGCCATTTTCTGGGTGGAATTTACTGGAAATTGTGGATGACAATGCAACTTCCCTTGTTTATTTAGAAAAAGAATACCTCTTTTAAAACACAGTTACTAAGGAGAGACCACGATGGATGTTCCAGGAGAATTACAAACAAACTCCCTTAGCGCTGAAAAACACGTCTTCTGCCAACTTTTTAATAACCCAACAAAGGAGAAGATTATGCTAAATTAGATTTTTATAAGTGACCAACAACTCAATCTGAATGGAAATGCTGCTCTCACAAGCATATTCTTTTGGAGGGAATAATTCTGAGTGAGACCCTATTTCCTCATGCTGATAGCATTTGCACCAGTAATAGCATTTAACAGATAGCTTGTTTGCCTGTTGCTGTGTATTTCCTCCCTCTAGAGTGCACAACACCAGACTCGAGCTGAAATTCTTGACTGGGTCTGAATTGATGTGCATCATGGCAATTACTAAGACATTCTGTATTATATCTATGATGGCCAAGTCACTCTCAATGTGTTTAGTATGAAGTCAACAGCGTTATGGGATGTGATAATCATTTCTTTTTCCATCCCTCTTCCTCACTATGACTGGCCGACTGCCAACACAACACACACACACACACACACACACACACACACACACACACACACACACACACACACACACACACACACACACACACACACACACACACACACACACACACTATATAATACACACGTCCAAATACATACACACACGCATGCACTTACACATAGATGCTTACACACAAAAACTCACTAATACACACATTCAAGAACACACACGCAGACACACAAATACATATGCAACTGTAAAGAGTCACACGCAAACACACACACGCACGCACGCACGCACGCACGCACGCACGCACGCACGCACGCACGCACGCACGCACGCACGCACGCACGCACGCACGCACGCACGCACGCACGCACGCACGCACGCACACACACACACACACACACACACACATACGCTGAAGTGTTCCTCTGTGTCTCTACAGCTTTGTGGTGAGCACCTCTGGTTTTCATTCACCAGTACCAGCCTCAATCTCCTCCCACCTCACCCTAAATCTCCTAATTCAACTCATTATTCGCTCAATTGGTGGGCTTTAACCCCTCCTGCCCCAGGTTCTATAGAGCTGGTTGTCATTAGCAGCCAGGATTTGTGATGGAGCAAAGCATGAAGATCACACGCACGCACGCACGCACGCACGCACGCACGCACGCACGCACGCACGCACGCACGCACGCACGCACGCACGCACGCACGCACACACACACACACACACACACACACACACACACACACATCAGGATAAGCAAGCAGATCTATCAACAATCGGATGGGTGTAATTGTTATATGATAGACAGACAGAGAGACAGACAGACAGTCAGACAGACAGACAGGCAGACAGCCAGTCAGACAGACAGACAGACAGACAACGATGCACGCGGTGAGACCACCCAGAGCTCTGTGGTTCGCAGAGATGCTAGCTGCGCTCTGTGTACACTTGGCTGACGAGGGCTAGGAACGAGCCTGCCTGATGGCTTCTGGGAAACCTCCAGGGAAACTGAGGACACAAAATTGGCCTCCCTCTTAAAGGCCCATTTTATTAAAAGTCAAGCTGAGTTTACAGACGTTTGCAGTTCATTTGGCAATTATGGCAACTCTGTGATCCTCTCACGTCAACCCACATCCCAATGAATAGATAGACAGTATAATGGAATAGAAGATGTAAGTGGTGTAAAGCTTTTATACTTTGCTTTATGATTTATATTTTTGTTGTAGAGCCGGTGTCGAACACTGAAAATAGCCGATCTATAAGCTCACAATAAGCCGCAATGTGACGTGTTATAGGTTTGTACATCTGTTATTTTCAGCACGTGTAAATCAAGCATAAGTACATGACAATTTCCCAGTGTCTGCAAAGGGGTGTGCGTGAGTGTGAGTGTGAGTGTGTGTGTGTGTGTGTGTGTGTGTGTGTGTGTGTGTGTGTGTGTGTGTGTGTGTGTGTGTGTGTGTGTGTGTGCGCGTGCGTGTGTGTGTGTGTGTGTGTGCTCGC
>NC_139954.1:25823396-25828396 GCF_963454915.1 Gymnoscopelus microlampas
ACACACACATGCATCTCAGTGTATGTCAGAGACTGCAGTGTCCAGCTGCATGTGTGTGCATACAGTACATACCCTTGTGCATGGGTGTGTCTGTGTGTGCACGAGTGCCTACTGTACGTGTGTGAGTATATGTGAAAGTGCGTGCACATGGTTCTTACGCAGGCGTTGGGTGGAACAGGAACCACGGCAGCTTACTAAAGAGCCCCAGAGGACTGGTAGCAGAATCGCTGTGGTCTCCATATCACTCAGAGAGCCCAGCATACAGATTAATACCACGAACACATCATCATAATCATGGAGCTGGACATCTGGCAGCCCAGTTGTATTAATACAAGTCACTGCAGACTCCATGACAAGGTTCCCATACTATATAACTCATTGATAGACGCCCATCATGAGCCCTCAACTGTCATCGCAATGGCTCCTCTGGGTGCAAACACTGTCCACGCTGATGGGGGTTAATCAAATATCTGGCAACCCTGCTGTCCCTAATAGCTGCCGTGAGAGTGTGCAATTGCTGTTATGTCATCAGTCAGTCATTGGTCAATATCTATATTCTGCACTGCTGGTTTGAACCACTTGAACCTCGGGTCCCTCCTTTTGTCCCTCTACAGCAAATCTCTTGGCTGAAAATGTACAAGCTCACAATGCAATGTGTCGTTAATGAAGTCGTAGATCTGCTATTTTTGCAGAATCGTCATAGAATAGGTTGGTAATAGCTTATCAATACATATTAGTCAGCCATATTGACTCTAAATTACTCCAAAGACACTTCTTTTTTTACTTTCCAAAACTTTTCTTCCGCAGCGATTTTCTTTTGTCTGGGAAATTACTCTGAATGACTGTTTACCAATCAGCTGTTTTGTCATATCCACTTCTTCTCAGCTCTCTCCACTCATTACCAGCACTCAGTTCTGTCTAAACAGTTCTGTAACTCCCATCAATCTTTCTCTCGATTCCCCTTCTCTTCCCTTGTCTCTGTCTCTCTGCTTCACCTCCCCCCTCCCCACACCCACCATGTCCTCTTCTATACCCCTCCATCCTCGCATCCTCCAACCAGCCACAGACAGGCTCTTCATTGCAGATAAAGCTGCTAATTTCATTAATTATGAACTAATGTGTGTGTCTGTGCACGTGTAACTGTGTATGTGTTTGTCTGTGCGCAGGTGTGTGTGTGTGCGTGTGTGCGTGTGCGTGTGCGTGTGCGTGTGTGTGTGTGTGTGTGTGTCACCAAACTGGCATCTGGTCCACTCTACCATGCAGGCAACTAGGGAATAGATGTAGAGAGGAGGTTGAGAGAGACACACGGAGAGAGAAAACAAAGAATGAGGCTAAACTGAAGAAAAGAGAGAACTGCAGTGGTAAGAATAAAGGGGTTTCTTATCTTTAACGTCACTTTGCCCATGAAACCTTTTTGCAAATCAGATTCTGAGTCTTATATAGAGCTGTCAACCTTTTTTTAATTTTAAGGACCCCCAGTTTGACATGCATAAGGCTACGGCCCCCCATTTGATACGATTTATCATGGGACCCCAATCTAGACTGTTAAATCTTAATCTGAAGTCTTAATTTAACTCTGAGAGTATCAGTGTCCACTTGGTTCAATTTATCAAGAACTAACACTCTGGACTTTACTGTGTAAATAGTGGATTAATGGAATCTGTGGTGGGCAGGAGAGCATCTGATGCAGTCACATCAGTAGGTAATGAGTGATCTGGGATACCCTCAGTGGTGGAAAAAGTACTACATTTTTTTACTTAAAGGAATATTTCACTTTTTTTCATTTGATCGTCTACTCAGGCTTTTTATCAGACATGGCCCCTTCCTATACAAACCCATTGTAACTTCAAACTCCATTTTAACCATGATAGATTCATTGAAAACAGAGTTTGAAGTTATAATGGGTTTGTATAGGAAGGGGGCGTGTCTGACAAAATGAACATTCTTTTTAAAGTGAAATATCCCTTTTAGTCAGGTTGCTTAGGACCAGATTTTAGGAAAATGTGGACACGGCTGACAAAAGCGCCACATTTTTTCTATATGCTCTCCATCACATGAGTTTCATTTTGGACGGGGAGCCACGTCATCAAGATGGCAGAAGGCGGCCATCTTGGATTTCAAAGATGGCCACCAAGTAATATCTATAAGTGCCAATATCTCGGTTTCCAAGCCACTTAGATCTTGGGTCAATCTTGGTGTCAAATTATAAGTTTTTGGGGTCAAGGAATCCAATGAAGCTGTTGGGAATATCAACAAGTGACTATTTCTGCCATAATTTGGACATTTGGTTCATTATGGCAATATTTCTGATACGAGCGGTGCGTCATAATCACCCGTTGCTGAGCTTCGTGAGATGTTTTAAACCACATTGTGTTGTACCGCAAACTTAACTTAAACTGTCATTTACTTGACTAATTAGTAAATGATAAACACACAAAATGAGAAACACATGGCGTGGCTTCGATGTGGATCTCTGCCGTCATGGTGATGATGTCATATTGATGACATCATTCTTGCCCAATTATGGAGGGGGCGGCATCCTGCACACATCGGTGTTGCTAGGCATGCATGGCAACCGATTATGTTGTGAGTGAGGTCAGACCAAAGCTCTGCTCAGATATATGAGGTGTGAAGTTACTTTAGACTTCCACTTCTAGACCAGAAGTTGGTGTGTCCACACGTGTTGTGAGAGAAAGGGATACAGAACTTCGGTAGACAAAGAATACAGGGAGATAGAGAGGGCACATTTTCCAGCCTCAACACAACTCTGTTCCCACCACAGTCCATGTACAGCAGCAGCGCTGGCCATGAACCACCACTCCTGGGAGGAGTGTGGTCCCAATCCTCCCAGACTAAGCTCTCCTGTTCTGAGTGTACCTTCACGTCTCATCCGAGCCACGACAACCTCAACCGCCAAACGCTGAGGCATGGACATATCTGCTCAGAGGCCCGTCAGCAAATAGTCAGCTCTGTAACCAGCCGGAAACAAGGAGACACAGACCCACCAAAATCTCAAAGTCATCAGCGGTTTACCGAGGTTTTAACTCAACCAGTAGATGTAAAGAAAAATCAGACGATTTACAAAGGAAAGAAAACTCACATCTGTAAACAGTGTCACAAAAGTTTCAGTGAGTCAGGTAGTCTGAACAGACACCAGTATGTCCACACTGGAGAGAAACCTTTCCACTGTAAACTATGTGACAAGAGTTTCAATGACTTAGGTAATCTGAGGAAACACCAGCGTATTCACACTGGAGAGAAACCTTTCCACTGTAAACTATGTGACAAGAGTTTCAGTCTCTTAGATAGTCTTAAGAAACACCAGCGTATTCACACTGGAGAAAAACCTTTCCACTGTAAACAGTGTGACAAGAGTTTCAGTGTGTTAAGTAGTCTGAGAATACACCAGCGTATTCACACTGGAGAGAAACCTTTCCACTGTAAACTATGTGACAAGAGTTTCAGTGTATTAGATAGTCTTAAGAAACACCAGCGTATTCACACTGGAGAGAAACCTTTCCACTGTAAACTATGTGACAAGAGTTTCAGTGTCTTAGATAGTCTTAAGAAACACCAGCGTATTCACACTGGAGAAAAACCTTTCCACTGTAAACAGTGTGACAAGAGTTTCAGTGTGTTAAGTAGTCTGAGAATACACCAGCGTATTCACACTGGAGAGAAAGCTTTCCACTGTAAACAGTGTGACAAGAGTTTCAATCGGATAAGTCACCTGAAGACACACCAGCGTGTCCACACCGGAGAAAAACCTTTCCACTGTAAACTATGTGACAAGAGTTTCAGTCTCTTAGATAGTCTTAAGAAACACCAGCGTATCCACACTGGAGAAAAACCTTTCTACTGTAAACTATGTGACAAGAGTTTCAGTGTCTTAGGTAATCTGAAGAGACACCAGAGTCTCCACAGATGTAAAATCTGAAGACACACCTGCGTGTGCACACTGAAGAAAAACCTTTCTACTGTAAACAGTGTTGCAAAAGTTTCAGTAGGTCAAACGTGTATGATGATGATCCATAATGATCTCACAGAGCATTCCAATCCACGCTGGAGGCTAATATAACCAAATCAGGCTGTTACTGCATGCTTACAGAGAGAGAAGAGCAATGATCCGGTGGGAGGTTACCATAATTCTTCATTTATGCACGTGTCACATGCTGCAGACAGAAATACAAGGTTATGCAGTTTTAAAGGTGTCCTACCACTAACAACGATGAAAATGATGTAAATATGCATTGCTAGAATGAACATATTTATTTGATCTTGGTACAAACAAAAATCAAGTGGTATTCTCAATAGCTTAAATGCATTCCTTGACACCAAGATTAACCTTCTAAGTGGCTTGGAAGCCGAGATATTGGCACTTATAGCTATTACATGGTGGCCATCTTTGAAATCCAAGATGGCCGCATTCCGCCATCTTGATGATGTGGCTCCTACCAAATATTTAAAGTTATGGTGATGGGGAGCATGTGGAAAGAATCTGGTGCTTTTGTTCGCTGTGTCCACATCTGGACCTAAGCGACGTGACTAATTACCAGAATGAACCAAATGTTCAAATATTGGCAGAAATATTGGCAGAAATTGCTGATATTCTCAATAGCTTTATCAAATTCCTTGACCCCAAAAATAAATATTTTGACACCAAGATTGAACTTCTAAGTGGCTTGGAAGCCGAGATATTGGCACTCATAGATATTAAATGGTGGCCATCTTTGGGTGGTACTGTCACGATCTGTCTCTTCACCTGTCTGTTTTTCCCTTTCTGTATCTCTCCCTCTGCCCATTTCTGTCAGTCGTTCCACTTCGGCCACTCCCACATACCATTCCATCTCCCTGTCCTAGTTACACACCTGTCTCCACTCCCAGCCTAACAGTGCCATGCCCTTTCCACACCTGTGGCCACTCCTCAAATCAACCGACTGCCTATAGAGCGTGCCAACGCGTCGTCACCACGGGGGGGTTGGCATTGGGCGTGGCATTGG
>NC_139954.1:25830896-25833396 GCF_963454915.1 Gymnoscopelus microlampas
ACTCTTTGCGTCTCGCACGCACACACGTATGCGTCCACACTCTGCATGCGCAGAAATATACTGTAAACTCAAGTGAGACAATGCACGCTCAAACATTCACCTCACACATGCACCTCACACAAACACCTCACACATAAATCTTGTGTTTTTCCCCCTATTGCTTTCTTCCTTCCTTGCTGTGAAGAGGACCTGTCGTCCAGCAGGGTCAGTAGTGGTGGTCACAGTTACTGCATTAACACACGCACGCGCACGCACGCGCACGTACGCACACAACCGCCACCACAGTGCCACCACATTGGCCACAGACGCCTAGCCATGCCTCATGATTAGTATTGCCTGCTCCATGCTTTTGTTTTTATGCTTTGTTTGTTTGCCACTGTGCAGAAATATTTCAGTGGAATCTAGCGTGATTGCACCATAGGTTAGCAACACCCATCTATTACAGTAAAGAAGAGCCTTGTATTTAGACTGCCTCAGCGGTGGCTATATTTATCAAGGCATTTCTTCCCTGGGCCAGTCACAGGCCGAGAAACTGAACTTTACTGCTCTGTGCTTTCGGCACACACACACACACACACACACACACACACACACACACACACACACACACACACACACACACACACACACACACACACACACACACACACACACACACACACACACACACACACACACACACATTCCACCAATGACCATAATACTGAGCTAAAAGAGGCCCAAAGATCAACCAACCAATTCCCCTCATCACTGTGTGTGCGCACTGTGTGTGTGTGTGTGTGTGTGTGTGTGTGTGTGTGTGTGTGTGTGTGTGTGTGTGTGTGTGTGTGTGTGTGTGTGTGTGTGTGTGTGTGTGTGTGTGTGTGTGTCAAAGGCAAAGCAAGGGGTAGCAGACAAACAGTGATGGAAGAAGCTGTCTGTAGTTGCAAACAAAAAGTATGACTCTTTCACACATTGTACAGTGCCATGCTTTTTGAATATTCTAACGATGAAAGAAAGAGAAACTTAAAACAGGTTTGGGCTGATTCTCTGACTGCATGGCATGAGAGAGACCAGAAGCAGTGTCCTGCCCAGGCTCGCCTCACACCGCTCAAAAAACAGCACCGTTTTCCTAATAATGCAAAGGCAAATTGATAAAGCAGGGTGAGAGCGAGTGAGGTTGAACGTGCGTGCGTGCGTGCGTGTGTGCGAGCGTGCGTGCGTGTGTGTGCGTGTGTGTGCATACAGTATGTGCTTATGTGTATGTCGTCTATTAGACATGCGAGAGCATGTGTGGATTTGTGCATTTTAACTATTTTGCATGCAAAGCTGTGTTTGCATGTGTGTTCAATGGTGAGGTTGAGACTAACGATGAACAAATACACATGAAAATGGAGGTGAAGGGAAAGAAATGAGCGGGGATGGGGTGAGAGGAGAGGTGAATCAAGCAATTCATCTCCTGGACTTAAAAACGCACTCATTCCACGCGGTCATGAATAATTTGGCACCAAAACACTAATTTTGCATTAGACTAACGACGTTTCGGCAGCTCAGGAATATTCATACACTCGTGGGGATTTTTCTATCCAACGGTGCAGTGTGTTTTTTTTTCCCATTTCCTAATGCTTTTCTGGCGTGAAGACAGGCACGGTGAATATAGGTCAAATTCACAGTGGGCGCGCGGGTGGCACTGAGGAGGATGCTGCTGCCTGGGTCTCCAGATGACTCTCATGCTACCGAGGGAGTCTTTGCTGCAGTGGCTTGGCTTCCAAACGCATACACACATGTGCACACACAAGCATGCATGCACACACACACACACACACACACACACACACACACACACACACACACGCGCGCGCGCACACTCGCACAAACACACATCGTTGCTATTAATACAGCCACAGCCCTTTTAATATTTAATTGCTTTGATGGACTGCATCTGTGCGCTCTGTGATGCAAACATTATTATACATACTAAGAGGCTTAATTGTAATTAGAGCTGAAAATTTAATTAAACCCAACAATAAAGGAGATCACAGCATTTTTTTTTCTCTTTCTTGCGCAGACCCCTCTTTCCCCCTCACTGCATTTTAACTCTTTCCATGCTGCGGGCCTGCACTTGTCCACATGCACGTCATGGGCTGATTCAGTGCAGACGTATTCATGCTATGTAAGGACTGAAATGAACCTTATACCACATGAACCCTAGCGTCCCTATTCTGGGGTGAACATTCGACAAAGAGGTTTGGTGTAGAGGGAAAAAAGGGAAGGGGCCTAGTATAGACCCCTGGGGGGGCCACAGTCAACAAAGTATAGGGTTTAAGTACTGTATAGGCATTTAAAAAATATATATATATTTTTTTGCTTGATGGTTGCACAATAAAATCCAGAATGTTATGTGAATTGAACCAGTAAGGGTCTGCTTTTTCAATTTCAGCGTTAAATTGTCATTCCAGATGTGTGGTTTTTAAGATATAAGGACAGAATGGTAGGGCTGGGCAATATATCAATTTTATAT
>NC_139954.1:25835896-25963486 GCF_963454915.1 Gymnoscopelus microlampas
TCCTCCTTACACAAAGGTGGCGTCCGCTGTGCATTAGCCTATCATACCCACTTTATCCAGAATCAACTGGATTACATTAGCAGGAATTGCTTCCAGTCTAGTGGCTAACATCTCGATGTTCGCACAACATACGCCGGTGATCGCGAGGATAGAGGGTCTCGTTCTATAATCCAATCAAAAATTCACTACAAATTCACATAAAATGCACTTGAGCCTGTCAGATCAGGAGAGATAGAGTGCAGACAAATGAGTGAGATTGTGAAGAAGAAGAAGAGGGAGGGAGGGAAGGGCGGGAGGGGGAGGTGAATAAGGAAAAGCCTGATTTATACTTAGTTGCGCGCCGGTGTCGGCCACTGAAAATAGCCAATAAAAAAAACTCACTTGTGAGCTTGTAGATCGGCTATGACAGAGTGTAAATCAGGCAGAAGGAAACAGACAAAGACAGAAAAACAAATGGTGAAAGTTGAAATGTAAAATGAAGCAAAAGAAAAAAGGAAAGAACAAAAAGAAACCAAGCAGAAGGTGTGGGGCTTGGCGTGGCGTGGCTTGGCTTGGAAGGGAATGGACGCAGGACTAATGTATTCAGTGCCCACTCTGTTTACTGAGCATGCGGCGGGCCTGATGATATCCAGACATTTGGCTGTGATCGAATGAAAACCTCCCTCAACAAACCGCCGCTAATGCACAGCAGTGAGACGTCCAAGTCGCAAGCGCTCCCACAAGCCCTCACCGCCAGAAAGCACATGCAGTGGTGGAAGAAGTAGTCTGATTTTATCCTTAAGTAAAAGTAGCAACACCACAATGTAGAAGTACTCTGTTACAACTAAAAGTCCTTCAATCAAAATGTTACTTGAGAAAAAGTTCAAAAGGTATTGGCATCAAAATATACTTACAGTGCTAAAGTAAAAGCAGTCATTATGTCGAATGGTCCATTTCACAATAATCTCATTGGATTCTAAATAGTAATGCATTAATGTGTTCATCACTTTAATGTTGCAGCTGGTATAGGGGGGGCTGATTTTATCATTTTATTTACTGCTGGGTTGCTTAAAACATCATAATTAATCAGTTAATATGTTTTGTAATAATCATCTAAATCTGCACAATAACTAGTAACTAAAGCTGTCAAATAATTGTTGTGGAGTTGGATTTTATTGTGTAGCGCTTATTCATTATGTTTATTTTCTTATTTAGCTTATTGTAGCAAAGTATTCATTCCATTCAGTCCATTCAAACTTTGTTGAATCAATTCTATAGGCCATGATGGTTTTCATTAATGATTTCGAACATATCCATGTTACATGTTAAATGCAATATATGTACAATCTAATATTTCTCAGTACAGCATAAAAGATATATGATTTTTTACAATGTCATTGATATGAGTTGAACCAGAGACGAACAAGGAACCTCAAAGGCAGAGAGAGAATTTCAGAAAAAGAGGGTAGCAAAAAAAAGTGACCAAGCCTTACCGTATTTCAAGAATAGGCTGAAAATGTGTCTATAACGTGTGTCACATGTCACATGTACTGTAGATGGAAGGGCATGGATTGAGATGCACTTAGTTGGCGCCGATCTAAAATCCGATTCATCTGCAAAAAGGTAGAGAAAATACGCATAAAAGTACTGAATTTGAGGTAAAATGTGAACGCTAGTTGCAATTGCCATCCCCTTGGACCCCAAATGACGCCCCTGGTCAAAGTATCTCAAAAGACCACCAGAGGGTGAACCCACCCTCCACCGACAGGGCCCCGTAATCTGAATGGATTCAGGAAGTACCTTTTGGCGTCATTAGCTAATTGGATCCAGTATTGATTCTATATCAGTAATAAGTGATATATGGGAGTCATATTAGTTATATTAGGTTAAGCAGGCAGCCACAAGGTCATGTGCATGGGACTCCATTTGATATTCAGTCATAAATTGATCTGCCGCATTTTATTAGATTGGTCTGCTTCTGTGACTGTATAGGGACCTGTTGGGGTACTTACAGTAGTATGCAGTGTGTGTGTGTGTGTGTGTGTCACACACACACACACACACACACACACACACACACACACACACACACACACACACACACACACACACACACACACACACACACACACACACACACACACACACACTACTATGCTCAGATGATATACTAAAATATATATCCTTTGCTGTTATCTGGAAGACCATATATCAAATTTAGCAAGTCTGAGAAAAGTCACCATCCTAATCCATAAACATGTAATTCACCTGTCACATTGTTTGATACACTTATTTGGGAAGTGGTGAGTTGTATTGGTGCCAGTTCAGTATGGCATCATAAATGTCTTTTTTCTTTGTCGACACAACTAAACGAGGACAGGGGATGACTGGTGGATTTTATTAGAGGACATCGAAGGAAAATCTCATAAAAAATAACTACGCTGATGCCGCTCTTGTAATTTCATCTATTTTTATAGGCTGGTCAAGGTTTAAAGTGCGTAATAACTGCTAGGCGATGTGTTTTCTGTGTCTTTATGACAGTTGAGTGTGATGTATTGGCAAACGACACTGTACTTAATGACAGCGCCGTTTTATGAGTGGTGTCACTTGTCACTGTGGCGTGGAACCGAACCCACACTCTGACCCCTGCCTAACCCTGCAGACAGCATGACACAAATAGCTGTTGATACAGTATGACTGTGCATGTGTGCGTGCATGTGTGCATGTGCATGCACTTGAGTGCATGCATGCGTGTGCGTGTGCGTGTGTGTGCGTGTGTGTGTGTGTGTGTGTGCGTGTGCGTGTGCGTGTGCGTGTGCGTGTGCGTGTGCGTGCGTGTGCGTGTGCGTGTGCGTTTGTGGGTGTGTGTGAGCATACACATGTGAATGAACATGCATGTGTGCACACATAATATTCAATACTGCACCTTAATCAACATTACTCAATGTAATTTCACCATTTGTTTGTATTACCAGATTAGCGAGCCCAATTATCTGCCATTCTCAAGGCTGATATGGACGAATGCTGTGTCCATAATCTGGATTTAACAGACGTATGCTAGCTTGATGCATCACACGGCTAATTTTGTGATTACATTTTCGGTGGCCAGACCTTTTCCTGTTGGCTAATTGCAGCAGGTTAAGTACTGTAGCAAGCAGAGCAATAGGAATCTACTGGGTCCTGCTCCAAATGTGGTGAGGTCTGTTCTTCTCACAGCATCTACCCTGACCTGCACAGGAGATCATCAATCCTCACTGATATGTGGGTGTGTGCGGGGAAGTGTGTGGGCTTGTTTGTGCGTGCGTGCGTGCGTGCGTACGTGCGTGCGCGTGCGTGTGTGCGTGCGTCTGGGTGGCTGAACCGACGGACAAACACACACGTCCATGTATATAAATATTCTATGCTTGCAAAAAACACATTGCATACTGCTGTGGTTCTCAAACATTTTCATGTCAAGGAACCCCAAATTGATATGTATTTGGCCGCAGATCCCCATTTGAAAAGATTGAATGCCAGGAACCCCCACAAGAGAATATTTGTCAACCTTTGTACAAATCTTTAAAAAATAGCTTCATACCACGACGTGTGAATGTATGTATGTACAGTATGCATGTGTGGCGTGTGTATGTACAAGCTTATGCCTGTTGGACCTGAAGGATCCATTTTTATAGCCTCAGACTTAAAAGAAACCTGAGAAGTTTGATGTGTGAACCCTTGTCCTGTTCTATTGATGGCGGTCATATGACCACCTATGTATCATCTATAAAAGGACATCTCTCATTAAAATGAAATACTGTACATGCTCAGCACTTTCAACAGGTACTTCTTTATAACTCCAGTAAAAAATATAAGTGTTTTATGGCGTTATTGTTTTCAGGCTGTAGGTAATGATGACAAGACTGGTATTTTATGGAAATTTTATAGGGGTCTTTTTTATGGAGAATCAGGTGGTTATAGATTTATCAGATTCTCACGCTATGTCCTGGGATGACCTGGGGCCGCACGAGCACAAACACAGAAATGCATATTAGAGTAAGAAACAGCTTAACTGTTCTATCATACAAACAAACCTCAAAATCTGAAGTGTAAGTTATACCAAAAATAGCAGTCCACAATGCGTTGCATTTTGACACGCTGTGAAGTCTTATTTTTGTTGTACGACACCATTATACGATGAATTAAGAATTAAAACATGACACTCATTAACATGCAATGTGTGTGACCGTGTATTGTGTATCAGCAACCCTTTCTGGTATCTCCAGTGTTAACCCATTCAATCCGGGAGAGCATCCGTGTCATTTTAGATTTCTTTGGCTATTAAAAAATAGCAGATCTACAAGCACATAGCGTGGCACTCGGTGCCGCGCTATGAGCTTGTACGTCTGCTATTTTTTAATAGCCAAAGTATAAAATAACCCAAAAGTTTTGTGTGATGCAGGAAAACAATTATTCCAAATCTTTCAAGATTTTTGAATTTTCTAAAATAGCCGATCAACAAGCTTCGCTAATTGTATTGTCTGTGTTTGTATTTTGTATGTCTTTAAAAATCAATAAAAATATCTTACAAAAAAAACAAAACAAGCTTCGCTAATGATGGGACGTTTTCGAATAGCAGAGGTACAAAATAGGGTTAAAGTGGTTCAACTGATTTTGATGTTACTGTATATTACCAAATTTAGCTGTGGACCCCCTCAAGGACCCCTGAGAGTCCCTGGACCATACTTTGAGAACCACCGGCCACACTGTAAAACCTGTTGTCCACACAATATCAGCTCTTCAGCAGTCCAGTGAAGTGCCCCACTGCTCTGACAAACAGACAGACAGTCATGAATTTGTTTGAAAATAGTTGTTTTTCAGTGATTTCAGGAATCAATGCAAACATCCAAATGTCCACGAAAGCATTCCGCTCAAATGTTAACAACAAAAAAAACAACAAGAGTTGAGGTTTTTTTCTGACAGCATCAAAGGTATACTGTACTGTATGTGCTGTCTGAAGGATTTTCTCTTTGATGTTTATGGGGCCTCAGAGAAAGAAGCATGTCAATAAAGCCAGTGGCTGGGAAGCATGATTCAAAAGGAATAGATAAGTCCTTAATACCCATAATATCTGTATGTATATTTTACAGAGATTTACAGCATATACTGTAAGTGGCATCGAATCTGTATGAATTAATGACAAGCGCCTATGATCAAACGCCATATTCAAAGAGAATTGATTAAGTTAACTATTAAGTAATTCATATTAATTCAAAATGCAGAAAAGCAATAGTGTTATGAGTGTCCATCATTAATTGGAAGGGTCACGTTCATTTACTGATTGAGGGAGATGGAAGTGTGATGGGCGATGATGGATGAAAGGATGAATGGATACATGAATGAATGGATGGATACATGAATGAATGGATGGATGGATGGACGGATTAAATATTGACACTAAGATGAATGATTTTCATGACCTGCTACAATTGTACATCTTCACTTTAAACTGAAAATGACTGCATGATGAAAAACAAATACTGAATAGACAGTGCATGTCCGTGCGTGTGTGTGTGTGTGTGTGTGTGTGTGTGTGTGTGTGTGTGTGTGTGTGTGTGTGTGTGTGTGTGTGTGTGTGTGTGTGTGTGATGTGTTCATAGATAAACGTTCATGTATAGTGGTGATGGTTTACTTCAGTCCTTTTCCGGCTGGGTGTGAGCAGATGCCAGGCAGCACTGTGGTTAGCCAGAGCCCAAACATCTCTGTCTCTCACTCTCTAGCCCTCTCTCTCTCTCTCTCTCTCTCTCTCTCTCTCTCTCTCTCTCTCTCTCTCTCTCTCTCTCTCTCTAGCCTCTCTCTGCCCCTCTCTACCCCCCCTTTCTCTCTCTCTCTCGCTACCAATATCACTCTCCCTGTCTCTCACTCTCTGCCCCTCTCTCCCCCCCTTTCTCTCTCTCTCTCTCTCTCAATATCACTCTCCCTGTCTCTCACTCTCTGCCCCTCTCTACCCCCCCTCTCTCTTTCTCTCTATCTAGCTCTCTCTCTCCGTCGCTCACACTCTACCTCTCTCTCCCTGTGTCTTTCACTCTCTCTAGCCCTCTCTCTCCGTCCCACTCCCTCCCTCTCTTCCCCTCTCTGTGTCTGTCCAGTAGTTGTCCAGTGTGTTTATGGTCCGTGTGGGCAGTAGCAGGCCGGCATGAGGCCCCATGTTGGCCCGAAGCAGAGGCGCCTTGCTGGGTCAACTCTGGTTCCGGCACAACCCCCCCCTCCTTCACCCTGACCACAACCTCCAGCCTCCAGCCATCGGCCCTGCCCTGGCCAGCCCTGCCTCGGTAATTGGGCATGGGGACCAGCCCCAGTCACACGCTGGCTGGCCCATTCCAGAGCAGACAAAGAGGGGCCACCGTTCACTGTCCCTTGAGAGAGGAATGGCCGAGAGGTGACATCCAGCAGCACACGACTGGGCAGTGGGTTGAGATTAGGGGTGTAACGATACGTTTTAACAACGATTCGATACGTATCACGATACTTGGTTGTCGATACGATACATGAACGATACAGGTTAATATAGAACGATACGATACGTTTTGATTCAGGGATTTAGTCGATACGATACATGAACGATACAGGACAGGTTCATTTAGAACGATACAATTCGATTCAATGATTTAAAATCGATATAGTAACTATTTATTTACCCAAAAATTCTGTGTGAAAAATAAATACCTGGATACTGGATATAAACCCCTCTTTCTCTTTTTTCTTCTTAAAAGTACTTAGTATTGATAAAATTGATTATTTGCATTGCAAAACGATTTGATTCGATTATTTGCATTGCAAAACGATTCGATACGATACAAAGTCAAACGATACAATATTTTGCTGTTTGCATAACGATATAGTAGATTGTTGAAAATTCAAAACGATTTTTCGATGCAGTTACTATATCGTTACATCCCTAGTTGAGATGCATGTGTGTGTGTGTGTGTGTGTGTGTGTGTGTGTGTGTGTGTGTGCGTGTGCCTGTACGCGTGCGCGTGCACGTGCACGTGCGTGTGCAGCCTATAGTATGTGTGTTTTTGGAATGCGGAATGTTGTTTTTTCAGGTACTGTGAAGACAGACTGAAATGAGGAGAGAGAAATGTGATTGCAAAGTGGAAGTCGTGGTCGCACTCTCAGAGGTACTGAATGTACTGCACAATGTCACAGATAAGTGTGAATCAACACTGCCGAGTGTTCATTTTAAGGGGGTGTAACTGATATATTTTTGTTAAAATAAGTGTCAAATATATAGCTCTATATTCCGATAGTTTGTTAGCATGTTTCTTCTGTCTCTCCAGTTCTTTACTATATAGAAGAAAATACATTTTCTGGTGGGTTATGGGATACCAATTTTATCAAACTATATTGCACTGATCAGAGGTTATGGCCATTTGAAATGTTAGACACTGCTGTAACACTGCTGTAGTGCCCCATGCGTGTTCCATTTAGCCCTGTGGGCCACACGTTACCCCTGGTGTGACTATTGTCATGGCAGACCCCTGAACAGTGTTTGTGCCAAGTTTGGTGAGGATTGGAGCAACGGTGCACCTGTGGCCCCCATGGGCCCCCGGGGGGCGTCACAAACATTTTACGTTTGTGACGTCCACCGTCAACCTACCGTCAGTTGACCCTCTGGGCAATTTTGATATAAGATCAGGAAAGAGAACTCATACAAGACAGGATAAACAATTGAAATTGGAAGTCATTAAACAAAATGAGCAGACAATATTGAAACTGGAACACTATAAAATTAAGGCTGAAGGATTATCTTTGTGGAGTTCTCTCTCCTTATTGGATAAAATTGGTATCCAGAGTTGAAAATATATTTTACGTTTACTAAAGAACTGAAAAGATGGGGAGACCCCTGTTACTGAACAAAACACTTGATAGCAATGATTAATATGAGAATAGAGCACTGAAGTCTGACGTAATTTACACATCCTACCTGGTTCGCGGTTTTCCACCCCCGTTCTGAATCCCCATAGACGTCTTTAATATCGCGTCAAATAAGAACTGTGTTCCAAAAATAAACAAAGAGGTTTGACTCTTATGGATATGAAGCATCAACTGACGGTGAGAAAACGATAATGTTACTTCCGCCGAATTAGTAAAATTTTCGCCAGAAACAGACTGTATCAAATATAAGTGACTGACTATCATAAACGATACAGAACCTCCTCCCTGACAATATCGCCGAGACAGTTTGTTTATTTTTGGACCACAATTCTTATATGAGACGATTCTAAGATGACCCAATGTTATTCTCCATAGAGAAATTACTTTACGAACCAGGGGATGAACCAGTGACGTCAGGACTTCTGTACTCTATATAGCTTTAACTTGAACAACAACATTTTTTTGTTTTGTTTTTTACAAAAACATATCACTTACCCCCTTTAAGTCTTAAGTTTTGAGAGTTAAAAATAAAAAATAAAAAATAAATTGACACCAGTACTTTGCAGTGAGCCTTGAACACATACTGTAGTGCATGCCAAAAATGTATTTGATAAAAAAGGGGGTAATTTATTCTGTCATCAATCAGAACTGGAGTCATTATGTGCAAACCAACAGTTAATAATAATAATTTGACACAGAAGCAACTGTCCGGGAAACTTGTTTAAACTTTGGCACGGAGAGCAGACCACTGAGATGGAGTCACGCACACTCCTCAGTACATAAATTCCCACAGTTTAACACACACTGGTTATCATAAAACATTTGGCTGAACATTGTGGCTCTCCTAAACTTAGCAAGGTAATGACTGGTGCTGTTTTACATGGACAAGTATTCTGATTAGACTGTCATTTAAATGGCCGCCTGCGGCTGCCACAAGGCCACCAGGCACAGCACGGCGGATAACAACGGAAACGCAGAGAAAACAAAGACATGCATACTGTATGTATGTACATATATATGTATATGTGCACGCAACATTTATATGTGCACACAGCATTATTCACACATGCAGGTGCGAGAACATAGATATATGTGTGTATGTGTATACACACTCACATAAATACAGAGGTGCACACAAAGACAAATGTGTGTGCAAAAAACATACAAAAGTAAAAAATACACACATAAAACAAAAATATACAGTAGGCTACATACGCTGACACACATGCATGCATACGCACAAGTGTGCACACGCACACACACACACACACACACACACACACACACACACACACACACACACACACACACACACACACACACACACACACACACACACACACACACACACACACACACACACACACACACACACACACACACACACACACACAGATGTCCATCAGTCACCGGAACTGTACAAGCAGTTTTGCTGAAAGACCTTTCCCAGCAGTGGTCCACAGGCACTGTGCTTATAACACACACACACACACACACACACACACACACACACACACACACACACACACACACACACACACACACACACACACACACACACACACACACACACACACACACACACACACACACTGGTGCTTGTGGCTGTCTCTAGGCTCTCAACAGCTTTACCAGGACTCTACTGCACCCTGTTGGTCAATGTTGCCAATGTCACAGCACTCGGTTATATCAACGTTTTTGAGTACTTTCCAGGGCTGTTGTTACAGTAGGTCGTTCTGTGACTGCCCATGTTTGTGTAGGCATGTGTGTGTGTGTGTGTGTGTGTGTATGTGTGTGTGTGTGTGTGTGTGTGTGTGTGTGTGTGTGTGTATGTCTGTCTGAGTGAGAGGGAAAGCATGCATGCTGGCTAGTGGCTACTGTGTTTACGCGTGTACATTCGTACCCGTGTTTCGCCGCCCTATAACTTCAAGCCACGACTTTTTTTCTTCTTTCGCATCAAAGCACCCCCCCCCAACTCAACCACCACCCAAAAAGAAAAAAAAATACATGCAAGGTTTATTTGATTGCCGATCAAATATGTGGTGTCATTGTGGGATAACAATGTCTGTAACCCTCCTGCAGAACAGAGAGCAGCGCGCAGCGCCAGATCTCACGTCCACACAGGCAGCTAGAGTTACAGCCACTGACCGCCACAGCCTGTTATTCAAGCCGCTCTCTTATAAACACGCTACGTCCTCCCCGCTTTCATCTCATCTCCCGTCCTTCTCTCTCGTGATTGTTGTGGAGAGGTGCTCTTTCGGGGCTCCCCCTAGCTGCCCCCCAACACCACCAACCCCTGACCCCCCTGTTCCCCATGCACGCACACACACTCACACACACTTTTGCAAAAGGCAGTGGTGGCATGTGGGTGCACATAACAGGCAGCACACACAAGCTATACACAGTGCACACAAAACAGATACAAAATATACTGATAATACAGTATATTTATACAGGTTTATCCTCTTTTCCTCTTCTCTCTTTCTTGCTACAAGCATTCGTTTTGCTTTGAGTCACAGCCAGGAGAGATGGAGCGGTGGAAGTAAGAAGTGAAAAAGGAGAGGCGACAGAGTTGGATCAGACTGAAACGCTCCAGTCCCTTGACTAATATGCTCCTGCCCGCACTTCTTATCAGAGGGGCTATCTCAGTGCTGCGTGCCCAGCACAGGAGGCAGGGGAGGGGGGATGGAAGGTATGACACACACCCTGGTGGGCCGCCCAGCCACTGAGCTCCTGTTACCAATGAAAGAAGGCACGAAATAGCAGGGTGGTAGAGATGTGGGTGGGTGTGTTGGTGGGGGGGTGTATACGAGCTTAACCAGTGTGTGTGTGTGTGTGTGTGTGTGTGTGTGTGTGTGTGTGTGTGTGTGTGTCACGTAGGTTTGAGAATGCAGTTTTGCATCAACTGTTGGTGACCACTATCCTCTAAACAATCACATTCAACTACAACAACAGCAGTCAGTAGGTAGTCATCATCATCCACTTCTTCTCTCATGCTCTCTCACTCTTCCAGCGACTCCCTGACCCCCTGCCTCTGTCTACGCACATTTAAGTTTGTTTTGTCCGTATCTCTCTTTGGTTTGTGGCTGTCGCGGTAAGTGTCTGTGAGTGTCCTTTTTTCTGTTTGTTTGCGCGCGTGCGAACAAGTGTGCGTGCGTGCGTGTGTGTGTGTGTGTGTGTGTGCGTGTGTGTGTGTGTGTGTGTGTGTGTGTGTGTGTGTGTGTGTGAGTGAGTGTGTCATTTGCCCTTTTGTGTCTCCATTTACAAATTGTTCTGACTGTGTAAAAAGTCTGTATTTGAACTCAAACCCACATCAACAGCAGGAAGTCTTATGGAAAACCAAGGAAGAAAATAGAATCTTACAAAAAAACTAAAGAAAAATCACAGAGTGAAAAAGTGTAAAGAGGGAAAGAGAGAAAACCAGAGAACCAGAAGTCGAGAAACTGAGCGAGAGAGAGAGAGAGAGAGAGAGAGAGAGAGAGAGAGAGAGAGAGAGAGAGAGAGAGTGAGAGAGCGAGAGAGAGAGAGAGAGAGAGAGAGAGAGAGAGAGAGAGGAGGATGAAGATGATGTTGAGAGAGAGGGAGAGAAATGTAGGAGCGAGTCAGTGACATGTGTTATTTATTTTCCCATGTAAACACAGAGGGAAGGCAGACATAATCAATAGGAAACTCCAGATTGTAAATAGACGGCTCTAATAGCCTAAACACTGGCCGCTATAGTTACACACACACACACACACACACACACACACACACACACACACACACACACACACACACACACACACACACACACACACACACACACACACACACACACACACACACATCAACAGCACTTAAACTCCACACACACTGACAGGCACAGAGGGAGGGAGGTATGGTAGAGAGGGATGAGTTGAGGGAGTTAGAGAGAGAGAGAAAGAGAAAGAGAGGGCCAGAAAGAGATGTAAAGGAGGGGAGGAAAAAAAAAGAGAATGGGGAGGGAGGTAAAGAGGCATGGGCGGGCCACCCTTATTTACCAATAAAGAGCCCTGATGAGAAGATAAACACACAGGAGACAGGCTGGGGAGAGGGAGGGGAGGAGAGGGGAGGGGGAGAGTTCACTGGTTGCAGCTTTCATCCACTACTTTTTGCCTACATTAAATGGACAATATCTGACGGCAGGGCGACCTACAAGCTCACAATGCGTTGGTATTTGGGGCGAATGTTACCCCAGAATATCGATGCTGGGGTTCAAGTGGTTAAAACCACTCACAGTACACAATACACAGTAAAATCCTAGCAGTGATAATTTCACAGAGTGTAAAAAATATAGATCCAGGTCCATTTGGGTAAAGAATTTTACTCTCAGAGTTACAGTAAATCAACACTTTTAAACGTCTGTACTTTTACTTCTGTGACAAATTATTAGAATAATTACTCCTATTTACTTGATGTATTATTGGTTACAGTAATAGCTGTAAATACAATGTGTTTTGCTATTTATAATAAATTGGCAATTCAACTTTGGTTTCCAAGGTTCATTGAACTTATTGGATCCATTCCAAAAACGCATTATTGTTTGATGAGGTGTTTGGGTGGCAAATCTTGAAATATTCACCAAATCCTCATGATATTTACTCTCATGCTTATGCATTTTGTAAACAAGTATTTGAGACATTTTTGTGAGGCACAGCAGTTTTCCCTTTTACTCGGAAAAGGGGACAGTATTTGTACTTTGAATGAAATCTATAGTACCGAGGTTAAGGACACGTGCATGTATACTTGCATATGCATATGTTCATGGAAGTGTGCATGTGTGCTTTACTGTGTATGTGTGTGAGTGTCTGCGTGTGTGTGCGTGCGCGTGCAAGTGTGTGTGTGTGTGTGTGTGTGTGTGTGTGTGTGTGTGTGTGTGTGTGTGTGTGTGTGTGGTTTCAAGGCAGTGTCAGAAGTCATCACCGTGAGGCTGAGCCGCGACCCGGTGACCCCCATCAGAGATCAGACGTGAAGCACTTAGCGGTCCGTTCCCCCCTACGTTCCCCCAGATCCACGCAGACTGCCTTCTCTGGTTCCAACGCTGCTGCTAATAAAAGCAGCAGGAGACTAATTCAAGTCAACAGGCAGAGGGCAGACAAAAAGTTAAAGAGTTCTACGCTGTCCTATGGAGCTGGAGGCTCTGTCGTTTTTGAGTGAGGGATAATGACCCTGGGGTATTAATTCCAACATGGGGACAATGTCAAACAGGGGCTGTTGTATACTACGAAGGCACTGGGCAACATGCGGCTTTATTATGACTTTGGTCATACTTGTTATGTTGTTGTTTTATTTATGTCACTAAACCATCATCTTTCATCGTCATAATCTAATTAATTTAGTACTTAAATTAAGCACATGTGCTCATTTGTTCTCACTTTGGCCTATTTCTAACCTTAAAAAGTGTCTTCTGGTGATTTATCATGATGATTTATCTCCATCTCGTCTATAAAGTTTTGACAAATTGTAGTACTTTTACGTATAAGTAGTACAGTATAATTATGATGCCAATAGTTTCATACTTTTACTCAAGTACATTTTTGAGCACAGGCCTTTTACTTGTAACAGGGTATTTTTAAATCATGATATTTCTACTATTAGAATCAGAATACTTCTTCCACCACTGGTTAAATGAACACTCAGGACTGGACTGGACGGTGCAGACAACCCCAGTGACAACAACATTCTAGTGCAGCACTGCAGGGGCAATCCCTGTGTCTATGCCTGAGGATGCTGTCTAGAAGCATTAATTGCTGGTGCTGTGTGGGAGTCAGTGTGGGAGCCGCTGCTCATTTCCCTTCATTGGAATGCCTGCTCCATTAAATCCACTGAGCAGGCCGCTTTTGAGGAGAAAAAGATGATAGTTTCTCAGTGTAATAACAGGCCTCTTGGGTAAGCTATGTTTAAGAGGCTACCGCAATGGCTACCCTGTCCTCTCCCACAGCACTCCCATGACCCTGGATGCTAGTGGCTGCACTGGCCAGACACAATTAGTGGTCGCAGATACCTGGGTGTGTGTATGTGTGTGTGTGTGTGTGTGTGTGTGTGTGTGTGTGTGTGTGTGTGTGTGTGCGCGCACGCGCATATGTTTGCCTGCATGCGCATGGATTCACATATGTAAGCGTCTGTTTATAATATGTGTGCCCACATCAGTGCGCGTGTTTGTGTGTGTGTGTGTGTGTGTGTATACAATCGCATACATGCTTGGAAGCCTGGGCGTGTGCGTGCATGCATGCATGTGTGCGTGTTTATATTTGCGTGTTTGTGCTAAGCCCATAAAACCCACATGCCACAGTCAGTATCAGTGTCAGTGGGTGTGTACAGCCTGTCTGTTGTCAACTACAGTGTCTGCTGTCAACGTGTCCCTAACTAACGGCTAGCTTAACACAAACTTATAGCGTCGAACACACAATAAAAGAGTGTTATTTTAAGTCAGAGAGTGTAAACATTGACCCTTAAGGGACATTTTTACTATTTCTTTTGACAGTGGAATTGTATCTGCCTCCAATAGGTGAACCTAAAGTACTGCAGGATATTGTGGTTAAATTATTTTGACAAAAATAATAATTAAATACGTTTACTTTTCAGGTACTGAAATATGTGTCAATGCAATGTGAAACACGCCACATGCGTATTCAAGTTCCAAGGAGTTTGAAAAATTAAGTCCATGATAAAAAAAAGGAATCAAGATTCAAGGGAAGATCAGAGAGTAGAGGAATTAAGTTGTTTGTGTGTCCAAACTATCATAGTTGCTTTTCATTGTACTATCGTTATTCCAGCTCAAGCACCTGCCACCTGTTTATTAAATGCCAAGAGCTTCAATCCCTTCAATAAGGCATCTGTGTGCTGTCTGCCTAAGTGTCTTCAAGAAAGGTATTTCTATGTCGTCCCTGTTCCGTGTCATTGTAATGCTTAATTTATACGCCGTCATACAAAGAAGTATAGCCCACTACATCAGACATAAGCCTGGAGAAAAGTGTTAGTAAAATGTCCGGTTTGTTAGTTTAACTGCCACTTTAAGCAATTCTTGAGTCTCATTAAACATTTCTCAGTGATAAAGGGATGATGCACGAAAATGGAGCTAAGTGTAGGGGTGAGCTCAGCAGGAGGTATTGTGTGTGTGCGTGTGCGTGTGTGTGACATTGAAGGTAACAGGAAATAGGTAAGGAACTTCATTACACGTGTGTCTACTGTATATTATATATGATGTTATTGGGACTTTCTAAAGCACCATCAAAGCACTATGCTAATGCATTTGCCTCTCAAATAAAATATGCCTCATATGGTTGGAGAAAGACATTAATCCTTTAGAAATTGAAATCCACCTGCTTAAAATCACACAGTAATGTGATCCATTTGATTACTGAAACTGTGTAAGGGAATGTGCTTCATACGCTTGTGCTCACTGTATGTCATCATCAACATATTAATAATCTCTTTTTTACAATAGAATCAGTGTAGACTTCATTGATTCTCACATGCTTTTGACTGTAACGTTAAACTGAGATGTGCATTTCAGGTTCTCTGTGAACCGTGTTGCAGTCGCAGAAAGCCTCTGGTTAGCTTCACTGTACCTGCCTGGGTCCAAGGGTCTCGCTGAGACCTCGTACACACAAACAGCTTGGCTCCACTCTCTCTCTCTCAGCCTTTCTGTCCCTTTCTCCCTCTCTCTCTCTCTCTCTCTCTCTCTATCACACATACCCACACCCTATATACATACACACAGCACATAAACAGCAGTGTATATGGCAGTTCTATTGGGGCTCTTCACATTGTCCAGACCGCCTGGTGTCAGCCAGTGAAATGAATGGCTGTTTATATTAGAAGGCTGGTTTAATGAATTAGACCCATGGCTCGTCTGTGTCAGCGCCAGGCACATACAGACCAGACCCTCACCCAGCCCTCAGACACGGGAGAGGGGAGGGGGGGGACACACCCTGATTGCGTCCTCCGGGACGGGCGAGTCAAGACGCCCGACGCCCCTCAGAGGGCTCCCGCCTAATTTGCCAAGGGGCATCTGGCTGCTGCTGTACATGCGCACCCCTCCCCCATGCTATCCCCAAGTATATAGTATATATGTATACTCTAAAAGCCATAATAGCCGACATACAAGCTCACAACGGGTGCGGATGCGACGTGTTGTGAGCGTGTAGGTCGCCTATTTTCAGCATGTGACATTGTCGTGCGACAAGGTATGAATCAGGCTTTAGCCTATGTGCATATATGGTATACATACATACCCGTATGAATATATATGTGTGTGTGTGTGTGTGTGTGTGTGTGTGTGTGTGTGTGTGTGTGTGTGTGTGTGTGTGTGTGTGTGTGTGTGTCTGTACACAATCTTGCACAATGATATCCAAAAGAGACATGTTTCAGCCATGCCCGTTGCTCCAGGTGAAAATGAAAAAATAGAATGTGATCAAAACTTTAATTGAATAAATAGATCAACATTGCTCCGGCAAACAAAATGGTACAGTAGTCCCGCTGGGATTCCCTGACATTGCAGGGAGGGAGTTGACTGATAACATGGCAGGTGGCTGCTGTGCCTCACCACTATGCAGCCATTCTGTGAACCATCAAAGATCACCATTTTCAGCTTTATGTCTTGGCTCCTTTGTACCCAGATGAACTCCATTGTCTTCTCAGCCCTGAATTCTTCCAAACCATCTGCAGCAACCATGTTTGGTGGCAGAGGGGAGGAGAAGAAACTATTTAATTCACGCAATAACCTGGCCAATGCTGGGTACCGGAACCTGAACACACTGATCGACGCATTAACTGCCAGCGCTATTTACATAAGATATATACACACACACACACCATGGTAACATGACCTGTGACAGGGCCATGACAGCCCTGCCATTCAGTGCTGTGAGAGGGGCCTGATGTAACTGATGTAAGTAGGCTAATAATTACATAATATTTCACATAGTATCAGTCCAGTTTAATGAGATATTTTCTAAATTATTTAAGCAACACAATACACAATACAAAAAAAGTTTACATTTTAATTGGATGTGGGGGGCAGTAAGGGACCTGGATATTGGATAGGGGGGCACTGGCCCAAAAAAGCTGCAACAAGAGTTTTGCCACCCAGCCATTCAGGGCTCTATAATGAGCCCCACCTCTGTTTCTACCCTGGCTGCACTCTCTCTGCTTCATGTATTCGTGTAGGAGTAGGTTGGTGTGTTGGTGTGTCACTAAGTCTAAAGAGAGCGAGAGAGAGGTGGCTGCCACCTCACATCATCATCAGCAGAACGAGAAGAAGGGCCTCAGGACAGACAAGACCTAACAGATGGAGGGAGAGATAACAGAGGGGAGGAGAAGTAACAGAGAGGGAACGCGGTAGCAGAGGGACGGGGCGCCAAATCAAGCAAGGTAGTATATCTCAAACAGTGACTCCCGAGAATGGACAGAATAACTTGACGAGTGACAGGGGAGAAGGTGGACGGACGGATATCTTATAGATGTCAAGTACAATAAGATGTCACAAACAAGAAACACACGCGCTGTTCTAACACAATATGACATTACGAAAATGGTGCCTCTTCTCCCCGCTTTCATAAACTACCAATCATTTCTCTGACTCGTCCGTCACAATGACTGAGAGAGCATCCTTCATTTTCCTTTGTCTTGTCTCTCGCCTATCCCTCTGTTCCTCCTCTCTAATTTACCCAGCTTCCTGCCGAGCAGAGGAGCCTCTCAAATCACCTTTGTCTGTCTACTGTATGGGAGTAGGGAGAGAGTGTGCGCGTGTGTGTGTGTGTGCATGCGTGTGTGCATGCATGCGTGAGTTTGTGCGTGCGTGTGTGTGTCGGGGCTCTGTAGCGGTCGGTGGGGGTTGAGATTGCTGTAATCATGCAAGTGTACCTGTTCATTAAGCACGCAGTAGGAACCCTGCTTACAGCGTTTAGCAGCCAATTAAAGCAGCACAAGCCATTAACACTGAGCAGCTACCCCTTAAGGCTGGAAGGAGAGATAGAGGCGAACGGTAAATGGGGAGGGGGGGGTGTCAGAGGGGTGGGGGTTGTACGGGGGTAATACAGTAATGCACCGTTTCAGCCTTTTGCCAAGCTATTTTCACTTTGCGCTTTCAGTCAGTCAGTGAGACATTCGGACTGACTTATTGAGTTACTGAAAATGGGGAATGGAGAAATTAGAGCTCGAGATTTTAGGGGTCCGATGTAGTACAGATTAACGATGTTTTGACCGATATTTTGTCAAAAAGTGCAACATCTTTTAATCAATAAAAAGATACTTTAATTACAAAAAAAAAATCAATAAAAAGAAAAAAGTAAATATAAAGCCCTATAAAATGTATTCCATACACATACTGTGTACTGTAAAGAAAATGTTCAATAATGCCCAGAATTCACCAGGTTGAAGGTGTAAAAAGAAACCGGCTGCATAATTGCCAGTACGGATGTTGTCAAAAGAGCCAAATAATGGCTGATATATCGGCTAAAATTATATATTGGTCTGGCTCCAGGGGAGATGCAGAGTTGCTGTCAGTGAAAGTGAGTGACTGTTTCACGGAACTGATTCCGTGAGCGAGAAAGCAAGCAAATAACAGAAATAAATAGGTATAATTTAGAGGATAATGGTGAGAATGAGAGTTAAACTACAGTACACAGTGAATAGGAGTGATTATAATACAATATGTCTCAGTGTGGTGTCTGATTGCACAGGTATCTCAACAGGGGGGCGGGGGAGGGGCAGGCTCATAGGAAATGGAAAGGGGCAGAAAAGTACAAAACTCATCCATGAGAGTATAATTACCTTGGTGCATTGGCTTCCCAACTTCTTTCCAGCTTACACAATAGAACCTGATTTGATAGTCAGATGAGCTGTCCTGATGGAATCTTGTTCTCCGTCTGTGAGCGACCTCTCAGGTTTGTGATTTCATTCCACACAGTGTAAGGATCAGAGTAGCTTACTGGTCTAGAGAGAAAAAAGACAAACAATCACTTTGAATGGACTGAAATGGGTTTATATTTTAACATGAGTTATTCTGAGTGAAAAGGCTATCTCTCCAGCCTACAATGTTCCACATGAACAGTACAAGGACTAACATATTCGGCCTCCATCCCTTTGCGCTCACGGCCCACTTCCTCCCCTCACGCAAGCAAGAAAAGAAAGAAAAATAATAATCTAAAGAGCAGGTCACAGACTACAGAAGGAGGCCAAGGCATCAAACTTTTCACCGCTAAACTTTTCTCTGAGGGCTTCAGTAGCCCGTGTACTGTAGATGCCTCCTGGGTGCCATCTTTAATACAGCTCAGATAATGTCTGAGGTATAATTGGTCAGTGGCACTCTACACGAAGAGCCAGAAACAAGCAGCGCCATTGTTAGTCGGTCTTTTGTTGTTAGTTAAAAGATGGACAAATAAGATGCAATTTAGAGACATTTAAGAGGTGCTCTTTTTTTCCCTCTCAATCACAGTGAAATTGCCTCTGGGCAAGGGCTGTAATTAAAGCAGAAGAGGCACTTGCTGCTAGGAGGCTAAAATCAAACCAGGAGGCTCTAATAGCTCAGTGTTGCTCCTGGCTGCTGCCTCTGAGACGCATGCCGTTCTAACTGCACCCACAAGATCCCGCTGAGCTCCAACTTATGGGTAATTTGTTTTTATAGTTTATCACTGCTGTCTGCCATGATAAATACCCTCGGATGGATGGTTGATTACAGTTTAGAGGGCGGCATCGGTGGGCCCATAGTAATTTTCACAGTAAACATATTCACTTAGTAGTTTTTCTTTGGAGCCTATTAAAACATGCGGTGATGAGCTACTTGGGACAGTTTCCTCACAGAAAATGTTGCTGACGGACCAGACTGTTCATGGAACAAGTGGAGTTGGATGGTTCCCATCACTTTCAAAGAGCCAGACCGATGCCTGATTTTTGGGTCTGATCCCAAGTTTGGGGAGTCCTAGCCCACCTAGCCAGGTTTCCAGGCTATGGCCGACCAACTACTGATGTTTTGACCAATATGTTGTCAAAGAGTGCAATCTTTTGTAATGAATTAGAAATGTAGATCTGCTATTTTTGAAAACCTATAATGACATGTCCAAAATAGTGACGCCAGGTTGAAAGTGGAAAATCGGGACACATCGGTTGCATAATTGCAGATAGTTGACTAAAAAGTTAAATAATACCAGCCAAACCGATTTATCGAGCCTGGCTCCAGTAGACACTGGCCACCCACCACCCCCCGATTCCTGCTCCTTGCTTGTTTCTGAGGCATATAGCTTGGTCCAGGGTGTACCCAACCAATGCAACCCCAACCCCCCCCCCAGGGTGGCTTCTGGCCCACGGCTAAAGGCCCCTGCCGGCAGGCACAGAGTGACGTGACCAACAACCTCCAGATGTTAGCCTGCATTAGCGCTTGACAGCCTGTCGTGTCACCGCCTCTGCTACCACACAGTCCCATCACCTCCCATCTGCTCCCCAACACCTCCCGGGAGAAGGGGGGTGGTGCACATAGTGATCTGTCCTATATTTCAGCCATAAGCGAGGAGTGTTCTACCAAATAACAATTGAGCATAAAACTACTTTTCATTTATGTCACCAACCATGAGTAATTCAACCAGACATAGGGGGTCAACAGATTTTGAAGAAACCTTGGCAATATAAAGGACAATGTATTCTAACACATGATATGTTACAACACATGTATAACTGCACATGAAAAGAACATGAATTTCTTTTTTTCATACAACATTGTGATATTTTTTCCCTTGTAAGCCAGGCCATGCCTAGGCCCTATATCAATTCAATTCAAAGGAGCTTTATTGGCATGAGAAAACATACGTTTACATTGCCAAAGCAAGTGTCAAAATATAATTTAAAAAAAAAGGGGAACGTATATATACAGTTGGAGGGGGTACAGCATTGTGTAAACAGAGCGATGTCACATTGCGTCGTTATATACATGTTATATGTACAGGGTATAAAGCTTTTTGAGACAATTAGCAGCAATCTTTTGCGGTCACTTTGGGACAAATAGCAGCATTTTTCTCCCAAACTATTTAAATAGTATTAAAAAAAAGCCTCAGATTTAAAATGCAGCTGTACATGTATATAACTAATGCTGACTTTACAGATGAAAGCTAGATATTTGGCCCCATCTAGTGGTTACTCGATGGAACTCCATATTCACAAATACACCGATTATACTTCCATTGTTATTTTAAATATTATATTATTTATCTGCATTAAAATAAATGATTAGGGGGTTAGTATGGCTCTTTTTATGATGGTTGTATTTGTCTGACCATTTTGGGTGTATGACATCTTTTTGTGTATAGATTATCATACTGTAGGTCCACACTCCCTGGGAAAACCTGATTGTGTTTTTTTGAAGACATACTGTACTGTAATATATTACCTTTTTAAAACGTTTTTTTTTTTTACTCTACTCGAAGGCAGAGAATAGATTAACTCCAAGTAACACAGGTTACCAACCCATAAGTGAACCAGGGACATTATGATTGTATGATATTTTTGGTGACATAGTTGTATCGATAGTTTTTTCTTTCTTTCTTTCTTTGTTTTTTTTGTTTTTTTTACACAGTATGGAACATTCGGGGCACTATAGTATACTGCCCTACAAAGTCAAAGTGCAGTAACTACGCAAAGAATTAAACTGATAAAAAGGGCTTTAAAGTATTTCAATTGGTCAGCCAAATGGGTTAGTATATAAGAGATATTGCACACCAGTTTGAGATTTGTAGTTTTCAATTGTAAACTTGCAACATTAGACAGAGAAGGAAGTAACTAGAGCTAGGCTCTTCTTGGAACTTAGTGTAGTGGTCAAAACATGAATTAATAAAATATTCAACCACTTTCAACTTGGTATCCCTATTTTGGGAATGTCATTATAGGCAAAACATTTCAAGACATGTAAAAATAGCTACAGTATACAAACAATGCATTGTGAGCTTGACAGGCTATTTTCATTATTCTTCACTGACAAAGTAGGGCTTAAAGGTAGGGCAACAGATAAGGGACTAGGGACAACTTCTGATATTTAAACACATATCTAAACAACAATATCAGTTTATTTTTTATTTGGAAACATATATCACAAGACATCACAAGTGGAGGAAGCTGATAGATATACTGTAGGCTACACTGTTTGCCAGCACTTCATATTATTGGCCTAAAAAATGACATTGTATATCTAGCATTCAAACAAGATATATTTGCAATGCTTGGGGAGCCTCTATACTGTAAAATGTTAAATTGAATGTACACCGTACAGTATTTATTTTCTCTTTGCAACATTTATACAATGTTTAGCCAACATTATTTGAATATCCAGCATTAAAAATTATCTGTTGCCCTGCCTATAAGTGGTATAACAGCTCACAACATTAGCATGTAGGACATTAGCTAGTAGGCTAACTGTAAGTAATAGCCTACTTACCATGTGATTTGTCCGGTCCAAGTAGCGTCTTCAGTTCATCCACGGACCACCTCACAAGCAACATGTGCATGTATTCTATCGACTGGGTAAACATCTTAATTGGTTGCACCGGTGCACCTGACGTTCAGTAATTTTTGTTTCGTTTTGTTTTGTTTTCCTCAATTGGGTTTGTTTGATTAGCCTATACTGTGAGAGTTATACTTTTATAAACACATTTTTAATAAGACTATAGTTTGCCCGCTAAATTAATCAAATATCTTCTTCATTGTTGGATTCTTCATTCACCGTATGCGAAAACATTGAGCTTCAGGGTATGAGTAACTGATAGAGAGAAGGGAAAAAAAAGGTAATTTTGGGGGTTATGTCTTTAAAATCAGGAAGCTATCCACCTTGAAACAGCGTGACACCACCCAGTGACTGTCTACAATTCAGCAGTGGTGGAAAGTAACAAAGTACATTAACTCAAGTACAATTTTCAATACTTTTACTTACTCCACTACATCTCAGAGGCAAATATTGTACTTTTACTCCACTACACTTATTTGAAAACTTTATTTACTAGTTACTTTGTAGATTTAGATTATTATTACAAAACGTACTTTAACCACTTCAGCCCTATTTGAACTTGAAAATTGCTCACATTGTGAGCTTGTAGATCTGCTATTTTCAAACGTTTTTTTATACATTTTAGACAAATGATAACTTGTGAAATTAATTGTGACTACCTTGCAAGAACAAAAACAAAAACTTTATGTACATGGTTATGGGCAGTTTGCCAAGGATAGCTTTATAGAAAATATTCTACTGTGGCACCCAACACATGGCAAAGGATGGCCAGTCATGTTGTATAAAATAGAGGTGAATCATGCTGACCAATTTCAGATACGGATCTATTTCCTGCTGCAGCACCTTACTAAGTACACATAATGTAGTCTTATGTGGTGATTGTGGTCTACTGTATGTAGTTCCTAACAAATATTTGTTCCATATTGACAGTGGAGGAAAAACTTTGTCCTCCACTGTCAATATGGAACAAATATTAGCTGCGAACTACAAATCGACGGGGCAGTAACAATTAGGTTCTCAGAAAAACTAACTAATTGCTGCCTCCATTACCGTCCCAGAGCTTTGTAACACATCCTTGTTTGTTTACTGGGATATTAAAACATACATACAATAAAAGTAAGACGGGAGGGGCCGTCTTACTGATTGGTTTCATTGTTTTTATTGTTTGATATAGGTGAAGACAGACCTGCGAAACAGGCTGCAGTGGGACCATGGGCATGCTACTGAGAATCCACAGGCCTGGCCACCTCTGGTCCAGTTCACCTCTGACAGAACTACACCCCTGATTTATACTTGGTTGCGTGCTTGTAGATCTGCTATCTTGAGCGTGAGACACTGGCACACAATTAAATATAAATCAGGCTTTAGAGATAGCTATGGGGAAAAAAACAGCAACCAGGCTGCAAACTTTGTTACTGAGGCTAATACAACACCATCTGTAAGCAGTGGGTCAATGTATATTAATAAATAGATTTCAGTAAATATGTTCTATATATGTTCCAAATATGTTTGTTTTGCTATCGAATGTCATTTGACTGGGGTCCCCCAGGAGTATACCTGGCCCCTCCCTTTACTCTCTATGCTCAATATCTTTGCTGAAAATCCTGGAGAAAACATTGAGTGTCAGGTTGACAAAATAAAAGCACACCTGAGAAGCATGTCAAGGTTGCAGAGACAAAGATATCAAACGTTAATATGAATTTAGGTCTCACACACTTAATGCTGGAGCCTTTAATTCAATCCTAGGAAGCATCTGTGTGTGTGTGTGTGTGTGTGTGTGTCACAATTTCCCAAAAATAGCAGATATACAAGCTTGTAGCGCGTCACTTCATTCCGCGCTATGAGCTTGTAGATCTATTATTTTTGAAATATTTTGAAGAACTTTGCTTTGAATATATATATATATTTCTTTTAAGCAAACAGTTTTTACTCAAATCTTTGCTTCTCGGGATCCCTGGAACAAAACATTTTGAGATGGGGTGACCAAATATATATTATTTGACATGAAAAACTTTTGAGCACCACTGATATAGCATTAATTGATTGAATACTTTATTAACAGTTTGCAAAGACAAGCACAGGGAAGTACAGTTCAATACTGTCTGTTAAGAGGATTTTAAACCCAAGAAAGCACTATGGCTTGTTTCCATTGGGGTCCTTTGTAGGCTACTCAATTAATCGAAACATATGTTTTTTAGAAAACTGTTTTCAGAAGACTGTAGAACCAGCCTCAGGTCTTAATGGGTGTTAGTTAAGACCTACCTTCCTACATGTTGTTGTCACGTGGAAACCTTGTATCAAAACCATAACTTTTCAGGAAATTGGAAAATAGAATCCTGTGGTTATTATTTACTCACAAGCTCTTGTTGATACTTTTAATTGATTAAACATTTATAAAGCACACAGACACACTTAACCACTTTCAATCTGGCATATGCATTTTTGGACATGTTGTTAAAGGAGAACATTTTCAAAGATCTTGTAGAGTGCCTGTTGTACTACTTTTGCGCGACACTATCATACAACAACATATAAAATAGGGCATTCATTTATGAAGAAAAAAAGAAAGAAAAAAAGGTCAGACATGAATGCTTTGCAAAAAAAAAAGACGAGAGGACAGAATAGAGAAGAAAATCAACAGCAGTGTCAACAGGCGGAGCCGACCTTCGACGGCTTGCAGTTGGATAGCACGGAGAGAACTATCTGGTGCATTGGTGTCTTGGGTGACTTTACGGCATAATTGCAATGAAAGGAACACTGATAAGTACACTCACTGTTTATAGTTGGCACAACGACATTCTGATCCTATGCCTGATTTAGACGAAGATAGTATTGAAAGAACTACGTAGTATTGTGCATGGGTAACTTTACTGCTCAACTTACAATGAATAGAACACTGATGAGTGATTTTTAAGTTCACCGGCTGTTTGTTAATTTGTGGTGCAGCAACATTCTGGTCAATCCTCAGCAAGTCTCTGTGGCGTTGACAGAGACGAGCTTGTTCATTGATCAGGAAACATCTCAAATGTGTCGGATGGATTTTCCTTTTCCTTTGTGGCACCAAATTATGCCTTAAATGTAACTAAGTTACGCCATTATTTTAGAAAAGGTAACTAAGTAACCGAGTACTCTAATTGCAAAACTAACGTGTTAGGTTACTCGTTACCCAATAAAGTATTCTGTTACAAACAGAGTTAATTTTAACGCTATACTCCCTGGTCCTGATCATTACTGTTTGTACCGTACCCATCAGCAACACAAAATTTTCCATATGTGACTTCAATCTGATCAGATAAAAGTTAACCACTTGAACTAGAGGTGTAACGATATAGTAACTGCATCGAAAAATCGATTTTAATTTTCAACAATCTACTGTATCGATATGCAAACAGCAAAATATCGTATCATCGTAAATCATCAATTTTATCGATACTAAGTTCTTGTGCGTTGTATTTAGCAATTCTAAGAAGAAAAAAGAGAAAGAGGGGTCCCCCCATTGCCAATTATTTATTAATAATGATATAGCCTAAATAAGGCTATTTCACAAATACGACTAACTAGGATATTGTGCAAAATACAAGAGCCAAATTGAAAACAAAACTTTTAGACTAGGGGTCCCGGACCCCCTGTTGAATACCCCTGCTCTATGGTCTAGCCCAGGCTTGTCAAACTCATTTTGGGGTCTGGGCCGCAATCTCAAAGTGCTACAGGTTAAAAGCATGGCATAAAAACAACATATAGGCAAGTTACAGGGGACCCGGCTTGGCGAAACTAAAATGGGTCAAAATAAAACTAGGCAAAACAGGGAAGACAAAACCAGAGAATTTAGTTAAAAGCTTTGTTAAAAAGGTAGGTTTTTAGTCCGTTTTTAAAAACATCCGTGGATTGTGGTGCTCTCAGGTGATCAGGGAGAGCGTTCCACAGACTAGGAGCTGTGTGACAGAAGGCACGGTCGCCCATGGTGCGGAGGTTAGTGTCGGGGATAACGAGGAGGTTGGTGTTGGAAGAGCGGAGGCTGCACGTGGCCGGTTTTGGTTTGAGAAGTTCTTTGAGGTAGGGGGGGCATTTCCGTAAATGCACTGGTGTGTGAGGAGGGAGATCTTGTATTCAGTCCTGGCGGCAATGGGGAGCCAGTGAAGGGAATGGAGGATGGGTGAGATATGGTCATATTTTCGCACCCTCAGGATCCTAGCTGCGCTGTTTTGAATGTACTGGAGCCTTTGGAGGCTCTTGCTAGGGATCCCGATGAGGAGTGCATTGCAGTAATCCAGCCTGGAGGAGACAAAGGCGTGGACGAGCTTCTCAGCATCTGGCAGGGTGAGTGTGGAGCGGAGCTTGGAAATGTTTCTGAGGTGAAAAAATGAGGTCTTACACAGGTGTTTGATGTGTGACTCAAGATTTAACTGTGGGTCCATTTTTACACCCAGGTTGGTGACTGTGCTTGAGAGGGGAAGATTTTGACCGGAAAAAGAGATGCTGGTTATGGGGCAGGATTTGATCTGGTGGGGGGTGCCAATTAGGATGGCTTCTGTTTTTGAACTGTTGAGTTGTAGGAAGTTGAAGCTCATCCACGCCTTGATCTCCTCCAGGCAGGTAGTCAGTGTGGACAATGGAGATGGTACCGGCTGGTCTGTGGGGGAGTTGAGGGAGGTGGTGGTGGCTGGTTTGCGGGTGGGTGGGTTGATTTTGAGATAAAGCTGGGTGTCGTTGGCATAGCAGTGGAAGGAGATGCCATGCTGGTTGATGATGTGACCAAGGGGGAAAAAAGTGACTTGATGTGGGCAAGCAGACACGCATGCGTGCTCATGCGCATTCAGTTATACGTCATTGTTTTTCAGTCTGTTGCAAGGTTATAATAGTTTTGGATTTTTCATTGTAGTTTGGTTTTAGTTCGTTTTGACAATTATTTTTCTAATTCAGTTAGTTTTAGTTAGTTTTGACATTATTTCTTTTCTAATTCAGTTAGTTTTAGTTCGTTTTGACATTATTTCTTTTCTAATTCAGTTAGTTTTAGTTAGTTTTTAGGGCGGGTTTGCTAGTTTTTATATTTCTATTTCTATTTCTATTTTATATTTCTATTTATGTTTCTATTTTTGTGAGGACGCTTAGTTTTAGTTTAGTTTTTATTAGCTTTAGTGTTCGTTTTTTTCATACATTGGGTTATTTGTCAGGTGCAGGATTCAAAAAGGTCAGAGTAAGTATTGTTTAACTCAACAAAAGAGGTACTTGGTATCAGTGGTGGAAAAAGTACTCACATTTGTTACTTAAGTAGCCTAAAAGTATCAATACTGCAATGTAGAAATACTCTGTTACAAGTAAAAGTCCTGAATTCAAAATGTACTTGAGTAAAAATACAAAAGTATTGATATCAAAATGCACTAAGTACAAAAGTAAAAGTACTCATTATGCAGAATGCCATTTCACATGTTTTGTGAGCTTGTAGGTCGGCTATTTTCAAATGGCCAAAATGACTCTCTAATGATTAGAGAGTCAAAACAAGTTTAGTTATTCTGGCAGGTGGAGTCATAGATGGTCACAGAAAGCAAGTGAGAAAGGTTCTGTGTAGTTTGTACATCTATGTATCTGACTACATTTCATCAGCAGTATCATATAATGTAACTGGATCATTTGCTATGCAAAAAAATATATAATTAGGATTCTAATGATTTTCACATTATGGACTGCATTATACTGTAGGTGCATTAAGCTACTATAAATGTAAGTCAATTGTCTATGGCCATGGTTCTCAAAGTGGGGTACGGGGACCCCCAGGGGTCCTTGAGCAGGTTCCAGGGGGTACCCAGATAAATGTTGGATGTTAGGAACCAAATGGAACCTTATGTTGCCGTAACTCTGAGAATGTACAAATGGAACCAAATGGACCCTTACGGGTCCATTTGGTTCCATTTGTACATTCTCAGAGTTATGGTGGTCCATGGTCTAATGCAGGGGTTCTCAAATTGGGGTCCGGGGACCACCAGGGCCCTACATACATCAATTATTTTCAAAAAAATCTTGACATTCTTTGAAAATGTTTGAATATTTTTTACATTTTTAACTTCAATCTTGGATGGGGTCCTTGGCACAAAATCTTTTCAGATGGGGGTCCGCGGCCAAATACACATTCATTTAGGGGTACTTGACCTGAACAAGTTTGAGAACCACTGGTCTATGGAGCCAGTTATGTTACCTGGTGTGCATCTAGCTCCCTCTGCTGGACTCTCTGTGCCATGTGATTTGCAGCCTCCACTGTGTGAGCAAATTAACAACCAGACACAAATAATTACATAAGACAAGACAGGTTTTACTCCCAATCAAAATATCTTTACAAGAGCAAAGTTTGGGTGAATCACATTCCTTCCATGCTACAAAGCAATTCAATGCCAGAGAACTCTAAAATGGCTAAAGGGCAATAAGTAAAACATTTTTTTAAACAGCATATTATTCAATGCCTTATTCGATCAATATATCAATGTCATTGAATGATGTCATTGCATTTCTCTCTCTCTCTCTCTTTTTCCTCAGTCTTAAACTGACTTGTTGGTATAATGGAATTGTAGTTATTCCAAAGAACTACACCTACATCTGACATTGTTTTAACTGTCTAAGTAGACAAACAAGACATTTTTTCCTCAGTCTTAAACTGACTTGTTGGTATAATGGAATTGTAGTTATTCCAAAGAACTACACCTACATCTGACATTGTTTTAACTGTCTAAGTAGACAAACAAGACAAGCCCCTAGTGCAGGGGTCTTCAACGTTTTCAGGCCAAGGACCCCCTAGCTGAGAGAGAGATGAAGCAGGGAGTCCCTACTCTATATTGTATAAAATTGTGTTTCAGATTAACGTTTTTTTTTTTTTATTAGTCTGCTCTTTCCCTCTACACCTATAGCCTCTTTGCCAAAAATAGCCGATCTGCAAGCTCTCAACGCCTCGCAGCGTGAGGCGTTGAGAGCTTGTAGATCTGCTATTTTCGGCTAATGTTCCCCTCAGAAAAGGAATTCTAGGGTTCAAGTGGTTAATGTAAAAAAACTAAATCCTATCACACAAAGATTTGGCGGATCCCCTATAGTAGCTCTGAGGACCCCCTATGGGTCCCGGACCCCCTGTTGAAGACCCCTGCCCTAGTGAGAGCGAGGGTGGACGGGGACTTACAGCGCGTTATGACATCACACAAGTGCTCCTGCATGGCGTCCGTACATTTGGGCAGTGCATTTTCATTTGTTTCCACCACCATCTTCTGGAGGTTCTCCAGAAGTCTGCTATCCCCTGTGGCCTCCTCTTCTCCTTTAGAACAACCAAAGGGACATGATCTGTTCATTCTCTCATGTACATTTTAAACTGACGTTTTTGTTGGGATGGTACTGCTGATTTAGGTCAATTATATTCACTTATTATTATTGTTGACGATCTATAAAAACACACGGTAAGAAATGTATGAACTTGTACCACACAAACCTATTTTTACAGTTCTGCTAAGTCAGGGGTCTTCAACAGGGGGTCCGGGACCCCTAGGGGGTCGTCAGAGCTACTATAGGGGGTCCGCCAAATCTTTGTGTGATAGGATTTAGTTTTTTTACATTAACCACTTGAACCCTAGAATTCCTTTTCTGAGGGGAACATTAGCCGAAAATATCAGATCTCCGGCTAATGAGAGCTTGTACATCAGCTATTTTTGGCAAAGAGGCTATAGGTGTAGAGGGAAAAAATAGCAGACTAAGTAAAAAAAATGTAATCTGAAACACAATTTTATACAATATAGAGTAGGGGGTCCCTGCTTCATGTCTCTCTCAGCTAGGGGGTCCTTGGCCTGAAAACGTTGAAGACCCCTGTGCTAAGTCATATAACAAATATCACATGTAGGCCATCATGTGACAGTTAGGGGCGCCGCCCCGTCATTACAGGAAACAGCGTTTCTTCTTTCTGTTCTTAAAAAAATAAAAATAAACATTTGATTTGTTTCTTTATGCTTTCCTCTTTATGTACTTGTTTATTACTTATTTTCTTATGATCTTCTTTTTTTGTGTAAAGCACTTTGAGCTGCATTCCATGTATGAAAGGTACTATATAAATTAAGATCATTATCATTATCATTACGAACACAGATTAGACTAGCTTTCATCAGATACACTGTGGCTTCCCAAGGATGTGTGTTACAGTGAAAACCTATTTAACATCTCAATAACAGAGCATGTGTCAGTGTTGTGGGTGTTCTCCATCTCCGACAGTGCATCTGTGACTTGCTCAACGTGGTTTACCTCAAACTCCCTCACAAAGTAGCGAATCTCTCCTTGGGTGATGGGCCTGTGGTCCAGGAGTCTTGACTGAACGTCTCCTACATCTATGGGAGGAATGACGGTGAAAACAAGAAGATTAAAGGAAAGACCACGACCGCTGAGGTAATAACTTGTGGGCACTAAATTGTTTGATTATTATAGTGGACTGTCTTGACATTTTTGGCCATCGACATTGTGAGGCGCTGTGAACTTGTAGTTGGGCTTTTTGAAACAGGGCTTAAGGTTGTTACACACCGGGGCGATTTTTTCGTGCGAATAATGCGTTTTTTTTTAAAACCTTATAAAGTCAATGGCTCCGTACATGGAGCGAAAAAGCGAAAAAGCGAAGCGCAGTTGGTAGCGCTGTCGCCTCACAGCAAGAAGGTCCTGGGTTCAATTCCCGCCGGGGACGCTGTGGGCGATGGGGGCGTGTCTTCTCTTCCGCGTCATCAGCGCCCATACCCCTAGGTGGGGTTGGCGAAAGGGCCTACTCTGTGTGGAGTTTGCATGTTCTCCCCGTGTCTCCCAGGGTAGTTAATACCCTCACAAAAACATGTAGTAATCCTGGTCACTATACCGCCTCCCCCATGACAGCCTGATGGAGGGGAAGGGAACTGGTTGGAATAACGTGTTCTTTCCACGAGCTACGTCCTACCAGGGAAACTCCCCCCTGTCAGGTGACAAGAAGGTCAGTTGGCTCTCATGCACTGAAGGAAGCATGAGCTCGGCCCTGGCCTCCCCAGGCTGTGGGGGGCTGGTGTAGTGCCCAGGATCACTTAGGAAATTGGCACCGGGTGAAAAAAAATGGGTTACAAAAATCGCGGGAAAAAATTATTAAATAAAATAAAACAGAAATATGAGTGAGTCAAGACTTTTGCAAATATTAAGCTGTACAGTATAACTCAAAAAACCTGCTTGCCTGTTAGTGTGCTGACCAAGGAGATGTGCCCGACCATCTCCCAGCTGCCCAGACCAATAGCCAAACTACTAGTGTAACAGAGAGATACGAGTTCTATAAATAAGTTGAAGAAGCAATTCCAATAAATTGAGGCAACATCAATACTAGCCCTAGAATGGCTGTGATATTGCATACATTTCATGTATTCCAAATACAGCCATAGATCACCCCTAGGCCCGCCTAGGTAGCAGACTCTTCGTGGCGGCATTTAACTCGACAGGTGCTTTGCGATTGGTGCGGGGTAATTAATTGTCACCTGTCAATTCTGTGCCCCATACGTGTGTGCTCCCCATAGACGTTTCCATATGTTCAGTCCAGCAATCATTTCGGGCCCTGTCGTGGGCAGAGAATGTTGTCCGTGTGAAGCTTGTGGAAAAGTGAAGATATTTCACTAATCACACGTTTTCCGTCAGAACTTTCAAATGGATATGAATTAAACTACTAGAGGACAATATCGGACTCCAATTAAGTCACAGAAATTAATTATTGGGTGAGTACACACGGGGCGCCACAACGCTTTATGCCGCCACAATGAGTCTGTTACCCGCGAGGGCATGGGGGTGATCTATGGCTGTGTTAGTGTATCTATATCACAATATCACAGTCATTCTAGGCCAGGGCAACATCAATACCTAAACACAGTGTACCTGATGGCCCCCATATATCTGTGTGCCAGTGGGTCTGATCCAGGCAGCAGTCTGCCACCGCTGGCGTAATGCAGGAAATCATCAGACTGCGTTGAAGACACCTCCAGATCTAAGATGTTCTCAATGACGTCCTATGGAGACACAAGGAGCCATTTGACAGTGAGCTCGGACAGCACAGATAATTCTCATTCTACTACTCTGCCACCAAAAGGTGGACTGCCCTGACACCATTCATTAAAGGCTGGTTTCTTGCAAAATTGGCCTGAAAAAACATCTATCAGGAGACCACAAGGGGAGGTAAATCGAAAGGAGGTGTCATTCACTGCCACCGTTTTTCCTTTTTGTAGTGTAGTGTAGTGGTTTGTATTTGTTGATGACATGTATTGTCATTGTCACAGTATTATTGTGTTAATTTGTTATGCTACAGACTAGTATGTTGATGAATTGACTACATAGGACCACAATGGAAACAAGTCAGTCCCCAGGACTTTTTTGTGTTCTTTTAGCCTTAATGTCTTATTGTACCACTAACTGTTTACATTTCTGACTAATAAAGTATTCAATCAAATCAATCAATCAATCAATCAAAGCTTTGACAGCACCGTTGCTTAAATCTGCTTATAATATCACAGGCAGGCTGTGGTTAAAATGCTCTTTACACCCGTGATGTACCAAAGAAATATGTATTAATATACTTTAGCTTTTTTATGTTACTTCACAACATTATTACATAAAGGTTGCCTTATAGTCACAACATGTGACAATGTTATAAACTTCACCTTAGAAACTGCTGCCAGTCTCAGCGGGCCTTTCAGAGAGGTTGGAATGGATCTGGAGAAAATGCAGTTTTTCACAGAGCGGACAAAGTTACCGGGAACCTCATCAAGATGGAAGGCTTCTGCAGAGGAATGAAAGTAGACAACCAAGAGAGAGAGAGAGAGAGAGAGAGAGAGAGAGAGAGAGAGAGAGAGAGAGAGAGAGAGAGAGAGATTTGGAAAAGGGTCTTAAGCAATATAAGCTATAAATGATTAGAGAACATGAATGAACATTTGATTTACATTTTGGACAAAATAGCAAATTTGAGGTGCCCACTTCATTAGTGCCTACTCTTTCTTAGTGCACACTCTTCTTATATCTATCAAAATAACATTACTGTGCTCTAAATATTGTATTTTTTTAACTGTAAACCAGAGGTCTTCAACAGGGGGTCCGGGACCCCTAGGGGGTCCTCAGAGTTACTACAGGGGGTCCGCCAAATCTTTGTGTGATTTTTACATTAACCACTTCAACCAAGCATCCCTATTCTGAGGAGAACTTTAGCCAAAAATAGCAGATCTACAAGCTTGTAGATCTGCTATTTTTGGCAAAGTGGTTTAGTATAGGGGGGGAAAAGAGCAGGCTAAGTACAGAGTGAAAGGTCGGGTTTACTAAGTATTGTTTAAGTGCATGGTTAAATGTCTGGAAATACACATCAACATGAATCCAACATGATAGTGCTGTGAAACAAGTCTATGAAGCTAAGCTGAGCTGTGTTCCGTCAGCAGAAATAACAGCTGTGTTCTGTGAGCAGAAATAACGGAGCAGAAATAAGACTTCCGGTTGACGATCTCTTCAGAATAAGAGTACCCCCTAGAGTAAAAAGAAACCATTGAAAATCATTGAAAAACGGTTCATTTGCACATTAAAACTATAAATTAAGCATTTAAACGAAGCTATATAACACATATTATGTTTCTGTGTAACAAAAACGTTTTTTAAAACATTAAAACATTATCTAAATGGATAAATGCTGTTCAAAGGACTGCATAGCCTATACAAATTGGACACTGGACCGGAGACGGCTGCCGATGCCAGCACTTGTGACATACACACGCGTTCGGGGAGACCCCTTCTACACTGCCACACTCTCCGCTAAGCGGGAGAGGTGTAAAAAAAAGTGTGGCGGACCGTCCAGTGAGGTCATAGGTCAGAAAAGTGCCCTTTTCTGCCATTTTCAGACAATAGTGGACACTTGACCGGAGACGGCTGCCGATGCCAGCACTTGTGACATACACACGCGTTCGGGGAGACCCCCTCTACAACGCCACACTCTCCGCTAAGCGGGAGAGGTGTAAAAAAAGTGTGGCGGGCCGTCCAGTGAGGTCAGAGGTCAGAAAAGTGCCATTTTCTGCCATTTTCAGACAATAGTGGACACTGGACCGGAGATGGCTGCCGATGCCAGCACTTGTGACATACACACACGTTCGGGGAGACCCCCTCTACACTGCCACACTCTCCGCTAAGCGGGAGAGGTGTAAAAAAGATTTATGTTTTTATTGACAAAACGTGCATACATGCATGACCATATATTTGTATTTTGTACATAATCTGTCAAAAGGATAAAACAAAAAAGCTCAAGAGGTTATTCCCATTGTGGTCCTTTGAGTGCAAATGATGTGTAAACTGAGTTTACATAGGTACATTCATACAATTTTAACATACTTGATACTTCATACATGAAGTAAAATAGCAAAGAACAACATGGCTATGTAAAAGAAACCTATTATGTAGGCAACAACAAAACAATGTTTTTGAAAATAGTCGATCTACAAGCTCACAGCGCTTTGCAGTAGTTGTGAGCATGTAGATTGGCTATTTCTGGACAGCATAAGTATAAATCAGGCTTAAGGGGTTAACTTATCTATGCTGAATAATTGCAGGAAGCAATGAATATATGGGTATATAAAAAAATATAGGAGAAAGGAGAGGGTTCATTTCCTGAGACATTTAGCAGGGAAAAACGAAAGAAATAATATATGGTTTTCAGGTTACACTTTATACTTGCAGGACAAACATTAATTAGAGAATGCATGCTTAGCATGCATTCTTGAATTTCAAAGTATTTCTAACCTATAATGCAGTGGTTTTCAAACCTTTGAATAAATTCCTGTTACAAATGTCCCATATTTAGGTGTGAAGTGCACATTTGATGGGGGTCAATAGCCTCAATCTGGAACAACCTGCCACTTAGGAGTGATCTAAGCCATTTAAAGACATACTGTACATCATAAATGTATTTTTTTAAATACAATTGTGTCCTTTTTTAAACTTGCCTCTTGGAAGTGTTTTAGTATGAGCCATTTAAAAGGCATACATCATAAATGTATTTTTAGGGCCTTGACAAGTCCTTGTCATGTGAGTCCAGTTTTCCAGAGTCTTTCCTCCTGACACCTAGGAAGTCTTTCCTCCTGACACCTAGGAAATTATTCTGGTCTGCAACAGCCAGGGGGACCTTCCTCCTGCGTAAGTCCAGTAGGAGTGATGCCCTGGCCATTTCTCTGACAGTGCCGTCATCATTATTAAGCATGTGGAGTAGGTGGGTCAGCCTCGTTGCTGCGAAAATCCACTCTACATTTGGGACCCCCAGCCCCCCTTCACCATATGAAAGGAAGAGAATGTCTCGTGTGGAGTGTGTGTTTAGGCCAACCCATGTTCTGGCCAGCTGGACAGTTCTATTCGTCATGTCTCTCAGTGCCTTTTGTGGGATGTGTATATTGGCAAATAGATGTAGTATCTTTGCCAGGGCCACTTCTCTCACAGCCTCAAGTTTCATGACTATAGGGGGGGGGGCAGATCGATCAGGTTGAGGCGATGGTGAAACTCTTTAGTGAGCTCCTCAAATTGCTCCGCCCACTCGCCAGCGATGTTGAACTTATGGCCCAGGTATGGGTAGGTCTCATTACGGAAATACACCCTGATGGGTTGGCCCATAATTAGAAAGGTGGGAGGTATAAAGTTCTTGAATGAAGCCCCAAAACAATTCTTTAACTCCAGAGGTTTTTATTCACTCCTTCACTCAGTAACATCCAAGTAGTAATGAATATCATTTCCTGACAAACAACATCACATGACCAACGGGGCGCTCTCCTTCAGTGGTGTTTCTAACATTCTGCAATACAAAGCGCCCCCTTGTGGATCAAATCAAATACTGTCAGATCATGAACATTACAACCCTCTTCTCCTTAATTCTTTTTAAACAGCTGTTTACATTTCAACAAATATTTTTCTTTCATTCCAACTGACACTCAGTTCAACACTGTCCTTTTTTTTTATTTTTATTTTTTTACAGCAGTTGTGAACACACACATAAAGAACATAGCATGCATTGTACTGGACCCTTTCACATTAATCAAAATCAGCCAGGTATGATGGGGGTCCTCTGTTGACCCTGACTGGGTATCTACGGAGAGGTGACTGTGACTGAGGTGTGTTAGGGGCAAAGGGCTCTGGTTGATGTGATGTGATCACATGTGTATTTGGAGCGTGCGTGGGGTGTGTATTTGGAGCGTGCGTGGGGTGTGTATTTGGAGCGTGCGTGGGGTGTGTATTTGGAGCGTGCGTGGGGTGTGTATTTGGAGCGTGCGTGGGGTGTGTATTTGGAGCGTGCGTGGGGTGTGTATTTGGAGCGTGCGTGGGGTGTGTATTTGGAGCGTGCGTGGGGTGTGTATTTGGAGCGTGCGTGGGGTGTGTATTTGGAGCGTGCGTGGGGTGTGTATTTGGAGCGTGCGTGGGGTGTGTATTTGGAGCGTGCGTGGGGTGTGTATTTGGAGCGTGCGTGGGGTGTGTATTTGGAGCGTGCGTGGGGTGTGTATTTGGAGCGTGCGTGGGGTGGGTATTTGGAGCGTGCGTGGGGTGTGTATTTGGAGCGTGCGTGGGGTGTGTATTTGGAGCGTGCGTGGGGTGTGTATTTGGAGCGTGCGTGGGGTGTGTATTTGGAGCGTGCGTGGGGTGTGTATTTGGAGCGTGCGTGGGGTGTGTATTTGGAGCGTGCGTGGGGTGTGTATTTGGAGCGTGCGTGGGGTGTGTATTTGGAGCGTGCGTGGGGTGGGTATTTGGAGCGTGCGTGGGGTGGGTATTTGGAGCGTGCGTGGGGTGGGTATTTGGAGCGTGCGTGGGGTGGGTATTTGGAGCGTGCGTGGGGTGGGTATTTGGAGCGTGCGTGGGGTGGGTATTTGGAGCGTGCGTGGGGTGTGTATTTGGAGCGTGCGTGGGGTGGGTATTTGGAGCGTGCGTGGGGTGGGTATTTGGAGCGTGCGTGGGGTGGGTATTTGGAGCGTGCGTGCGTGGGGTGGGTATTTGGAGCGTGCGTGGTGGGGTGGGTATTTGGAGCGTGCGTGGGGTGGGTATTTGGAGCGTGCGTGGGGTGTGTATTTGGAGCGTGCGTGGGGTGGGTATTTGGAGCGTGCGTGGTGGGGTGGGTATTTGGAGCGTGCGTGGGGTGGGTATTTGGAGCGTGCGTGGGGTGGGTATTTGGAGCGTGCGTGGGGTGGGTATTTGGAGCGTGCGTGGGGTGGGTATTTGGAGCGTGCGTGGGGTGGGTATTTGGAGCGTGCGTGGGGTGGGTATTTGGAGCGTGCGTGGGGTGGGTATTTGGAGCGTGCGTGGGGTGGGTATTTGGAGCGTGCGTGGGGTGTGTATTTGGAGCGTGCGTGGGGTGTGTATTTGGAGCGTGCGTGGGGTGTGTATTTGGAGCGTGCGTGGGGTGGGTATTTGGAGCGTGCGTGGGGTGGGTATTTGGAGCGTGCGTGGGGTGGGTATTTGGAGCGTGCGTGGGGTGGGTATTTGGAGCGTGCGTGGGGTGGGTATTTGGAGCGTGCGTGGGGTGGGTATTTGGAGCGTGCGTGGGGTGGGTATTTGGAGCGTGCGTGGGGTGGGTATTTGGAGCGTGCGTGGTGGGGTGGGTATTTGGAGCGTGCGTGGTGGGGTGGGTATTTGGAGCGTGCGTGGGGTGTGTATTTGGAGCGTGCGTGGGGTGGGTATTTGGAGCGTGCGTGGGGTGTGTATTTGGAGCGTGCGTGGGGTGGGTATTTGGAGCGTGCGTGGGGTGTGTATTTGGAGCGTGCGTGGGGTGTGTATTTGGAGCGTGCGTGGGGTGGGTATTTGGAGCGTGCGTGGGGTGTGTATTTGGAGCGTGCGTGGGGTGTGTATTTGGAGCGTGCGTGGGGTGGGTATTTGGAGCGTGCGTGGGGTGTGTATTTGGAGCGTGCGTGGGGTGTGTATTTGGAGCGTGCGTGGGGTGTGTATTTGGAGCGTGCGTGGGGTGTGTATTTGGAGCGTGCGTGGGGTGGGTATTTGGAGCGTGCGTGGGGTGGGTATTTGGAGCGTGCGTGGGGTGTGTATTTGGAGCGTGCGTGGGGTGGGTATTTGGAGCGTGCGTGGGGTGGGTATTTGGAGCGTGCGTGGGGTGGGTATTTGGAGCGTGCGTGGGGTGGGTATTTGGAGCGTGCGTGGGGTGGGTATTTGGAGCGTGCGTGGGGTGTGTATTTGGAGCGTGCGTGGGGTGGGTATTTGGAGCGTGCGTGGGGTGGGTATTTGGAGCGTACGTGGGGTGGGTATTTGGAGCGTGCGTGGTGGGGTGGGTATTTGGAGCGTGCGTGGTGGGGTGGGTATTTGGAGCGTGCGTGGGGTGGGTATTTGGAGCGTGCGTGGGGTGTGTATTTGGAGCGTGCGTGGGGTGGGTATTTGGAGCGTGCGTGGTGGGGTGGCTATTTGGAGCGTGCGTGGGGTGGGTATTTGGAGCGTGCGTGGGGTGGGTATTTGGAGCGTGCGTGGGGTGGGTATTTGGAGCGTGCGTGGGGTGGGTATTTGGAGCGTGCGTGGGGTGGGTATTTGGAGCGTGCGTGGGGTGGGTATTTGGAGCGTGCGTGGGGTGTGTATTTGGAGCGTGCGTGGGGTGTGTATTTGGAGCGTGCGTGGGGTGTGTATTTGGAGCGTGCGTGGGGTGTGTATTTGGAGCGTGCGTGGGGTGGGTATTTGGAGCGTGCGTGGGGTGTGTATTTGGAGCGTGCGTGGGGTGTGTATTTGGAGCGTGCGTGGGGTGGGTATTTGGAGCGTGCGTGGGGTGTGTATTTGGAGCGTGCGTGGGGTGTGTATTTGGAGCGTGCGTGGGGTGTGTATTTGGAGCGTGCGTGGGGTGTGTATTTGGAGCGTGCGTGGGGTGTGTATTTGGAGCGTGCGTGGGGTGTGTATTTGGAGCGTGCGTGGGGTGTGTATTTGGAGCGTGCGTGGGGTGTGTATTTGGAGCGTGCGTGGGGTGTGTATTTGGAGCGTGCGTGGGGTGTGTATTTGGAGCGTGCGTGGGGTGTGTATTTGGAGCGTGCGTGGGGTGTGTATTTGGAGCGTGCGTGGGGTGTGTATTTGGAGCGTGCGTGGGGTGGGTATTTGGAGCGTGCGTGGGGTGTGTATTTGGAGCGTGCGTGGGGTGTGTATTTGGAGCGTGCGTGGGGTGTGTATTTGGAGCGTGCGTGGGGTGTGTATTTGGAGCGTGCGTGGGGTGGGTATTTGGAGCGTGCGTGGGGTGTGTATTTGGAGCGTGCGTGGGGTGTGTATTTGGAGCGTGCTTGGGGTGGGTATTTGGAGCGTGCGTGGGGTGGGTATTTGGAGCGTGCGTGGGGTGGGTATTTGGAGCGTGCGTGGGGTGTGTATTTGGAGCGTGCGTGGGGTGGGTATTTGGAGCGTGCGTGGGGTGGGTATTTGGAGCGTGCGTGGGGTGGGTATTTGGAGCGTGCGTGGTGGGGTGGGTATTTGGAGCGTGCGGCGTGGGGTGGGTATTTGGAGCGTGCGTGGGGTGGGTATTTGGAGCGTGCGTGGTGGGGTGGGTATTTGGAGCGTGCGTGGGGTGGGTATTTGGAGCGTGCGTGGTGGGGTGGGTATTTGGAGCGTGCGTGGGGTGGGTATTTGGAGCGTGCGTGGGGTGGGTATTTGGAGCGTGCGTGGGGTGGGTATTTGGAGCGTGCGTGGGGTGGGTATTTGGAGCGTGCGTGGGGTGGGTATTTGGAGCGTGCGTGGGGTGGGTATTTGGAGCGTGCGTGGGGTGTGTATTTGGAGCGTGCGTGGGGTGTGTATTTGGAGCGTGCGTGGGGTGTGTATTTGGAGCGTGCGTGGGGTGTGTATTTGGAGCGTGCGTGGGGTGTGTATTTGGAGCGTGCGTGGGGTGGGTATTTGGAGCGTGCGTGGGGTGGGTATTTGGAGCGTGCGTGGGGTGGGTATTTGGAGCGTGCGTGGGGTGGGTATTTGGAGCGTGCGTGGGGTGGGTATTTGGAGCGTGCGTGGGGTGGGTATTTGGAGCGTGCGTGGGGTGGGTATTTGGAGCGTGCGTGGGGTGTGTATTTGGAGCGTGCGTGGGGTGTGTATTTGGAGCGTGCGTGGGGTGGGTATTTGGAGCGTGCGTGGGGTGGGTATTTGGAGCGTGCGTGGGGTGGGTATTTGGAGCGTGCGTGGGGTGGGTATTTGGAGCGTGCGTGGGGTGGGTATTTGGAGCGTGCGTGGGGTGGGTATTTGGAGCGTGCGTGGGGTGTGTATTTGGAGCGTGCGTGGGGTGTGTATTTGGAGCGTGCGTGGGGTGTGTATTTGGAGCGTGCGTGGGGTGGGTATTTGGAGCGTGCGTGGGGTGTGTATTTGGAGCGTGCGTGGGGTGGGTATTTGGAGCGTGCGTGGGGTGGGTATTTGGAGCGTGCGTGGGGTGGGTATTTGGAGCGTGCGTGGGGTGGGTATTTGGAGCGTGCGTGGGGTGGGTATTTGGAGCGTGCGTGGGGTGGGTATTTGGAGCGTGCGTGGGGTGGGTATTTGGAGCGTGCGTGGGGTGTGTATTTGGAGCGTGCGTGGGGTGTGTATTTGGAGCGTGCGTGGGGTGTGTATTTGGAGCGTGCGTGGGGTGGGTATTTGGAGCGTGCGTGGGGTGGGTATTTGGAGCGTGCGTGGGGTGGGTATTTGGAGCGTGCGTGGGGTGGGTATTTGGAGCGTGCGTGGGGTGGGTATTTGGAGCGTGCGTGGGGTGGGTATTTGGAGCGTGCGTGGGGTGTGTATTTGGAGCGTGCGTGGGGTGTGTATTTGGAGCGTGCGTGGGGTGTGTATTTGGAGCGTGCGTGGGGTGTGTATTTGGAGCGTGCGTGGGGTGGGTATTTGGAGCGTGCGTGGGGTGGGTATTTGGAGCGTGCGTGGGGTGGGTATTTGGAGCGTGCGTGGGGTGGGTATTTGGAGCGTGCGTGGGGTGGGTATTTGGAGCGTGCGTGGGGTGGGTATTTGGAGCGTGCGTGGGGTGGGTATTTGGAGCGTGCGTGGGGTGGGTATTTGGAGCGTGCGTGGGGTGGGTATTTGGAGCGTGCGTGGTGGGGTGGGTATTTGGAGCGTGCGTGGTGGGGTGGGTATTTGGAGCGTGCGTGGGGTGGGTATTTGGAGCGTGCGTGGGGTGGGTATTTGGAGCGTGCGTGGGGTGGGTATTTGGAGCGTGCGTGGGGTGGGTATTTGGAGCGTGCGTGGGGTGGGTATTTGGAGCGTGCGTGGGGTGGGTATTTGGAGCGTGCGTGGGGTGGGTATGTGGAGCGTGCGTGGGGTGGGTATGTGGAGCGTGCGTGGGGTGGGTATGTGGAGCGTGCGTGGGGTGGGTATTTGGAGCGTGCGTGGGGTGGGTATTTGGAGCGTGCGTGGGGTGGGTATTTGGAGCGTGCGTGGGGTGGGTATTTGGAGCGTGCGTGGGGTGGGTATTTGGAGCGTGCGTGGGGTGGGTATTTGGAGCGTGCGTGGGGTGGGTATTTGGAGCGTGCGTGGGGTGGGTATTTGGAGCGTGCGTGGGGTGGGTATTTGGAGCGTGCGTGGGGTGGGTATTGGGGTGTGTATTTGGAGCGTGCGTGGGGTGTGTATTTGGAGCGTGCGTGGGGTGGGTATTTGGAGCGTGCGTGGGGTGGGTATTTGGAGCGTGCGTGGGGTGGGTATTTGGAGCGTGCGTGGTGGGGTGGGTATTTGGAGCGTGCGTGGTGGGGTGGGTATTTGGAGCGTGCGTGGGGTGTGTATTTGGAGCGTGCGTGGGGTGGGTATTTGGAGCGTGCGTGGGGTGGGTATTTGGAGCGTGCGTGGGGTGGGTATTTGGAGCGTGCGTGGGGTGGGTATTTGGAGCGTGCGTGGGGTGGGTATTTGGAGCGTGCGTGGGGTGGGTATTTGGAGCGTGCGTGGGGTGGGTATTTGGAGCGTGCGTGGGGTGGGTATTTGGAGCGTGCGTGGGGTGGGTATTTGGAGCGTGCGTGGGGTGGGTATTTGGAGCGTGCGTGGGGTGGGTATTTGGAGCGTGCGTGGTGGGGTGGGTATTTGGAGCGTGCGTGGTGGGGTGGGTATTTGGAGCGTGCGTGGGGTGGGTATTTGGAGCGTGCGTGGGGTGGGTATTTGGAGCGTGCGTGGGGTGGGTATTTGGAGCGTGCGTGGGGTGGGTATTTGGAGCGTGCGTGGGGTGGGTATTTGGAGCGTGCGTGGGGTGGGTATTTGGAGCGTGCGTGGGGTGGGTATGTGGAGCGTGCGTGGGGTGGGTATGTGGAGCGTGCGTGGGGTGGGTATTTGGAGCGTGCGTGGGGTGGGTATTTGGAGCGTGCGTGGGGTGGGTATTTGGAGCGTGCGTGGGGTGGGTATTTGGAGCGTGCGTGGGGTGGGTATTTGGAGCGTGCGTGGGGTGGGTATTTGGAGCGTGCGTGGGGTGGGTATTTGGAGCGTGCGTGGGGTGGGTATTTGGAGCGTGCGTGGGGTGGGTATTTGGAGCGTGCGTGGGGTGGGTATTTGGAGCGTGCGTGGGGTGGGTATTGGGGTGTGTATTTGGAGCGTGCGTGGGGTGTGTATTTGGAGCGTGCGTGGGGTGGGTATTTGGAGCGTGCGTGGGGTGTGTATTTGGAGCGTGCGTGGGGTGTGTATTTGGAGCGTGCGTGGGGTGGGTATTTGGAGCGTGCGTGGGGTGTGTATTTGGAGCGTGCGTGGGGTGTGTATTTGGAGCGTGCGTGGGGTGTGTATTTGGAGCGTGCGTGGGGTGTGTATTTGGAGCGTGCGTGGGGTGTGTATTTGGAGCGTGCGTGGGGTGGGTATTTGGAGCGTGCGTGGGGTGGGTATTTGGAGCGTGCGTGGGGTGTGTATTTGGAGCGTGCGTGGGGTGTGTATTTGGAGCGTGCGTGGGTCGGGTATTTGGAGCGTGCGTGGGGTGGGTATTTGGAGCGTGCGTGGGGTGGGTATTTGGAGCGTGCGTGGGGTGTGTATTTGGAGCGTGCGTGGGGTGGGTATTTGGAGCGTGCGTGGGGTGGGTATTTGGAGCGTGCGTGGGGTGGGTATTTGGAGCGTGCGTGGTGGGGTGGGTATTTGGAGCGTGCGTGGTGGGGTGGGTATTTGGAGCGTGCGTGGGGTGGGTATTTGGAGCGTGCGTGGGGTGGGTATTTGGAGCGTGCGTGGGGTGGGTATTTGGAGCGTGCGTGGTGGGGTGGGTATTTGGAGCGTGCGTGGGGTGGGTATTTGGAGCGTGCGTGGGGTGGGTATTTGGAGCGTGCGTGGGGTGGGTATTTGGAGCGTGCGTGGGGTGGGTATTTGGAGCGTGCGTGGGGTGGGTATTTGGAGCGTGCGTGGGGTGGGTATTTGGAGCGTGCGTGGGGTGTGTATTTGGAGCGTGCGTGGGGTGTGTATTTGGAGCGTGCGTGGGGTGTGTATTTGGAGCGTGCGTGGGGTGGGTATTTGGAGCGTGCGTGGGGTGTGTATTTGGAGCGTGCGTGGGGTGGGTATTTGGAGCGTGCGTGGGGTGGGTATTTGGAGCGTGCGTGGGGTGTGTATTTGGAGCGTGCGTGGGGTGTGTATTTGGAGCGTGCGTGGGGTGGGTATTTGGAGCGTGCGTGGGGTGGGTATTTGGAGCGTGCGTGGGATGGGTATTTGGAGCGTGCGTGGGGTGGGTATTTGGAGCGTGCGTGGGGTGGGTATTTGGAGCGTGCGTGGGGTGTGTATTTGGAGCGTGCGTGGGGTGTGTATTTGGAGCGTGCGTGGGGTGGGTATTTGGAGCGTGCGTGGGGTGGGTATTTGGAGCATGCGTGGGGTGTGTATTTGGAGCGTGCGTGGGGTGGGTATTTGGAGCGTGCGTGGGGTGGGTATTTGGAGCGTGCGTGGGGTGGGTATTTGGAGCGTGCTTGGGATGGGTATTTGGAGCGTGCGTGGGGTGGGTATTTGGAGCGTGCGTGGGGTGGGTATTTGGAGCGTGCGTGGGGTGGGTATTTGGAGCGTGCGTGGGGTGTGTATTTGGAGCGTGCGTGGGGTGTGTATTTGGAGCGTGCGTGGGGTGTGTATTTGGAGCGTGCGTGGGGTGGGTATTTGGAGCGTGCGTGGGGTGTGTATTTGGAGCGTGCGTGGGGTGGGTATTTGGAGCGTGCGTGGGGTGGGTATTTGGAGCGTGCGTGGGGTGGGTATTTGGAGCGTGCGTGGGGTGGGTATTTGGAGCGTGCGTGGGGTGGGTATTTGGAGCGTGCGTGGGGTGGGTATTTGGAGCGTGCGTGGGGTGGGTATTTGGAGCGTGCGTGGGGTGGGTATTTGGAGCGTGCGTGGGTTGTGTATTTGGAGCGTGCGTGGGGTGTGTATTTGGAGCGTGCGTGGGGTGGGTATTTGGAGCGTGCGTGGGGTGGGTATTTGGAGCGTGCGTGGGGTGGTATTTGGAGCGTGCGTGGGGTGGGTATTTTGGAGCGTGCGTGGGGTGGGTATTTGGAGCGTGCGTGGGGTGGGTATTTGGAGCGTGCGTGGGGTGGGTATTTGGAGCGTGCGTGGGGTGTGTATTTGGAGCGTGCGTGGGGTGTGTATTTGGAGCGTGCGTGGGGTGTGTATTTGGAGCGTGCGTGGGGTGTGTATTTGGAGCGTGCGTGGGGTGGGTATTTGGAGCGTGCGTGGGGTGGGTATTTGGAGCGTGCGTGGGGTGGGTATTTGGAGCGTGCGTGGGGTGGGTATTTGGAGCGTGCGTGGGGTGGGTATTTGGAGCGTGCGTGGGGTGGGTATTTGGAGCGTGCGTGGGGTGGGTATTTGGAGCGTGCGTGGGTATTTGGAGCGTGCGTGGGGTGGGTATGTGGAGCGTGCGTGGGGTGGGTATGTGGAGCGTGCGTGGGGTGGGTATTTGGAGCGTGCGTGGGGTGGGTATTTGGAGCGTGCGTGGGGTGGGTATTTGGAGCGTGCGTGGGGTGGGTATTTGGAGCGTGCGTGGGGTGGGTATTTGGAGCGTGCGTGGGGTGGGTATTTGGAGCGTGCGTGGGGTGGGTATTTGGAGCGTGCGTGGGGTGGGTATTTGGAGCGTGCGTGGGGTGGGTATTTGGAGCGTGCGTGGGGTGGGTATTTGGAGCGTGCGTGGGGTGGGTATTGGGGTGTGTATTTGGAGCGTGCGTGGGGTGTGTATTTGGAGCGTGCGTGGGGTGTGTATTTGGAGCGTGCGTGGGGTGTGTATTTGGAGCGTGCGTGGGGTGTGTATTTGGAGCGTGCGTGGGGTGTGTATTTGGAGCGTGCGTGGGGTGTGTATTTGGAGCGTGCGTGGGGTGTGTATTTGCTCCAGCGTGCGTGGGGTGTGTATTTGGAGCGTGCGTGGGGTGGGTATTTGCTCCAGCGTGCGTGGGGTGTGTATTTGGAGCGTGCGTGGGGTGGGTATTTGCTCCAGCGTGCGTGGGGTGTGTATTTGGAGCGTGCGTGGGGTGTGTATTTGGAGCGTGCGTGGGGTGGGTATTTGGAGCGTGCGTGGGGTGGGTATGTGGAGCGTGCGTGGGGTGGGTATGTGGAGCGTGCGTGGGGTGGGTATGTGGAGCGTGCGTGGGGTGGGTATGTGGAGCGTGCGTGGGGTGGGTATGTGGAGCGTGCGTGGGGTGGGTGTTTGGAGTGTGCGTGGGGTGGGTGTTTGGAGCGTAAGTGGGGTGGGTGTTTGGAGCGTGCGTGGGGTGGGTGTTTGGAGCGTGCGTGGGGTGGGTGTTTGGAGCGTGCGTGGGGTGGGTGTTTGGAGCGTGCGTGGGGTGGGTGTTTGGAGCGTGCGTGGGGTGGGTGTTTGGAGCGTGCGTGGGGTGGGTGTTTGGAGCGTGCGTGGGGTGGGTGTTTGGAGCGTGCGTGGGGTGGGTGTTTGGAGCGTGCGTGGGGTGGGTGTTTGGAGCGTGCGTGGGGTGGGTGTTTGGAGCGTGCGTGGGGTGGGTGTTTGGAGCGTGCGTGGGGTGGGTGTTTGGAGCGTGCGTGGGGTGGGTGTTTGGAGCGTGCGTGGGGTGGGTGTTTGGAGCGTGCGTGGGGTGGGTGTTTGGAGCGTGCGTGGGGTGGGTGTTTGGAGCGTGCGTGGGGTGGGTGTTTGGAGCGTGCGTGGGGTGGGTGTTTGGAGCGTGCGTGGGGTGGGTGTTTGGAGCGTGCGTGGGGTGGGTGTTTGGAGCGTGCGTGGGGTGGGTGTTTGGAGCGTGCGTGGGGTGGGTGTTTGGAGCGTGCGTGGGGTGGGTGTTTGGAGCGTGCGTGGGGTGGGTGTTTGGAGCGTGCGTGGGGTGGGTGTTTGGAGCGTGCGTGGGGTGGGTATTTGGAGCGTGCGTGGGGTGGGTGTTTGGAGCGTGCGTGGGGTGGGTGTTTGGAGCGTGCGTGGGGTGGGTTTTGGAGCGTGCGTGGGGTGGGTTTTGGAGCGTGCGTGGGGTGGGTGTTTGGAGCGTGCGTGGGGTGGGTGTTTGGAGCGTGCGTGGGGTGGGTATTTGGAGCGTGCGTGGGGTGGGTATTTGGAGCGTGCGTGGGGTGGGTATTTGGAGCGTGCGTGGGGTGGGTATTTGGAGCGTGCGTGGGGTGGGTATTTGGAGCGTGCGTGGGGTGGGTATTTGGAGCGTGCGTGGGGTGGGTATTTGGAGCGTGCGTGGGGTGGGTATTTGGAGCGTGCGTGGGGTGGGTATTTGGAGCGTGCGTGGGGTGGGTCTTTGGAGCGTGCGTGGGGTGGGTCTTTGGAGCGTGCGTGGGGTGGGTATTTGGAGCGTGCGTGGGGTGGGTGTTTGGAGCGTGCGTGGGGTGGGTGTTTGGAGCGTGCGTGGGGTGGGTATTTGGAGCGTGCGTGGGGTGGGTGTTTGGAGCGTGCGTGGGGTGGGTGTTTGGAGCGTGCGTGGGGTGGGTGTTTGGAGCGTGCGTGGGGTGGGTGTTTGGAGCGTGCGTGGGGTGGGTGTTTGGAGCGTGCGTGGGGTGGGTGTTTGGAGCGTGCGTGGTTGGGTGTTTGGAGCGTGCGTGGGGTGGGTGTTTGGAGCGTGCGTGGGGTGGGTATTTGGAGCGTGCGTGGGGTGGGTATTTGGAGCGTGCGTGGGGTGGGTATTTGGAGCGTGCGTGGGGTGGGTATTTGGAGCGTGCGTGGGGTGGGTATTTGGAGCGTGCGTGGGGTGGGTATTTGGAGCGTGCGTGGGGTGGGTATTTGGAGCGTGCGTGGGGTGGGTATTTGGAGCGTGCGTGGGGTGGGTATTTGGAGCGTGCGTGGGGTGGGTATTTGGAGCGTGCGTGGGGTGGGTATTTGGAGCGTGCGTGGGGTGGGTATTTGGAGCGTGCGTGGGGTGGGTATTTGGAGCGTGCGTGGGGTGGGTATTTGGAGCGTGCGTGGGGTGGGTATTTGGAGCGTGCGTGGGGTGGGTATTTGGAGCGTGCGTGGGGTGGGTATTTGGAGCGTGCGTGGGGTGGGTATTTGGAGCGTGCGTGGGGTGGGTATTTGGAGCGTGCGTGGGGTGGGTATTTGGAGCGTGCGTGGGGTGGGTATTTGGAGCGTGCGTGGGGTGGGTATTTGGAGCGTGCGTGGGGTGGGTATTTGGAGCGTGCGTGGGGTGGGTATTTGGAGCGTGCGTGGGGTGGGTATTTGGAGCGTGCGTGGGGTGGGTATTTGGAGCGTGCGTGGGGTGTGTATTTGGAGCGTGCGTGGGGTGGGTATTTGGAGCGTGCTTGGGGTGTGTATTTGGAGCGTGCGTGGAGCGTGTGTATTTGGAGCGTGCGTGGGGTGTGTATTTGGAGCGTGCGTGGGGTGTGTATTTGGAGCGTGCGTGGGGTGTGTATTTGGAGCGTGCGTGGGGTGTGTATTTGGAGCGTGCGTGGGGTGTGTATTTGGAGCGTGCGTGGGGTGTGTATTTGGAGCGTGCGTGGGGTGTGTATTTGGAGCGTGCGTGGGGTGTGTATTTGGAGCGTGCGTGGGGTGTGTATTTGGAGCGTGCGTGGGGTGTGTATTTGGAGCGTGCATGGGGTGTGTATTTGGAGCGTGCGTGGGGTGTGTATTTGGAGCGTGCGTGGGGTGTGTATTTGGAGCGTGCGTGTGGTGTGTCTTTGGAGCGTGCGTGTGGTGTGTATTTGGAGCGTGCGTGTGGTGTGTCTTTGGAGCGTGCGTGTGGTGTGTATTTGGAGCGTGCGTGTGGTGTGTATTTGGAGCGTGCGTGTGGTGTGTCTTTGGAGCGTGCGTGTGGTGTGTCTTTGGAGCGTGCGTGTGGTGTGTATTTGGAGCGTGCGTGTGGTGTGTCTTTGGAGCGTGCGTGTGGTGTGTCTTTGGAGCGTGCGTGTGGTGTGTCTTTGGAGCGTGCGTGTGGTGTGTCTTTGGAGCGTGCGTGTGGTGTGTATTTGGAGCGTGCGTGTGGTGTGTCTTTGGAGCGTGCGTGTGGTGTGTATTTGGAGCGTGCGTGTGGTGTGTCTTTGGAGCGTGCGTGTGGTGTGTCTTTGGAGCGTGCGTGTGGTGTGTATTTGGAGCGTGCGTGTGGTGTGTATTTGGAGCGTGCGTGTGGTGTGTCTTTGGAGCGTGCGTGTGGTGTGTATTTGGAGCTTGCGTGTGGTGTGTCTTTGGAGCGTGCGTGTGGTGTGTCTTTGGAGCGTGCGTGTGGTGTGTATTTGGAGCGTGCGTGTGGTGTGTCTTTGGAGCGTGCGTGTGGTGTGTCTTTGGAGCGTGCGTGTGGTGTGTATTTGGAGCGTGCGTGTGGTGTGTATTTGGAGCGTGCGTGTGGTGTGTCTTTGGAGCGTGCGTGTGGTGTGTATTTGGAGCGTGCGTGTGGTGTGTCTTTGGAGCGTGCGTGTGGTGTGTCTTTGGAGCGTGCGTGTGGTGTGTATTTGGAGCGTGCGTGTGGTGTGTATTTGGAGCGTGCGTGTGGTGTGTCTTTGGAGCGTGCGTGTGGTGTGTATTTGGAGCGTGCGTGTGGTGTGTCTTTGGAGCGTGCGTGTGGTGTGTATTTGGAGCTTGCGTGTGGTGTGTCTTTGGAGCGTGCGTGTGGTGTGTCTTTGGAGCGTGCGTGTGGTGTGGCGAACTTGCTTTATGTCACCTCGTCTGATATATCAGTTACTGACCATATCAAACCACCACACAAACTACACTGCGATACAATTACAACCAACTAATGCATAGCAAAGTATAATACAAGTACTGTGCAGTCATGTACCATATTCTACAGTTTACCAGCACAAATAAGACACAGATAGGTCAAATAGCAAGCTATAACACACACATACTGTATGTATATGAGCATTACATAACAACAGTGCATGCCACGCTGCCTCGTCGAAAATGGTTAAAGTTACCCATCACATAGGGATGGGCACAATCATTACTTGATACTATTAAGACATCAAATGTGAGGGTTATATACAGTATATATGAAGAACCCAGCCTACAAACACGCTTAATGCATAAGCATTGATGCCTCTGGCCAAGCTAGAGGTGCCGTGCTGGAGTAGGGGTGCAGTGGAGGAATTGAGCCAAAGGCACCATGAATGGATAATCGGACGCTAGTCTCAACGGTGGCGCATGGCCATTTGTAACACATTATTATTGGATGGGAGCTGGTTGTTTTGTTAGGGACGTCAATATTTTGTTCTAGTGTCTGGTTATCATCTCGTCTTGACCAATCCTGAGCAACAGCACCTCTTGAGAACCTTTTCTGAAACCGAGTCGCAGCGCATAAAAATAACCTGCGAAACATTTCACACTGCACAGCACAGCACAGTTGGCTTAGTTCTTATTGTTGAAAAGAGCCATAAGCACACTGTACTGTAGCTTACCGTCTGAGCAGAGGCACTGATATGAGTCAACTCCATCCACACAGATCGCACCACGCTGGCATGGACTGGACTCGCACTCGTTGAGATCTACTTCACAAAACGGTCCACCAAAGCCTGCAGACAGTACACACATGAGAAAGAAAAGACCGTTATTGGAATCCTTTTTGGTGGTTTCATCCCTCGGCCAATTAGCCCATTAAGACCTGGAACGCATCTGTGTCATTTTAAGATTTCTTTGGCTATTTTTATAAAAATAATGGGATTTTTTAGCAAATCTTTGAATATATATATATTTTTAAAGCACACATTTTTAACTCAAATCTTTGCGTCTAGGGATTTAACAATTGTCTTCTAAATCCTAACAAAAAATCTAAGAATTGAATTGTTGTTGCTATAATATCAGTGGTTTTCATGTCAAGGACCAAAATGATATGTATTTGGCCACGGACCCCCATCTCAAAATATGTTGTTCCAGGGACCCACCAAAAGCAAAGATTTGAGTAAAAAAATGTATATAAAAAAATATATTCAAAGATTGGCAAACATTTTCACGATTTTTCAAAAATAGCAGATCTACAAGCTCATAGCGCGGCACTCGGTGCCGCGCTATGAGCTTGTATATCTGCTATTTTTGAAAAAACAAATAAATCTAAAACTGACAGAGATGCGTCCCAGGTCTTAATGGGTTAGGATCAGTATGACTTTGTTTGACACACAAGAGCTGCTGCTCAAAGCTAGTATTGATTCAAAGAACTTGCTGGGTACATGCAGACTCAGCCCACTGGCTCATTTAATCATGTTTAATAAGCGCCAGTCATTGCCCTTGTGATTTATTGCATTAGCCAAGCCAAAGCCAGAACTGTTGAGATCAGAGCCAACCTATACACAAAAAAAAGGGCCACAGCAAATGCATATATACAGTACATATACTGCATGTTGTATACAAGGTGCAAATAATGTTCTTCAACGACCATAAGAGTAAAATAGAGGATAATCCTGCATATTTTAAATCAAATAAGGAGGGCATTACACAAGCTATGAGTAGCTGATAACGAAGAACAAACGCAAGTAGTATTGTGTCATGTGCCTAAATCATTTCACCACAGACTAAATTATGTTTAATGATCAGTATGTGCCAATCACAAATAATGAACGGAAAAAGTAACATCGATACAAAAGTAGTTTCAAAAGCTTTGGGTCGACAGACACTGCTGTCTTGGATAAGCAAAAATAATGATATTTCCAACTCAACTCAATTGTTACACCACAACTACAGGTGTAAAAAAAAAACTTGTCCTGCAAGTTCCATCAATTGCAGTTTCAATAGAGGTAGAAACAGAAAAACATATCTCAGATATACAGTATCAGATATCAGATACATTGGCACTGTGAAATATATGCATAAGGTTTATGGTGATATACATAAGGTGTGTGGTTAAAATAGCATTGGGATGAAGCAGTGAAAAAGCAACAGATGCAAGTACATAAGGTGCATGTATGGTTTAAATCAGCTGTTAAAAAGCAGCATAATATAATAACATGACAGAGTATACAGTCATGTATAGGGCTGTCGCGATTACACATTTAAGTTGACGATTAATTGTCACGCTAATAATTGTGATTAATGATTTAATTGTGTTTTTTGGCATTGAACATTGGTACAAATGATTACAATTATAGATTTGTTTGACTTTCAGGCCTCGTAATAAAAAAAATGTGCAGGGAAGATATAATAACTGAAATACATTGACATTTTACTGACATTTATACGAAAAAAAAAGGTAAAAACAGCGGAAAAAGCTGATCTAAGAGCTTTTGATGTGAACCAAACAGGCCTGCAAAGACACACAGAACCGAAACTCTTAAGCCCTTTAACCCTGGCATCCCAAATGTGGGCATCAATTAAAAACAAATTTCAACAATTTCAACAATTGTTTGAAAATAGCTTATCCCATAACGATGCGTGGCTCAGTGGCTCAGTGGTTAAAAAAAACAGTTCTGTGAAATAGAAAGCTGTTGTTTCACGGCAACAGTCTTTGCTATGCTGCAGAAAACACTGTCGTGCTACAAAGCCTTTCATAGTGCCTGTTGCACTGCAGAAATAACAACAAAAAAACTAAAAAACAGTTGGCAGTTGGTGTGATACTATTACAGTGTATGCTGTACAAAGTATTGTCTCCGCCAGGCCAAAGGCATGGTCGAGACTATGTTTTGCACCCTGTCCATTCGTCCGTGTGAGTGTCCGTCCGTCTGTGAACAGCTAATCTCCGGCACCGTTGGTTTCGCAGCGAAACTGTGCACACACACTCCCTGGATGCCAGAGCAGAAGCTCTGGCAATGTTTTTAATCGTCCTGTTATAGTGCCATCAGGAGGCAGAGTGTTGCTAAACATTTTTTTTATATTACTCCTACAGATTTTGTCCAAACCTCACACAAATCGGTACACAGTATCTCTATAGTCATGAAACCAAACGGTCCTATTTTTCATATTCCACCCTGATTGGCTAAGATTGGCTTCCAAAGTTTGCAGGAGTGGTCCGTTTTGAACAAAACGCCTCAAATCATAAACGCAGCGTCCAATTGCCGTGAAATTTGCACGCGCATTCCCACTAGGCCGAGGACGACATGCCACCCTTTTCACACTGTTAGAGCGCCACCAGGTGGCCGATTTCTGCTAAACCCATTTTTTTAGATTACTCCTACAGATTTTGTCCAAACATCGCGCAAATCGGTACACAGTATCTCTATAGTCATGTGATCAAGACGGATCTTTCCGATTTGTCATATTCCATCCTGATTGGAGAATTTTGAACATTGCTGGCCGACAATAACCTACCTGACCTGGCGGAGACCTGTGTTCCGAAGAGCACTTTTTCTAGTTAGGTTTCGAGAGCCTGTAAGGCTTCGAACCCTATTACATTCCTTGGCTTTCATTAGGTTTCGAGAGCCTGTAAGGCTTCGAACCCTATTACATTCCTTGGCTTTCATTAGGTTTCGAGAGCCTATCAGGCTTCGAACCCTATTACATCTCTACACTTTCATTATTATTCTTCCGCCGGTTTTGCCAGTTCTGGCCTAACCGCCTGGTCACTTTTTATGAAATTCGGCAATATGGTAGAGGGCTATGCCAAACGGCGAAAACCCGAAACTCACAACCATTGGCCAAAGGGTGGCGCTGTAGCACTCAATTGAAATATGCCAACTTTGAACAGGTACAGCTCATGCCCTGTTTGACCTACAGCCATGAAACTTTGATACACACATGCGTCTCCTCATGCCTAACAACTTTCACTGTTTGACTTTTGACCTCTGACCTTTAGATCTCCCACCATTTCGAATTCTATGAAAAGCAGTAAAAAGCAGTAAAAAAATCACTTCTCCTGGGATTTATGAGCAATCTGTACGAAACTGTATACACATGAACTTTGGACCAATGCCGACAAACGTAACTTAGCGGATTTTCCATAAGTGAAAACGTTAAGCTTTTATAAGCCAATGAAAATTGCAGCTTTTTTTAAATTATTCATCTGCCCCTAACACATACATGCAGACTCACATTTGTTTGACACTTTGCAATATTGTAGAGGGTCCTTCCAAGTATCACTGAAACCAATCTTACTCCAATTGGTCAAAGGGGGGCGCTATAGCAATTTTTTGAAAATGCAAACTTTAAACAGGCAAAAGTCATGCCTCGTTTGGCCGACAGCCGTTAAACCTGCTTACACATGTGCCTTGACTCATGAGGAACACATGTATCACTTTGACCAGTAAGCTCTGCCCTTAGATTGTCTGCAATTTTGAGCAGTTTGAAAAACATTTAAATCCAGGATTTCTGAGCAATTTGCATGAAACTGTGTCAAATACATGTTTGAGGCCCTTTTTCACAGGTTCAGGTGTGTTGGTTCAATAGCTTGATCGCTTAATCATCTGCCTTGAAACCATAGGGTAGCCGGTTCGAATCCCACCTCAGGTAGACTTAATTATAATTGCATTGCACACAACATGACTATACCAATGAATACATGTGCAATTGTTAAAGATGACAAGAAATGCATACTTGAAAGTAGTTATTTTCAATGTATGATGTACTTCATTCGCGCTTTTGTTTTGTTTTGTTGGATTCTCCCTTTTCACTGTCTAAGGCTGTGTATTGGATAGCTCCACCAGTAGAGTGTGAGTCTCATGTGCCGAAGGTCCCTGGTTCGAATCCCACTTATTACAGTTCACATTTAAATTGCATTGTACAAAACATGACCCTGTTAATTCAGACAAGTGCAATGTTTAGACAATAATACGAAATGCTTTTGAGAGTAGTTTTTTTTTATGTATGACATACTTTCTTGTGAAAATAGCTGATCTACAATCTCACACTGGAAGAACCTATAGGACGGAAAAACCTATAGATATCAACAGACACCATCAGGGAGGCCATATCTTTAGCTCAATGAGAAGAGAGGCAGCCTGTGAATCCATAGGTCGCTGGTTCAATCCCTGTCCCCAACAATGTGTTAAAGTGATCATTATTTGGAATTCTTTATTTTACAAATAGTGTTTCTTGAGGTTAGGTCGTTTTACTGAGGTTAAGGTCAGTCAGGGTGGGTATAGAAAAGAGCTATCTTTATTATTATTCTTCCGCCGTTTTTGCCAGTTCTGGCCTAACCGCGTGGTCACTTTTTATGAAATTCGGCAATATGGTAGAGGGCTATGCCAAACGGCGAAAACCCGAAACTCACAACCATTGGCCAAAGGGTGGCGCTGTAGCACTCAATTGAAAATGCCAACTTTGAACAGGTACAGCTCATGCCCTGTTCGACCTACAGCCATGAAACTTCGATACACACATGCGTCTCCTCATGCCTAACAACTTTCACTGTTTGACTTTTGACCTCTGACCTTTAGATCTCCCACCATTTCGAATTCTATGAAAAGCAGTAAAAAGCAGTAAAAAGCCTACTCCTCCTGGGATTTATGAGCAATCTGTACGAAACTGTATACACATGAACTTTGGACCAATGCCGACAGACGTAACCAAGCGGATTTTCCATAAGTGAAAACGTTAAGCTTTTATAAGCCAATGAAAATTGCAGCTTTTTTTAAATTATTCATCTGCCCCTAACACATACATGCAGACTCACATTTGTTTGACACTTTGCAATATTGTAGAGGGTCCTTCCAAGTATCACTGAAACCAATCTTACTCCAATTGGTCAAAGGGGGGCGCTATAGCAATTTTTTGAAAATGCAAACTTTAAACAGGCAAAAGTCATGCCTCGTTTGGCCGACAGCCGTTAAACCTGCTTACACATGTGCCTTGACTCATGAGGAACACATGTATCACTTTGACCAGTAAGCTCTGCCCTTAGATTGTCTGCAATTTTGAGCAGTTTGAAAAACATTTAAATCCAGGATTTCTGAGCAATTTGCATGAAACTGTGTCAAATACATGTTTGAGGCCCTTTTTCACAGGTTCAGGTGTGTTGGTTCAATAGCTTGATCGCTTAATCATCTGCCTTGAAACCATAGGGTAGCCGGTTCGAATCCCACCTCAGGTAGACTTAATTATAATTGCATTGCACACAACATGACTATATCAATGAATACATGTGCAATTGTTAAAGATGACGAGAAATGCATACTTGAAAGTAGTTATTTTCAATGTATGACTTACTTCATTCGCGCTTTTGTTTTGTTTTGTTGGATTCTCCCTTTTCACTGTCTAAGGCTGTGTATTGGATAGCTCCACCAGTAGAGTGTGAGTCTCATGTGCCGAAGGTCCCTGGTTCGAATCCCACTTATTACAGTTCACATTTAAAACATGACCCTGTTAATTCAGACAAGTGCAATGTTTAGACAATAACACGAAATGCTTTTGAGAGTAGTTTTTTTTTATGTATGACATACTTTCTTGTGAAAATAGCTGATCTACAATCTCACACTGGAAGAACCTATAGGACGGAAAAACCTATAGATATCAACAGACACCATCAGGGAGGCCATATCTTTAGCTCAATGAGAAGAGAGGCAGCCTGTGAATCCATAGGTCGCTGGTTCAATCCCTGTCCCCAACAATGTGTTAAAGTGATCATTATTTGGAATTCTTTATTTTACAAATAGTGTTTCTTGAGGTTAGGTCGTTTTACTGAGGTTAAGGTCAGTCAGGGTGGGTATAGAAAAGAGCTATCTTTATTACGGGGCCAGGCTTCCAGCATGGACCCGTATTGTTATTCGCATTATTAGGTTTCGAGAGCCTATCAGGCTTCGAACCCTATTACATCTCTACACTTTCATTATTATTCTTCCGCCGGTTTTGCCAGTTCTGGCCTAACCGCCTGGTCACTTTTTATGAAATTCGGCAATATGGTAGAGGGCTATGCCAAACGGCGAAAACCCGAAACTCACAACCATTGGCCAAAGGGTGGCGCTGTAGCACTCAATTGAAATATGCCAACTTTGAACAGGTACAGCTCATGCCCTGTTTGACCTACAGCCATGAAACTTTGATACACACATGCGTCTCCTCATGCCTAACAACTTTCACTGTTTGACTTTTGACCTCTGACCTTTAGATCTCCCACCATTTCGAATTCTATGAAAAGCAGTAAAAAGCAGTAAAAAAATCACTTCTCCTGGGATTTATGAGCAATCTGTACGAAACTGTATACACATGAACTTTGGACCAATGCCGACAAACGTAACTTAGCGGATTTTCCATAAGTGAAAACGTTAAGCTTTTATAAGCCAATGAAAATTGCAGCTTTTTTTAAATTATTCATCTGCCCCTAACACATACATGCAGACTCACATTTGTTTGACACTTTGCAATATTGTAGAGGGTCCTTCCAAGTATCACTGAAACCAATCTTACTCCAATTGGTCAAAGGGGGGCGCTATAGCAATTTTTTGAAAATGCAAACTTTAAACAGGCAAAAGTCATGCCTCGTTTGGCCGACAGCCGTTAAACCTGCTTACACATGTGCCTTGACTCATGAGGAACACATGTATCACTTTGACCAGTAAGCTCTGCCCTTAGATTGTCTGCAATTTTGAGCAGTTTGAAAAACATTTAAATCCAGGATTTCTGAGCAATTTGCATGAAACTGTGTCAAATACATGTTTGAGGCCCTTTTTCACAGGTTCAGGTGTGTTGGTTCAATAGCTTGATCGCTTAATCATCTGCCTTGAAACCATAGGGTAGCCGGTTCGAATCCCACCTCAGGTAGACTTAATTATAATTGCATTGCACACAACATGACTATACCAATGAATACATGTGCAATTGTTAAAGATGACAAGAAATGCATACTTGAAAGTAGTTCTTTTCAATGTATGACGTACTTCATTCGCGCTTTTGTTTTGTTTGGTTGGATTCTCCCTTTTCACTGTCTAAGGCTGTGTATTGGATAGCTCCACCAGTAGAGTGTGAGTCTCATGTGCCGAAGGTCCCTGGTTCGAATCCCACTTATTACAGTTCACATTTAAATTGCATTGTACAAAACATGACCCTGTTAATTCAGACAAGTGCAATGTTTAGACAATAACACGAAATGCTTTTGAGAGTAGTTTTTTTTTATGTATGACATACTTTCTTGTGAAAATAGCCGATCTACAATCTCACACCTTTTTAGATAGCAACGCGTTGTGAGCTTGTAGATCGACTATTTTCCACTAGTTTCCATTCCGAAATATATTGAGCAGTTTGAAAAACATTTAAACCAAGGATTTCTGAGCAATTTGCGTGAAAGTGTGTCATGTGTGTGAACTCCCTTTTCACTAGTACAGGTCTGTTGGCCCAATGGCTTAATCATCTGCCTTGAAACCACAGGGTTCCTGGTTCGAATCCCACGTCATGTAGAATTCATTATAATTGCATTGCACACAACATGACTGTATCAATGAATGCATGTGCAATTGTTAACCAGTAAACTCCGCCCTTCGATTGTCTGCAATTTTGAGCAGTTTGAAAAACATTTAAATCCAGTATTTCTGAGCAATTTGCGTGAAAGTGTGTCATGTGTGTGAACTCCCTTTTCATCAGTTCGGGTCTGTTGGCCCAATGGCTTAATCATCTGCCTTGATACCAGAGCGTCGCCGGTTCAAATCTCACCTCATGCAGACCTCAACTCAATTGCATTACACACAACATGACTGTATCAATGAATAAACATGCAATTGTTAAATGAAACGCTTATTGAGAGTACTTGTTTTCAATGTATGATGTACTTCATTCCCTCTTTTGTTTTGTTTTGTTTTGTTGGATTCTCCCTTCTCACTGACCAAGGCTGTGGATTGAATAGCTTGATCAATACAGTGTTAGTCTCATGTGCCAAAGGTCCACGGCTCAAACCCCACTTGTCACAGTTTACATTTAAATTGCATTATGCAAAACATGACCCTGTTAATTCAGACATGTGCACTTTGCTCTCTCTCTCTCTCTCTCTCTCTCTCTCTCTCTCTCTCTCTCTCTCTCTCTCTCTCTCTCTCTCTCTCTCTCTCTCTCTCTCTCTCTCACTCTGTCACAGTCTGCCACTCTGTCACTGTCTGTCTGTCTGTCTGCCAGTCTGCCAGTCTGCCACAGTCTGTCTGTCTGCCAGTCTGCCACAGTCTGTCACAGTCTGCCAGTCTGCCAGTCTGCCACTCTGTCACAGTCTGCCACTCTGTCAAAGTCTGCCAGTCTGCCAGTCTGCCAGTCTGCCAGTCTGCCACTCTGTCAAAGTCTGCCAGTCTGCCAGTCTGCCACTCTTGTCACAGTCTGCCAGTCTGCCATTATTCTCGAAACCGCTAATTGCTGCTTGCAGCTATATTTAGGTTTCGAGAGCCTGTAAGGCTTCGAACCCTATTACATCTCTACACTTTCACTATTATTATTATTATTCTTCCGCCGTTTTTGCCAGTTCTGGCCTAACCGCCTGGTCACTTCTTATGAAATTCGGCAATATGGTAGAGGGCTATGCCAAACGGCGAAAACCCGAAACTCACAACCATTGGCCAAAGGGTGGCGCTGTAGCACTCAATTGAACATGCCAACTTTGAACAGGTACAGCTCATGCCCTGTTCGACCTACAGCCATGAAACTTCGATACACACATGCGTCTCCTCATGCCTAACAACTTTCACTGTTTGACTTTTGACCTCTGACCTTTAGATCTCCCACCATTTCGAATTCTATGAAAAGCAGTAAAAAGCAGTAAAAAGCCTACTCCTCCTGGGATTTATGAGCAATCTGTACGAAACTGTATACACATGAACTTTGGACCAATGCCGACAGACGTAACTTAGCGGATTTTCCATAAGTGAAAACGTTAAGCTTTTATAAGCCAATGAAAATTGCAGCTTTTTTTAAATTATTCATCTGCCCCTAACACATACATGCAGACTCACATTTGTTTGACACTTTGCAATATTGTAGAGGGTCCTTCCAAGTATCACTGAAACCAATCTTACTCCAATTGGTCAAAGGGGGGCGCTATAGCAATTTTTTGAAAATGCAAACTTTAAACAGGCAAAAGTCATGCCTCGTTTGGCCAACAGCCGTTAAACCTGCTTACACATGTGCCTTGACTCATGAGGAACACATGTATCACTTTGACCAGTAAGCTCTGCCCTTAGATTGTCTGCAATTTTGAGCAGTTTGAAAAACATTTAAATCCAGGATTTCTGAGCAATTTGCATGAAACTGTGTCAAATACATGTTTGAGGCCCTTTTTCACAGGTTCAGGTGTGTTGGTTCAATAGCTTGATCGCTTAATCATCTGCCTTGAAACCATAGGGTAGCCGGTTCGAATCCCACCTCAGGTAGACTTAATTATAATTGCATTGCACACAACATGACTATATCAATGAATACATGTGCAATTGTTAAAGATGACGAGAAATGCATACTTGAAAGTAGTTATTTTCAATGTATGACGTACTTCATTCGCGCTTTTGTTTTGTTTTGTTGGATTCTCCCTTTTCACTGTCTAAGGCTGTGTATTGGATAGCTCCACCAGTAGAGTGTGAGTCTCATGTGCCGAAGGTCCCTGGTTCGAATCCCACTTATTACAGTTCACATTTAAATTGCATTGTACAAAACATGACCCTGTTAATTCAGACAAGTGCAATGTTTAGACAATAACACGAAATGCTTTTGAGAGTAGTTTTTTTTTATGTATGACATACTTTCTTGTGAAAATAGCCGATCTACAATCTCACACCTTTTTAGATAGCAACGCGTTGTGAGCTTGTAGATCGACTATTTTCCACTAGTTTCCATTCCGAAATATATTGAGCAGTTTGAAAAACATTTAAACCAAGGATTTCTGAGCAATTTGCGTGAAATTGTGTCATGTGTTTGAACTCCCTTTTCACTAGTACAGGTCTGTTGGCCCAATGGCTTAATCATCTGCCTTGAAACCACAGGGTTCCTGGTTCGAATCCCACGTCATGTAGAATTCATTATAATTGCATTGCACACAACATGACTGTATCAATGAATGCATGTGCAATTGTTAACCAGTAAACTCCGCCCTTAGATTGTCTGCAATTTTGAGCAGTTTGAAAAACATTTAAATCCAGTATTTCTGAGCAATTTGCGTGAAAGTGTGTCATGTGTGTGAACTCCCTTTTCATCAGTTCGGGTCTGTTGGCCCAATGGCTTAATCATCTGCCTTGATACCAGAGCGTCGCTGGTTCAAATCTCACCTCATGCAGACCTCAACTCAATTGCATTACACACAACATGACTGTATCAATGAATAAACATGCAATTGTTAAATGAAACGCTTATTGAGAGTAGTTGTTTTCAATGTATGATGTACTTCATTCCCTCTTTTGTTTTGTTTTGTTTTGTTGGATTCTCCCTTCTCACTGACCAAGGCTGTGGATTGAATAGCTTGATCAATACAGTGTTAGTCTCATGTGCCAAAGGTCCACGGCTCAAACCCCACTTGTCACAGTTTACATTTAAATTGCATTATGCAAAACATGACCCTGTTAATTCAGACATGTGCACTTTGCTCTCTCTCTCTCTCTCTCTCTCTCTCTCTCTCTCTCTCTCTCTCTCTCTCTCTCTCTCTCTCTCTCTCTCTCTCTCTCTCTGTCACAGTCTGTCTGTCTGCCTGTCTGCCACTCTGTCACTGTCTGTCTGTCTGCCAGTCTGCCACTCTGTCACTGTCTGTCTGTCTGTCTGTCTGTCTGTCTGCCAGTCTGCCACTCTGTCACTCTGTCACTCTGTCACAGTCTGTCTGTCTGTCTGCCTGTCTGCCACTCTGTCACTGTCTGTCTGTCTGCCAGTCTGCCACTCTGTCACTGTCTGTCTGTCTGTCTGCCAGTCTGCCACTCTGTCACAGTCTGTCTGTCTGTCTGCCAGTCTGCCACTCTGTCACTGTCTGTCTGTCTGCCAGTCTGCCAGTCTGCCACAGTCTGTTTGTCTGCCAGTCTGCCAGTCTGCCACTCTGTCACTGTCTGTCTGTCTGCCAGTCTGCCACTCTGCCACTCTGTCAAAGTCTGTCTGTTTGTCTGTCTGCCACTCTGTCACAGTCTGCCAGTCTGCCACTCTGTCACTGTCTGTCTGTCTGTCTGCCAGTCTGCCACAGTCTGTCTGTCTGCCAGTCTGCCAGTCTGCCACAGTCTGTCACAGTCTGCCAGTCTGCCAGTCTGCCACTCTGTCACAGTCTGCCAGTCTGCCACTCTGTCAAAGTCTGCCAGTCTGCCAGTCTGCCAGTCTGCCACTCTGTCAAAGTCTGCCAGTCTGCCACTCTTGTCACAGTCTGCCAGTCTGCCATTATTCTCGAAACCGCTAATTGCTGCTTGCAGCTATATTTATTATTATTATTCTTCCGCCGTTTTTGCCAGTTCTGGCCTAACCCCCTGGTCACTTCTTATGAAATTCGGCAATATGGTAGAGGGCTATGCCAAACGGCGAAAACCCGAAACTCACAACCATTGGCCAAAGGGTGGCGCTGTAGCACTCAATTGAACATGCCAACTTTGAACAGGTACAGCTCATGCCCTGTTCGACCTACAGCCATGAAACTTCGATACACACATGCGTCTCCTCATGCCTAACAACTTTCGCTGTTTGACTTTTGACCTCTGACCTTTAGATCTCCCACCATTTCGAATTCTATGAAAAGCAGTAAAAAGCAGTAAAAAAATCACTTCTCCTGGGATTTATGAGCAATCTGTACGAAACTGTATACACATGAACTTTGGACCAATGCCGACAAACGTAACTTAGCGGATTTTCCATAAGTGAAAACGTTAAGCTTTTATAAGCCAATGAAAATTGCAGCTTTTTTTAAATTATTCATCTGCCCCTAACACATACATGCAGACTCACATTTGTTTGACACTTTGCAATATTGTAGAGGGTCCTTCCAAGTATCACTGAAACCAATCTTACTCCAATTGGTCAAAGGGGGGCGCTATAGCAATTTTTTGAAAATGCAAACTTTAAACAGGCAAAAGTCATGCCTCGTTTGGCCGACAGCCGTTAAACCTGCTTACACATGTGCCTTGACTCATGAGGAACACATGTATCACTTTGACCAGTAAGCTCTGCCCTTAGATTGTCTGCAATTTTGAGCAGTTTGAAAAACATTTAAATCCAGGATTTCTGAGCAATTTGCATGAAACTGTGTCAAATACATGTTTGAGGCCCTTTTTCACAGGTTCAGGTGTGTTGGTTCAATAGCTTGATCGCTTAATCATCTGCCTTGAAACCATAGGGTAGCCGGTTCGAATCCCACCTCAGGTAGACTTAATTATAATTGCATTGCACACAACATGACTATACCAATGAATACATGTGCAATTGTTAAAGATGACGAGAAATGCATACTTGAAAGTAGTTCTTTTCAATGTATGACGTACTTCATTCGCGCTTTTGTTTTGTTTGGTTGGATTCTCCCTTTTCACTGTCTAAGGCTGTGTATTGGATAGCTCCACCAGTAGAGTGTGAGTCTCATGTGCCGAAGGTCCCTGGTTCGAATCCCACTTATTACAGTTCACATTTAAATTGCATTGTACAAAACATGACCCTGTTAATTCAGACAAGTGCAATGTTTAGACAATAACACGAAATGCTTTTGAGAGTAGTTTTTTTTAATGTATGACATACTTTCTTGTGAAAATAGCCGATCTACAATCTCACACCTTTTTAGATAGCAACGCGTTGTGAGCTTGTAGATCGACTATTTTCCACTAGTTTCCATTCCGAAATATATTGAGCAGTTTGAAAAACATTTAAACCAAGGATTTCTGAGCAATTTGCGTGAAAGTGTGTCATGTGTGTAAACTCCCTTTTCACTAGTACAGGTCTGTTGGCCCAATGGCTTAATCATCTGCCTTGAAACCACAGGGTTCCTGGTTCGAATCCCAAGTCATGTAGAATTCATTATAATTGCATTGCACACAACATGACTGTATCAATGAATACATGTGCAATTGTTAACCAGTAAACTCCGCCCTTAGATTGTCTGCAATTTTGAGCAGTTTGAAAAACATTTAAACCAAGGATTTCTGAGCAATTTGCGTGAAAATGTGTCATGTCTGTGAACTCCCTTTTCACTAGTACAGGTCTGTTGGCCCAATGGCTTAATCATCTGCTTTGATACCGCAGAGTCGCCGGTTCAAATCCCACGTCATGCAGACTTCAACTCAATTGCATTGCACACAACATGATTGTATCAATGAATAAACATGCAATTGATAAATGAAATGCTTATTGAGAGGAGTTATTTTCAATGTATGACGTACTTCATTCCCTCTTTTTTTTTGTTTTGTTGGATTCTCCTTTTTCACTGACTAAGGCTGTGCATTGAATAGCTTGATCAATACACTGTTAGTCTCATGTGCCAGAGGTCCATGGTTCAAACCCCACTCGTCACAGTTTACATTTAAATTGCATTGTACAAAACATGACCCTGTTAATTCAGACATGTGCATTTTTTAAACAATAACATGAAATGCTTTTGAGAGTACTTGTTTTTTATGTATGACATACTTTCTTGTGAAAATAGCTGATCTACAATCTCACACCGGAAGAACCTATAGGACGGAAAAACCTATAGATATCAACAGACACCATCAGGGAGGCCATATCTTTAGCTCAATGAGAAGAGAGGCAGCCTGTGAATCCATAGGTCGCTGGTTCGATTCCTGTCCCCAACAATGCGTTGAGGTGATCATCATTTGGAATTCCCCCTATTCCCATGGATTGGATCCACCCCTCTCACCTGCTCTCACTCATCACCAATCACACCTGCCACATGCACAGTACAATTTTTAGGTACTTTTACTTTACTACTCTACTCTACTACAATTACAGCAGATGACAGCTTTAGTTACTTGTTACTTTGCAGATGTAATTATTAATACAACACCTACAGTAACCACATACAGCCGATCTACAATGTGACGCGTTATGAGCTTGTATGTATATAATAAGCAACCCATGCTGTATGATAACTTACCACATATGAAATCCAATTCTGTCTATCCAATGGCTCAGTCTGTACTGTGGCCATAGCTGAGTGGTTAGTGAGCCCACCTAGGGAGCCAGAGGCCCTGGTTGCCCCAGGTACGATTCCAGGCCAGGCCAGCAAATGTGTCGATGAAATGAAATTTGTCCCTGAGCAAGACTCTTAACCCCTAATTGCTCACAGGCCCTCATTGGAAACAAGACCGCAAGGACTTTCATGAACGGACCTGGAATTATCCTTATCCTTTACACTGTCTACCGGTCCCTGGTTCAAACCCCAATTTAACCGGTCCAAATATAATTTACTGAACAAAAATCATGACTTTGTTAATTAATGCATGTTCACTTCTTCTCTCTCTCTCTCTCTCTCTCTCTCTCTCTTACTGCCTCTCTCTCTCTCTTACTGCCTCTCTCTCTTTCTCTCTCTCTCTCTCTCTGTCTGTCTGTCTGTCTGTCTGTCTGTCTGTCTGTCTGTCTGTCTGTCTGTCTGTCTGTCTGTCTGTCTGTCTGTCTGTCTGCCAGTCTGCCACTCTGTCACTGTCTGTCTGTCTGCCAGTCTGCCAGTCTGTCACTGTCTGTCTGTCTGCCAGTCTGCCACTCTGTCACAGTCTGTCTGTCTGCCAGTCTGCCACTCTGTCACTGTCTGTCTGTCTGCCAGTCTGCCAGTCTGTCACTGTCTGTCTGTCTGCCAGTCTGCCACTCTGTCACAGTCTGTCTGTCTGCCAGTCTGCCACTCTGTCACTGTCTGTCTGTCTGTCTGCCAGTCTGCCAGTCTGCCACTCTGTCACAGTCTGCCAGTCTGCCACTCTGTCACTGTCTGTCTGTCTGCCAGTCTGCCACAGTCTGTCTGTCTGCCAGTCTGCCACAGTCTGTCACAGTCTGCCAGTGTGCCACTCTGTCACAGTCTGCCAGTCTGCCAGTCTGCCACTCTGTCACAGTCTGCCAGTCTGCCATTATTCTCGAAACCGCTCATTGCTGCTTGCAGCTATATTTATTATTATTATTCTTCCGCCGTTTTTGCCAGTTCTGGCCTAACCGCCTGGTCACTTCTTATGAAATTCGGCAATATGGTAGAGGGCTATGCCAAACGGCGAAAACCCGAAACTCACAACCATTGGCCAAAGGGTGGCGCTGTAGCACTCAATTGAACATGCCAACTTTGAACAGGTACAGCTCATGCCCTGTTCGACCTACAGCCATGAAACTTCGATACACACATGCGTCTCCTCATGCCTAACAACTTTCGCTGTTTGACTTTTGACCTCTGACCTTTAGATCTCCCACCATTTCGAATTCTATGAAAAGCAGTAAAAAGCAGTAAAAAGCCTACTCCTCCTGGGATTTATGAGCAATCTGTACGAAACTGTATACACATGAACTTTGGACCAATGCCGACAAACGTAACTTAGCGGATTTTCCATAAGTGAAAACGTTAAGCTTTTATAAGCCAATGAAAATTGCAGCTTTTTAAAAATTATTCATCTGCCCCTAACACATACATGCAGACTCACATTTGTTTGACACTTTGCAATATTGTAGAGGGTCCTTCCAAGTATCACTGAAACCAATCTTACTCCAATTGGTCAAAGGGGGGCGCTATAGCAATTTTTTGAAAATGCAAACTTTAAACAGGCAAAAGTCATGCCTCGTTTGGCCGACAGCCGTTAAACCTGCTTACACATGTGCCTTGACTCATGAGGAACACATGTATCACTTTGACCAGTAAGCTCTGCCCTTAGATTGTCTGCAATTTTGAGCAGTTTGAAAAACATTTAAATCCAGGATTTCTGAGCAATTTGCATGAAACTGTGTCAAATACATGTTTGAAGCCCTTTTTCACAGGTTCAGGTGTGTTGGTTCAATAGCTTGATCGCTTAATCATCTGCCTTGAAACCATAGGGTAGCCCGTTCGAATCCCACCTCAGGTAGTCTTAATTATAATTGCATTGCACACAACATGACTATATCAATGAATACATGTGCAATTGTTAAAGATGACGAGAAATGAATACTTGAAAGTAGTTATTTTCAATGTATGACGTACTTCATTCGCGCTTTTGTTTTGTTTTGTTGGATTCTCCCTTTTCACTGTCTAAGGCTGTGTATTGGATAGCTCCACCAGTATGTGTGAGTCTCATGTGCCAAAGGTCCCTGGTTCGAATCCCACTTATTACAGTTCACATTTAAATTGCATTGTACAAAACATGACCCTGTTAATTCAGACATGTGCAATGTTTAGACAATAACACGAAATGCTTTTGAGAGTAGTTGTTTTTTATGTATGACATACTTTCTTGTGAAAATAGACGATCTACAATCTCACACCTTTTTAGATAGCAACGCGTTGTGAGCTTGTAGATCGACTATTTTCCACTAGTTTCCATTCCGAAATATATTGAGCAGTTTGAAAAACATTTAAACCAAGGATTTCTGAGCAATTTGCGTGAAAGTGTGTCATGTGTGTAAACTCCCTTTTCACTAGTACAGGTCTGTTGGCCCAATGGCTTAATCATCTGCCTTGAAACCACAGGGTTCCTGGTTCGAATCCCACGTCATGTAGAATTCATTATAATTGCATTGCACACAACATGACTGTATCAATGAATACATGTGCAATTGTTAACCAGTAAACTCCGCCCTTAGATTGTCTGCAATTTTGAGCAGTTTGAAAAACATTTAAATCCACTATTTCTGAGCAATTTGCGTGAAAGTGTGTCATGTGTGTGAACTCCCTTTTCATCAGTTTGGGTCTGTTGGCCCAATGGCTTAATCATCTGCCTTGATACCAGAGGGTCGCCGGTTCAAATCTCACCTCATGCAGACCTCAACTCAATTGCATTGCACACAACATGACTGTATCAATGAATGACCAATGCCGACAGACGTGAGCAAGCAGATTTTCCATAAGTGAAAACGTTAAGCTTTTTATAAGCCAATGAAAATTGCAGTTTTATGACAATTATTCATCTGCCCCTAAAACATACATGCAGACTCGCATTTGTTTGACACTTTGCAATATTGTAGAAGGTCATTCCAAGTATCACTGAAACCAATCTTACTCCAATTGGTCAAAGGGGGGCGCTATAGCAATTTTTTGAAAATGCAAACTTTAAACAGGCAAAAGTCATGCCTCGTTTGGCCGACAGCCGTTAAACCTGCTTACACATGTGCCTTGACTCATGAGGAACACATGTATCACTTTGACCAGTAAGCTCTGCCCTTAGATTGTCTGCAATTTTGAGCAGTTTGAAAAACATTTAAATCCAGGATTTCTGAGCAATTTGCGTGAAAGTGTGTCATGTGTTTGAACTCCCTTTTCACTAGTTCAGGTGTGTAGGTTCAATAGCTTGATAGCTTAATCATCTGCCTTGAAACCACAGGGTTGCTGGTTCAAATCCCACCTCAGGTAGACTTCATTATAATTGCATTGCACACAACATGACTGTATCAATGAGGAACATATCTATCACTTTGACCAGTAAGCTCCGCCCTTAGATTGTCTGCAATTTTGAGCAGTTTGAAAAACATTTAAATCCAGCATTTCTGAGCAATTTGCGTGAAAGTGTGTCATGTGTGTGAACTCCTTTTTCATCAGTTCGGGTCTGTTGGCCCAATGGCTTAATCATCTGCCTTGATACCACAGGGTCGCTGGTTCAAATCTCACCTCATGCAGACCTCAACTCAATTGCATTGCACACAACATGACTGTATCAATGCATGTGCAATTGTTAAAGATAACGAGAAATGCATACTTGAAAGTAGTTATTTTCAATGTATGACGTAATTCATTTGCCCTTTTGTTTTGTGTTGTTGGATTCTCCTTTCTCACTATCTGATGCTGTCGATTCAATAGCTCCACCAGTAGAGTGTGAGAGTGTCAACAGACACCATCAGGGAGGCCATATCTCTAGCTCAATGAGAAGAGAGGCAGCCTGTGAATCCATAGGTCGCTGGTTCGATCCCTGTCCCCAACAATGCGTTGAGGTGATCATCATTTGGAATTCCCCCTATTCCCATGGATTGGATCCACCCCTCTCACTCATCACCAATCACACCTGCCACATGCACAGTACAATTTTTAGGTACTTTTACTTTACTACTCTACTCTACTGCAATTACAGCAGATGACAGCTTTAGTTACTTGTTACTTTGCAGATGTAATTATTAATACAACACCTACAGTAACCACATACAGCCGATCTACAATGTGACGCGTTATGAGCTTGTATGTATATAATAAGCAACCCATGCTGTATGATAACTTACCACATATGAAATCCAATTCTGTCTATCCAATGGCTCAGTCTGTACTGTGGCCATAGCTGAGTGGTTAGTGAGCCCACCTAGGGAGCCAGAGGCCCTGGTTGCCCCAGGTACGATTCCAGGCCAGGCCAGCAAATGTGTCGATGAAATGAAATTTGTCCCTGAGCAAGACTCTTAACCCCTAATTGCTCACAGGCCCTCATTGGAAACAAGACCGCAAGGACTTTCATGAACGGACCTGGAATTATCCTTATCCTTTACACTGTCTACCCACAAGTCTATAGGTCCCTGGTTCAAACCTCAATTTAACCGGTCCAAATATAATTTACTGAACAAAAATCATGACTTTGTTAATTAATGCATGTTCACTTCTTCTCTCTCGCTCTCTCTCTTACTGCCTCTCTTTCTCACTTTCTCTCTCTCTCTCTCCCTCTCTCTCTCTCTCTCTCTCTCTCTCTTTCTTTCTCTCTCTCTCTCTCTCTCTCTCTCTCTCTCTCTCTCTCTCTCTCTCTCTCTCTCTCTCTCCCCTTCTCTCTCTCTCTCCCTCTCCCTCTCCCTCTCCCTCTCTCTCTCTCTCTCTCTCTCTGTCACTGTCTGTCTGTCTGCCAGTCTGCCACTCTGTCACTGTCTGTCTGTCTGCCAGTCTGCCACTCTGTCACTGTCTGTCTGTCTGTCTGTCTGCCAGTCTGCCAGTCTGCCACTCTGTCACTCTGTCACAGTCTGTCTGTCTGCCAGTCTGCCACTCTGTCACTGTCTGTCTGTCTGCCAGTCTGCCACTCTGTCACTGTCTGTCTGTCTGCCAGTCTGCCACTCTGTCACTGTCTGTCTGTCTGCCAGTCTGCCACTCTGTCACTGTCTGTCTGTCTGCCAGTCTGCCAGTCTGCCACAGTCTGTCTGTCTGCCAGTCTGCCACTCTGTCACTGTCTGTCTGTCTGCCACTCTGCCACTCTGTCACAGTCTGTCTGTTTGTCTGTCTGCCACTCTGTCACAGTCTGCCAGTCTGCCAGTCTGTCACAGTCTGCCAGTCTGCCACTCTGTCACTGTCTGTCTGTCTGCCAGTCTGCCACAGTCTGTCTGTCTGCCAGTCTGCCAGTCTGCCACAGTCTGTCACAGTCTGCCAGTCTGCCAGTCTGCCACTCTGTCACAGTCTGCCAGTCTGCCACTCTGTCAAAGTCTGCCAGTCTGCCAGTCTGCCACTCTGTCACAGTCTGCCAGTCTGCCATTATTCTCGAAACCGCTCATTGCTGCTTGCAGCTATATTTTGTATTTGTAATTCAACAGTTTATAATGCAACAAAATGCTTTCATTTTTGCAGCAAAGCACCCACTTCGGTATTTACCATTCTTTCCCGGCTGTTTTACTTCATCATCATCATATTTTCATCGTTATTTAACAATACTTTGGATAGCATTCATTCATTTCAGCATGATGGATTTTCTGTGTTTTCTCCTCGAAAGTAAGTAATAACTGTTAGTCTAGGCTGCTTTCATAACAGGTCAGACTGTAGTTTATTGATCCCCCCCACTGGCACGCATCATTGACATGCATCCTAATATATATACCCTAACTGTGTAGATTTGACCTAGCATTTCCATAAATTCAGAATGAATTTTCAGGTCATTGGCGTCATTAACCGTGCTAACGTTAAACAGATCCATGTCTAGGATACATGGGGATGGAGATATACTGCGTATACTTACTAGGTGGGAGGTATATGTTTGGCCCCACATGGAGACATATTCATATTAAACCATGTTGGCAGTTAACCCATTGAGACCTGAAGCCGATTCTACATGTCTCCTAAATCTCAACATTTTTCTGAAAAACGTATGTTTCTATATCAGTGGTGCTCAATCTTTTTCATGTCAAGAACCCCCAAAATTATATGTATTCGGCCGCGGACCCCCATCAAAATATTTTGTTCCAGGGACCCCCAGAAGCAAAGATTTGAGTTTGCTTTAAAAATATATATATTCAAAGATTTGCACACATTTTCACAAATTTTCAAAAATAGCAGATCTACAAGCTCATAGCTCGGCACTCGGTGCCGCGCTATGAGCTTGTATATCTGCTATTTTTGAATAGCCCAAAGTGTAAAATAATGCTGTTTAGCTCAAATCTAAAAATGACACAGTTCCAGGTCTTAATGGGTTAAGATACTACTGCTAGAGATATTATGGATGGCAAGACTGGCAGCCTGGAATATCTATGTGAGCGACTGCGGCTCACAGTTTGCCCTTGAGAAGTGATCTACGGAGAGTAGCTCGCCGCAGGTTGCTTTCATTTACATAAGAAATCGCTCACAATCATTCACTTTGACATATATGTCAGGCATAAGAGCAACAGGAGTAATGAAGTTGCAATTATTGATTGAGTTACATGAACTACTATGTAATAACCATTCAAATGAAAGAAAAAAAAAAGAGGAAGATGTCAGGGCCTGGTGATGAGTACTCTAGATTCCTGATGGCAGGCGAATATTTTCAATTTGAGACCCTTAGTTAATTGCATGCAGGAAAAGCTGCAACATTAGCCTCATACATCATGTATTTTCATTCATAAAAAAAAAACTGACCAGGGCAGAGAGTATAGAGGGCAACGCATTTCATATACGCAGTTATTTCCAATAGGTAGGTAAGCATTTTGTACTATTTTTACCATCTATATCCTGTCGTGTCATTCTGTATCGGGATGTAAACCATAAACAGTACATCAACAGCCGGGGGGGCCCCGGTAGCTGTCCGGATAGTGTGTCGACCACATTAATTGCAACGTCTCGGTTCAGTTTCTGGCTGGAGACCTGTGTCTGCATGTCCTCTGTTGGCCCCTTGGTTTCCTGCCGCTTGACTGTCACATCTAAATAACAAATCTGACCAAAAAACGAATAATAAAAATGTTTTTTGCACAGTACGTTTTCTCCGGCTGACTTCCTGATCTCTTTAAGGGGCAGTTCACCCAAAATGTAAAAACACCCAACATATTTGACCCAGCTTCTATCCATCCAGATAGTTTTACTGTGGTTTTCCAAGGTTTGGAGATTTGGTGTTCGCCATCAAGTACAATAGAGCTCACATTACGAAATGACGTTGTTTTAAAAAAAAGTAAAAGCTTGTTTACTTCCTGTTTATTTCCTGCAATAAAACGGTCATATCTCTGCTACTGTAGATCTCCGTTCCTCCTGCATTACGGCAAAACAAGCCTCATTGAAACGGCCATAGCTCTTGAATGGAGGATCGTGATCGGACACATTTTTTTCCCTCTACTACGACAACCCTGTGCGTGTAATGAGCCCTTCTCCGTGAGGACGCCGGTTTCTCAAAGGTACAGTAAAATCGCTGTTTTTGCTGGCAACAGTGGCACACTATTACACTATTGATCTGGCAGTCAAAGAGTTAAAATGTGCAAATTACATTCACCCATTCAAACATGCATTCACACACTGATGGCGGAGGAAACCCCCCAACCTCTTGCTCAAGGACAAAACCTTTCGTTTCCCAAGCGGCCGCTCTACCTCCTGAGCCACTGCTATGCATTGCCCACGTGTTGTGAGCTTGTAGATCGGCTATTTCCCCGGGTAAGACACAATAAAGGGTAATCATGGCCAGATTGACCATGGTTCATAAGATAATATATGGAGAGGTCCCCATATTTTTAAAGACATGTTTTACTCAGAGAAGTGAAGTACACCATTTTTTCACCAGAGCCAGTGTAGCAGACGTGAGCCTTCCGGCTTTTAAAAGTAAAGTAGGCAGGGAATCATTTACTTACATAGGAGCCACACAGTGGAATGACCTCGAAAACAGTGTCAAACTGACAACAAATCTGAGGACTTTTAAATACAAAACTCAATCATTAGACTAGGAAAGATAAGGTAGCACTTGTTTGTGTACTGTGTATGTTACTTGTGTTCCTGTATTGTTTGTATGTAAGTACAGTGAATGTTACTTGTGTTTTGTATTGTTGTGTAATGTGTACTGTGTCTGTACTGTGTATGTCACTTGTGTCTATGTAGCGTTACGTTAGTTACATGTGTTGTATTGTAAAGTATTTTTAACGTATTGATTGTTAATTGTAAGAGGACCTCAACGGAAATAAGTCTCAGGACTTTCTTGTGTTATCCTCGAACTGCGGTGACCATGTGGTGATGGCTTTTCAAATAAATCAAATCAAATCAAATCAAAATAAGCAACCAAGTATAAATCAGGTTCAACTCTGTCGTTTGGACTAGGGTTCATGCCATTTACTCTGATGTTGTATTTGTAAGTCACAATGGATAAGAGCATACGTTAAATGCCTAAATTGTATATTGTCTCATCGTTGTAACTTGGTCATTGGTCATCATTGGTTGTTGTGAACAACATAATTGAGAACTATTTTCCACTCAGTATCTCCACCAACTGTCTATCCTGCTTCATAGAAAATACTTCTTGAAAGGATCCCTGGCTAATAAGCCTTATGAGCCTTTTAAGCAAGGGATAATTGACGGGCAGTCGGTCGTTATTGATAAATAAATCCCGACAGGGTGATTAGGCACCGATGCGGTGCCTAATACACCTCGAAAAACACCAGAAAACGTCACTTCCGTCCACTGCTATGTTATGAGTTGTAGAAAAAACACATCTAGCTCGGATACATTTTTTTTTGTTGTTGGTGAAAACAGGCCTTATTCAACGGCCGGTAGCAACAAAATGGCCGATCGCGGTAAAACACATTTTTGTTCCGGTGGATAGACGAGACCCTCCCCCACCCCCCAGACACCCTTTGTTTACATCCGCGTGCATATGGTGGCCTCCGCGGCTCTCCAAAGATCGTCAATATAAGGTAAAAAAAACGCTGGCACCAGCGGATGAATTAATTAATGAATACTAGACCATACCCGGTCGACGCATCCGTGGGGGGATATGCGCACATGATCTGGCAACCCGGGAGGCAGTTCGTCCCATAGCTGGGCAGCCCCGTAACCATGGCGACAGTGTTTTACACATAAACGCTAATAAGAAGCTGAGATTTGATGAAATTGAAAAACGGGCTTCACAGTTAAGTTCAGATGGTAATGGTCAATGGCTGTGTGCAAAATCAGAGCAATTGGTCCAGCCAGTGAGGAGAACCGGGTAGCTTCACCTACTCACTCACTCACTCACCACTACAGACGCACAGAGGTTACTAGAATTATAGTAGGATACCTGGCAGTGAATGTGTTAAGAGACACTGGGACTGGTTTAGAGATGGGGAGTCAGGGGTTCCTTGGGCCATATTAATGAATGTTTCTGGTTATGCCATGCTGCACATTATTCTGCCACTCCGGTATGAACTGGTACACCACTGGCTATCTTGGCAATACTTCACTTGACGGCAAAGAGGCAGAGGAGGAGGAAACTATGAAAGCAGTTTTGTGGAGTGTAGGCGGGCCACTCAAGGCCACCGTGGCCGCAGGGCATATCGTTTTTTTTTTTGGAGGAGGCATAGAGGCCAAGCTGAGGGGGCACGGCGATCACGGCCCTCATGAGTGCCTGTGAAAATCCCTGGCCTGACTTGAATTGTCAACGATAGGGCCGCATCGATTATTTAAAAGCAGGATCACTCACACTCCGAGTGTGAATTAACGAATGAGAGGTAGCCAGGAACAGATTCACTGCCATGCCTCTATTTTGTGCTTTTTGGCTATGTTGAACAAAGTCCCCACTGTAAAGTGCAATAATTTGTTACAGATTATTCTTAACCCTTTCAGACCGAGAACGCATCTGTGTCATTTTAAGATGTCTTTGGCAATTAAAAAATAGCAGATCTACAAGCTCATAGCGCGGCACCGAGTGCCGCGCTATGAGCTTGTAGATCTGCAAATTTTTTTTGAAAGATTGTGAAAATGTGTGCAAATCTTTGAATATCTATTTTTCCATAGCCAACATTTTTAACTCTGTTACAACCTCTCTGGAACAAAACGTTTTGAGATGGGGGTCCGCGGCCAAAATTCATATAATTTCGGGGGTCCTTGACATGAAAAAGTTTGAAAACCACTGATTAGAAGACATTTGTAGAATCCCCCCAGAAGCAAAGATTTGAGTTACAAATGTTTGCTTTGAAAAATATGTATTCAAGGATTTGCTCAAAATGTTCACGATTTTTCTAAAATAGCAGATCCACAAGCTCATAGCGCGGCACTCGGTGCCGCGCTATGAGCTTGTATATCTGCTATTTTTGAATAGCCCAAAGAAACCTATTAAAATGACACAGATTCTTTCCCCGGTTTGAAAGGCTTAAAAACCTCTGTTAACTGCCCCATTCCCCTACCAGCACTAATGTTGTGTTCTTCCCATGTCTTTCCAGTTTGCTGCATAGTCTGTGCTGCATCAGCACACATTACTATCAGTGGCAAGCATGGGCCTGGCATGGCCATGCAGTCTGGCTGCCATTACATCCAACTGATCCAGATTGTTTTGAAATCAAGGTCACTGTTTTGATGTAAACACAGTGAACAAGGGCAATGTCAAGGCCACCGAGGGTGTCAACTAAAACGGAAGTATATAAGCAGTGGTGGGAAACGCAGAGCAGTCTCAGAGCAGAGCGTCTCAGAGCGGAGCGTCTCAGAGCGGAGCGTCTCAGCATCTCAGCATCTCAGAGCGTCTCAGAGCAGAGCGTCTCAGAGCGGAGCAGAGCAGAGCGTCTCAGAGCGGAGCATCTCAGAGCGGAGCGGAGCAGAGCGTCTCAGAGCGGAGCGGAGCAGAGCGTCTCAGAGCAGAGCAGTCTCAGAGCAGAGCGTCTCAGAGCAGAGCGTCTCAGAGCAGTCTCAGAGCGGAGCAGAGCGGAGCAGAGCAGTCTCAGAGCGGAGCGTCTCAGAGCGGAGCGTCTCAGAGCGGAGCGTCTCAGAGCAGAGCGGAGCAGAGCGTCTCAGAGCGGAGCGGAGTAGAGCGTCTCAGAGCAGAGCGGAGCAGAGCGGAGCAGAGCAGAGCGGATCATCTCAGAGCGGAGCGGAGCGTCTCAGAGCAGAGCAGAGCGGAGCGGAGCAGAGCGTCTCGGAGCGGAGCAGAGCGTCTCAGAGCGTCTCAGAGCGGAGCGTCTCAGAGCAGAGCGTCTCGGAGCAGAGCGTCTCGGAGCGGAGCGGAGCGGAGCAGAGCAGAGCGTCTCAGAGCGGAGCGGAGCAGAGCGTCTCAGAGCAGAGCAGTCTCAGAGCAGAGCGTCTCAGAGCAGAGCGTCTCAGAGCAGAGCAGTCTCAGAGCAGAGCGTCTCAGAGCGGAGCGTCTCAGAGCGGAGCGTCTCAGAGCGGAGCGTCTCAGAGCGTCTCAGAGCGGAGCGTCTCAGAGCGGAGCGGAGCAGAGCGGAGCGTCTCAGAGCGGAGCGGAGCAGAGCGTCTCAGAGCAGAGCAGTCTCAGAGCAAAGCAGTCTCAGAGCGGAGCGGAGCGTCTCAGAGCGAAGCGGAGCAGAGCGTCTCAGAGCAGAGCAGAGCGTCTCAGAGCGGAGAAGAGCGTCTCAGAGCGGAGCAGAGCGTCTCAGAGCGTCTCAGAGCAGAGCGTCTCAGAGCAGAGCAGAGCGTCTCAGAGCGTCTCAGAGCAGAGCGTCTCAGAGCGGAGCAGAGCGTCTCAGAGCAGAGCAGAGCGTCTCAGAGCGTCTCAGAGCAGAGCGTCTCAGAGCAGAGCAGAGCGTCTCAGAGCGTCTCAGAGCAGAGCGTCTCAGAGCGGAGCGGAGCAGAGCGGATTCTGGTAATGCTCCATGTTGCTATTCAGAACTGAACACCTTTATTCCCAATGTACACATTGAGAGAGACACACACACACACACACACACACACACACAAATGTGTGCATGTTTTAAATGCTAGATGGCAGCCTAGAGGTCCTGTATTGTTGTTACCTGGTAGTATTTGATGGCCTTGGTGAGTGGCTCCACTTGAATGGTCTCATCCAGCTGGTCTTTGTGCAGCAGGTCGATGAAGTAGTCCAGAGAGCGCTTGTGGACGCTCATTTCAGAGTACAGCGTGCCCATCCTCTTAAACACCTCCACACTGCAGCCACTCATAGCCCTGGATGAGAGGAGGACATGACAATGGAAGGACAGATAATGTTAGAAGTGGCGAGAGTGGAGAGACCGATAACGTTAAGGTTTTTGTGATACACAGGACGCTCAAAAGTAATGCATTAAGTGTGTTTTCAAACCAGTAGTGCGTTTGCTTTGTTCAGATTCAGAACCAATATGATACAATGTTGCACTTTCCCTTGCAGCAAAAATAGCAGATTGTTGTGAGCTTGTAGAATTGCTAGTTTCACTATTCGTCATACGGTATGACGGTAAGTATGTAGGGCTTAAGTAGTTAACAGAGGACAAAACTTATAAACGAAATACGAGCGAGAAAAGTTGTCTCTCATTGGACTGAATTTTTATTGAAGATATTCAATACATTGGGAATAAAGGTGTTCAGTTCTGAATAGCAACATGGAGCATTACCAGAATCTTTTAATTTATTTAGAATCTTGTTATAAAGTTTTAGCATGGTGGGTATTCTCCAATGACAACATTCCCAATTTAGTCTCTCATGTGCGATAGTCACTCACGGTTCATATTTGTGCAGAGTGGCCTGCAGCAGGCCCAGGGAGTAGACCAGTCCTGAGGCGAAGCTGAGCTGCTCTCCACGGGATCCCCTCATCGCGGTTCCCTGCAGGGGGTCAACTCCGCCTGCAGGGGAAATGACACACGGACATGTTGGGAACAGGTGGTAAGCAGAGCCTGAGCGATACATCGGTTGGCTGCCGATGTGTCCCAATGTTTTACCACTTTCAACAGAGTGTCCCTATTTGGGCATGTCATTTTAAGTGAACATTAACAAACGTTTTCAAAACAATAACAAAAATAGTCGATCTACAAGCTCACGACACATTGTGAGCTTGTAGATAGGCTACTTCTGAAAATGTATGAACAGGGCTTATGTTGTTAAATACATTAAAATAATTTTTTTTTTACAAAAGATCGGTCAAACATTAGTGGTCTAGGACTCTCCAAAATCAGGATCGAACCCATGTGGCATTGGTCAGACTATTTTTTTCGTTTTTTTGCAGATCACACACACCTTGCAGATGAGCCTTGGAATGAGCAGCAGCACCAGGATACAGTCGTGGTCTCCTCCATGGCGGAGGAAGGACTCAGGCATGAAGGCGGTGAGGAGGGACACCTGGCGGTTAGCCTGGCCCACCTCCATCTTCCTCAGTTCCATCTCGATGGCCTGGAAGACACACAGTCACGGTTGGGTATAGAAATTAGGAACCATATCCAAACTGCCAGGTACCCATGAAAATGAAGGAATCGGAATTGATAAATATCGTAATAATGTTAGGATCCAGAAATGATTATCCTAATTTTATGATATGATATTCATTACTCTTCTTAAACTTTTATTAATGTAAAACTTTTAAACTAAATGTCCATTGATGCCATTAACAAGAATTATGATCACGTAAGCCTAGTGCTCAGTTAAACTGGATACAACCTTTTCCAATCCATTTCTTTCCAGTATGGCTTGGCTTGAGTTTTGTGGTAGTGGTACCAAAGTGTCACTTTAGACATTTTATTGTCATTGGATTGATTAAAATCCCCATCAACTCCCAATCAGATTCCTATCATTCTGACATTCGTCTCAGCCGTACCTTGGCATAAGCTTTGGTCTCTGCAAACTTTATCTTGAAATCAAACATCTCTGCAGGAGGATGCAGCAGGACCTGCTCAGCTCTCTGTTGGTCTCCTGGTGCACAGGGAAAAGCACACACAGACAGCAGTGAGCAATGTGCATTTACTGACGACCTACTGATAATCATAGCAGCGCACTTCTCATTCCTGTGTGTGTGTGTGTGTGTGTGTGTGTGTGTGTGTGTGTGTGTGTGTGTGTGTGTGTGTGTGTGTGTGTGTGTGTGAGGGTTACAAACGGCAAAAAAACTCATGGGGGAAAAAATGCATTTAAAACGAAAATCCATCCTAAAATGTTGCGGTAAGTAAGTATAGTAGTACAACGTGTATGTGTGTAGTGATCTATGCACCTGCAGGCTGGCAGTGAGCTCTCTGTACTTGTTGATGGTCTGCTGGTAATCGGCCATGGTCTCCTGGGCAGCATCAACTCTCTTGTGGGCCTCGCAGACCTTTCACCCCCGCTCATGTCCAGCTGCTCTCTCAGCTCCATCTCAGTCTCCCTGCCGTTCTCCTGGAGCTCGTCGTTCATGTCATTAATGGCCTCCTGTTGGGAGGACAGAAGAGGGGACCGACCGTCATGTGTGGTAGTATATACATTGTAAGGCATAGAACAAAGCCAAATGCAGTGGTGGAAGGAGTACTCAAATCTTTTTACTTAAGTAAAATTATCAATACTACAATGTAGGAAAACTGTTACAAGCTAAGGTCTGGTATTCAAAATTTACTTGGGTAAAACTACAAAAGTAGTGGCATCAAAATGTACTTAAGGATAGTAAGGGGTCACGCCCAAAATTACGTTTTCTATCGATTACTCACCGGCAGCGGTTCTGTATGGAGATACAAAGAATCTCCTGTGTGTCTCCATACGGAACCGCTGCCGGTCATCAAATTATTGGCTTAGGAATGCGACGGAAAGTTATTTTCGGGGTAAACTATTCCTTTAAAATACCAAAAGTAAAAGTATTCCTTATGCAGAATGTCCCATTTTAGGTTTTCAAAATGTATACCGGTACAAATCTTTTGAAAATAGCAGATCTACAAGCTCACAACGTGTCACTTCGTGCCACGCTGCAAGCTTGTACAACAATTTGTGTACAATTCCTTGACATGAAAAGGTTTGAGAACCACTGAGAGGGTGTTTGTAAAATGGGCCTCAGGTCTTAATGGGCTATGAAACACTGATTGCATGCAAGTCGGGGTGAAGAACACAGGTGCACTGACCAGGTCAGTCTCTCTCAGCTCCCGGACTTTCTCCTCCAGGTCCAGGTTCCTCTCTGTCAGGGTCTCCACCATCTCCTCTGACCCCAGCGCAGCATCCACCTGTGACACACACACACAATCATTACAAGAGGCACATGGTTTGAAAGTCACGTACAATTATCCATATCCATTTAAATGTCACTTCACCCAATCCCATTCACTAATATCTGCAAATTTGACAGAATGACATTCATATCTGCAAAGGAAACCTGTTTAACCCAAATGGATTGCCTCTTACATTTTTTCATCACTTTGTATTGTGTTTCTTTTGCTGTGCTTTTGTTCTTTTAAACATTCTATTTTTTTGACAATATCAGCATCAGCAAATACAATATTTAACCACTTTCATTCAACGTCCCGTCCCAATTTTGGGCATGTAAGTGAGAATTTTAGGGCTTAAGTGGTTAAATAAAATTAAGTTCATGTGTATTGCATACTTAGCTGTTTGATTGTTCATTGTATAATTAAAGTGTGTAAAATGTATTGTTAAAGTAGTTTAGATATGGTGAAATAGTAAACTAGAACATGTTACCCCTTAAAAACGGGAAAGGATCTGTGTCATTTTAGATTTTATCTGCCATTTTTTTACATTTTTGAAAGATCTTGGAAAAACTACTGGTTTAGAAGGCATTTGCAGAATCGGCCTCAGGTCTTAATGATAAAGAGCATTAGCAGTCATCTTTTTAAAGAAAAAGATGAAATGATCTTCATTTTAAGCATGTGGTTCATATCCTATACAGGGGAAGACAGTACCCCCTCTTCAAAATGATAGTGATTCGCTCTAACTGTCCGTACCTGTTCTTTCAGCTCATCGATAGTTGCCTCGGCTAGTGTCATGTCCTTTTGGAGTTTCTCCTTCTGGCTCCTCACAGTGTCCAGCTCCACGTTCTTCTTCTCCGTCTGCTTCTGCAGCTTCACGTGCTCCTGCTTCTCTGACGAGGACAGGTCACGCGTCCTGTGAACATAACAGGGGGGTTAACAACTTACAATTAGAGATGTAACCGATACCATTTTTTCCCTTACCGATCCCCATAACTTGCGCATCTCATTTAAACAAATCTAGGACAGTGGTTCTCAAAGTGGGGTTCAGGGACCATCTGAGTTCCTTGAGGGGGTTCCAAGAGTATATAATTTGTACACTCTCAGGTAAATAGTACAAGTAAAAGTATAAAACAGTCGTGCAACATCAATTGAAGAAATCAAAATATGAATGAAATATCATGTCATTTATGTGGTATCGGAATGTCATCCTCGCCAATACAGATGCCAGCATTTTAGGCAGTATCGGCAGCTTTTCCGATACAAGTATCGGTACAACTCTGCTTACAATTTGACAGGGAGGCAAAGCCATAACCAGACTATGTCTTGTTATTGTAAAAGTACAATGTGCGTGTGTCCGAGGCAGCAGAGGACACCTACATATCATTTAAGTCAAGTGGTTTATTTTTAAACCACTTGCTTTTGTGGATAATGGTTATTATGACTATCATGCTGTTGTCAAGTCATTCCTGATTGGAAACCATTTGGGTCAACTGCTGTTGTTTTTAAACAGATGTACACATTTTGACTGACCTGACCAAGGCCTCCTTCAGCCTGCCGTTCTGCTCCTCCAACTGTTTGACATGGTAGCTAGAGGCCGCGCCGTCTGTACCTGGAGGGACAGCGTGATGAGAGGAACCCGGTAGAGGTGGGAGAGAAAGATACACACAGGGAGATAGGGTTGATAGAGAGAGTGGCGTAGAGAGAGGAGTCAGAGAGAGAGAAAGAATGAGAGAGACAGCAAGGAACCATTGGACAGAGAGACAGGGGTGGATGGGTGAGAAAGAGAGACAGATACAAAACATTAAGAAACACGTGTACATAGATTTTTGAGCAGTGATTATCAACCTTTATCATTTTGAGGACCCCCAGTTTGTTTTGCATGAGGTCGCGGACCCCCATTTCATACGATTCTCATCTCTGGGAGCCCAATCTACATGGCAAGGCATCAGTCTGAGTGTGTAAATGGAACCAAATGGACCACTACGGGTCCATTTGGTTCCCGCTATAGACTCTGAGTTAAAGACCCATTAAGGGTCGATTTGGTTCCTAGCAATCAATCAAGCTGGGGACCCCCTGGAACCCCCCCAAGGACCCCTTCAAGTTCCTCAGTCTGGCCCTACAGGCCACTACATTTGGTGGCCAAGTATATTTAAGGAAATTGGAATGGAATTGCTTGCAGAGGGGCTCACTGAATCTCGCAATAATGTTGACATAAGTGTGATTAGCAAGAGAGGAATGTGTGTGGCAAGTGTAATGTAAAAAGCTCACATTAGATACGGAAGGATCCACACACCAACAAAGTTCTTCCTCAGACACTTTCTCTCTTTTACTTACATTGGGCGTATAGAAACAAAGATCATTTCAAAGTACAAAAATTTACCTGTGTGACATTTTAGGTTAGCCAGGACTGTATGGATGAGGCTATAAGGCTCCATGTTGATAAGCAACAGAACTCACCTTCAGGATTTGGGTCTTGGGGTGAACAAATCTCCAACACACCAAGGTCTGGTTTCTTCTGTTTCACTCACCACACTCCAGAAATGATGTAAAAGACAGTGGTCCCTCAAAGCAGATGTATTTCTGCCGGTCAAGATGTTTCACACGTACAGCATGCATGCTTTGATGGAGAAAACATAATAATGTTACTAAGACGATATAGGGTACACAACTCATGCAGCATGAGGAGTGTTACATTAGAAACTATTACAAAAGCACTATCTACAGGCAGGCTATCTAGCAGTGGTGTAAAGTAACAAAGTACATTTACTTAAGTACTGTACTTAAGTACAATTTTGAGGTATTTGTACTTTACTTGAGTATTTCAAATATACTATTGTAATTACTTTTACTCCACTACATCTCAGAGGCAAATATTGTACTTTTACTCCACTACAATTATTTGAAAGCCATTTTAGCCCTACTTTATAAATATGCTACTTGAAAATAGCAGATCTACTATCTGCTATTTTTCAAACATTCTAGTACTTTAAGTATATTTTACGTTTGAAGTTTAAACACAGAAACACGAGGAGACAAAGAGATGTTGAGCTCTCTCAGATGCCTCACCTGTCTTTAGCGACTTCTTTCTTCTCCTTCTCCTTGTCCTCTTCCTTGCCCTTGTCTTTGTCCTGGTCAGTGATGATGTCCGACACCAGCTTGAGGGCACGTTCTGTGATGGACACAATCTTCTGGATAGCTTGGAGTTCATTCTCTGAGGGATAAATGGCTGCATGCTTGGTCATTACGTAGCGATCGTCTGAAGAGTCGGGGCGACGAGGCGGCTAAAAGAGAAATGGTGGAAAGAAAACTATTCATTCACAGGACAAGAAAGGAATCGCAATGAGGTTTCAATTTAGTTCATGTAAGAGTATTCCAAAGAGTTACTATTCTCAGTAGGCAATTCTGTAACCAATTACTTTTTAATGACAAAGACATAGTTCTGCAACAAGTTACTTGATTAACTCAACGCAAAACTGCATTCAAATAGTAAAAATCACACCCAGTGTGAAGTGGGCGGTGTGTGGTCATCACAACATGACTCACTTTAAAAAAAGGATAATTACTTTTTTTAAAGTCCATACTGCTATTCATAGGGCTGCACATGTGTCATGTGTTTCGCTAGCCAATCACAGTCCTGAATTTGCAAAGTCAGCCAATCACATTACAGTTAGTGGTGATGACACTAGCTGTAATGTGATTGGCTGATATGAAAAAAGTATCGATTTGCATTAACAATGGAAGGGTTAGGGGGTACACACATTTTTTGGTCGGTATCCAAAACTCACTTATAGGGGGCGGCTACACCGCCCCAAAAAACACACCCAGTGTGAAGTGGGCGGTGTGGTCATCACAGTGGTCATCACAGTGATGGAAGCTCACTTAAAAAAAAAAAGTTTTTTTTTAAAGTGCATAGTCCTATTTATAGGTTATTAATTTCATCATGTGTCTCGCTAGCCAATCACAGTGCTGAATAGAGTCAGCGGGGGTGTACAGGGGCCACCCATTGTGGGTGGAAGGGGTGTTCAATGGGTAGCCAATCACAGTGCAGGGTTTGGGGGGTACAATGGGTGGCCAATCACAGTTCAGCAAATGTCAATGTCCCAACCTCACATATAGGGACGGCTACACCGCCCAAAAATCCACAGGTCCCTGAGGCTGAGGGATGGGCATGACAGGCCGGACCCCCAAGAGACCGGGCGGCCCAGGGGGCCCCTGAGGATAGCCTCCGTCGGGCATACGGCGTCTGTCAGCCCAGTGGTGCTCTTCTTCCATGCGTCTCCAGTACATGTCCTCTTCATAACGCCTGGAAAGTTTCAGCAGTTTGGGGAAGAAAAAAAAAACAGTGACCTGGGAGTTCAGCAGATTAGACATGGAGAATGTCCACTGATGAACCACTTAAACCCTATATACTTAGTCGACTGGGATCACCCAGCGGTCTATACTTGGTTCCCTCCCGTTTTCCCCTCTACATCAAATCTCCGTGGAAAATACATCTGCACTATTTTCGGCAGATGTTTTCCCCAGAATGGAGACGCAAGTTAAAAAAACAAAAAAACATCAGCTGGTCATCAAAGACCTCATCGTACCTCATTTCCATTCTCCAGCGCTCCTCTTCCTCTCTCCTCCTCCAGAACTCTTCTTTCTGCATCTGCTTCCTCATCTTCTCCTCCTGAATCTTACGGGCACGGATGCTAGGCTTCACCTCCACCTGAAGGTCAGGGTTCACCTTTTTCTAAAAGACCAGGTGAAGAGGAAATGTCAGGACAGATGACGGCATGATCAACTTATGACTTATTGTTTAACCATTCAAAATAGTTCAGTCTAGTGTCCTGGGTCGTGTAGATTACTCGCTTCGGTCTAAAAACCTGTCATGCTAAAAATAACGTTGTCCCAGCTAAAACATGACTTGAAGATCAGTTCTTATCAGCAAGCGACATCAGCCAAAGATAATACATTAGGCATAATAACACTTGTGCCTGCACCTATGAAAATGTATCAACCTTGTACTGCAGTCGATGCCTCCTTCCCTTCAGATGCATCTCCTTCGCGTTGGGATCGTTGAAACTGCATTCACACAGCTTGCATTGGAAGGCAGCGGATGACTTTGCCTTCATCGTTGCGGACCTAAGGAGATGGGTAACACAAAATGTTCAATTCCCTCTATAGCAGTGTTTTTTAACTTGAACTCTTATAGGATCCAACAGCATGGCTCCAATGTGGAGTTAATTCTGTGTAGCGTGCATGCAAGTTTAGCACTGATCGGTACTGTGGTTTGTGACACACAGACCCTCTCATAGACAGGTAGGGTATGGCCGAGCAACGCCGTAAAAATACAATTGTACGGCAGACTCAGAGCCAGTCTTCATTTTAACTCTTTTATACTTGTGTTTGATGGAGTGCAATATAGAACGATTACATCCCCACATCCACAGCACTGGCCTTCCCCTCTGGTTCATGGCCAGTGGGGTTTGTTAAACAAAAAACAGCTGTCTCCCTATTTGGGCTGCTGCAGTTGTGCACACTTTTTTGCCTTACTAAAAAAAAAGGACAATTTAACAATATAATTTATACTCACAAAAATAACTGATCTACAAGCTAACAATGTGTCGTGATGCGACGTGTTAGCATGTAGATCTTTAGTCTCAGACCATTGCTATTGGGCACAAACACTCTTCCAATATTTCATAAATTGCCTATTTAGTGGCGAAAATAGGCGATGCAAGGTGTTGTGAGTTTGCAGATGGCATTGGATGAAGTGAACAGCCAACAAATACGATAAAACCCGAAATTGTGTCTACTAATGACTTCATCCTTACTGCTCCAAAAGACCACAGCTAGAGAAGTTATTATTTGTAGCAGGGCCTTATTTTTCAATCAAAAGTTACCGTAAACTTACCATAGACATTAGTGAACACCCAACCTCTAATCGTAAATACACACAAAAAATGAATTGATTAACTGATAAGAATTTGCAAATCAAAATTTTTATCATGCAAAAACAAACAAAACATCACTATTAACACACAATCCCATTCAAAGATTCTTAGTATTGGTTTACTTAAAACTGTGACATTCCATTTTACATTTTACTGAGGAGTCACTAGTCCACAGATGCTTTGACTAATGGACAGCATACAAATGCAATAAATCACAATAATTTAATTAAAAAAAAAAAGGAAAACAATGACCGTTTCCATTTGCAAGGGCCAGGAGTGAACTAATGGTCATTTGACTGCATGGTTAAACTAGGTTATACACTTGTTATTCTACAAGGCACAGAACTTCAAGAAATGTTAGGTTTGGAAACGCACGCCTGGTCGACGTCCATCACTACACAAGTTGGCAGAGACTTTGCGTGCAAAGCACGCTCTGTGAAACCAGCTTCACTCTTTATTAGTGATGAGTGTTTGAACCACTTTCAACCTGGTGTCCCTATTTTGGGCACGTCATAGGTGCAAATTGTCAAAAAAAAAAAGTTTCATAATTTTTAAAGTGAAAATGGAAGTCGTTTTCTTTATTCATTGTGTGATAAGTACATAGGGGTTCAATGACTTAAACCCTATATACTTAGATGGGTGTGCAAGGGGTCTGTAATTGGCCCCGTCCTTTTCTATCACTCATCAATCTCTGCCGATCTACAAGCTCACACAATGCCTTGTGACGTGTAGTGAGACGATTTTTGTTTTCACTGAATGTTTGCCTATTACGACAAGCCCCGAATAGGGACGCTAGGATTCATGTGGTTGAACTGGTTAAATGCAGAGCTATACTAATCAAACAGGAATACAGCAAAAACACAGTACAGAGCATAATGGCAACAAGGTGAAGAATGAAGTCATTGTCAAACACCGCCAGGAGACGTCAACATTCAAAGGGGACCTACTGACCAACAGAGTTGATCTTGGGGGCGGAGGCCTTCTTGACGGGGGCGGTGGAGTTGGCAGACGACAGACTGTTGCCGAGCGCCCCCCCATCACTGTTTATTCGCCATCCTAGGCAGCATGATAGCAAGCCATGTTCAGCCATTGCTTGAGCATCATGCAAATTGCTGTGTGGCTTTGATTGATTGAATTCTTTATCAGCAGTTTGCAAAAAGTACAGAGGCACAGTAAGGCCTACACAATAATGCTAAAAGGATAACACAAAAATCCCTGAGGGCTTGTTTCCATTGTGGTCCTGCGTATTCAATTCATAAAGGCCGAGTTCTGTAGGTGGACACATGTTTTTTTTCTAAAATGAAATTATAGCTATTCAATAAAGGCTTTACCTTCAAGAAGGATTTCCCCTTTTCTTTTCATTTGAAAAAAATGTATTGTACATCATGCTGAATATCAGTATTGTGGTAAGATCTAAAAACACTGCAGCATGATTTAATACCACAACACAGTCACAGACAAACGTTGGTAATCATTCCAGCGTGCGTCAGTACGGCCAATGCTCTCATATCATAAATCTCATATTTGGGAACACACCTGTTGACATCTTTGCTTTAATTGCCAAAACACGTCAAAGCTAAAGTTCCCCTTATGACTTATGAAGCTGTAAAAGGATTGGCTTATGTCTTTATTAAACCAGATATGCAAATATGTTCTGTTTTTTTTGTCCTTCCAAACACCTGAACCAAGCATAGAACTTGCGTACCGGTCATATATGCATACATCTGTGCCAAATATACACAGTATAGAGACAAGTACACAACGTCCAGTAAGCCTGCCTGTATGTGGGCGTGTGTATATTGAATGAGGGTTAATATCTTTTGAGACCGTTTACAATCCATTATGTTCCTAAATAATGTGTTTATCGGTGTCAGCCAGGGGTCTATAATGGGCCCCCTCCTTTTTTACCCCTTTACAAATATCTACAATCTCACAGTGCGACAGGTTGAAAGATTGTAGTCAGATTAATGTAGTTAACCACATTAATCCTGGTTTACCCATTTTGGGCATGCCATTATAGGCAAAGGTTTAAAGACTTAAAAAATATGTTTATCAAAGTTCTCAAATTTTGAAAAATAGTCAATGTATAAAACTTCATAAGACAAGCTGTGAGCTTGTATCCCAAAGTACAAATTAGTGCTTACGTGGTTAAGCCTAATCCATAGGTAAAATGGTGTCGCTGGTCAAAAAGAACTGATCTATGCGAGCAAGTGACACATGATGGTAATACATGGTAGCATAAAATAAATACATTACCTTCTGATGCTTGGCCACACGGATATGAGCGGCGTAAGCGTCGGCTCCGGTGCAGGAGACGTCACACAGCTCACAGCGGAGCTGGTTCTGGACGCCGCGGGCAGAGCTGCTGGTTCCTCCACTGCTGCTGCTGCTGCTACTGCTGCTCTGAGACACCTTGAGAGCCGCTTCCTTCTTCTTGTGCTTCTGGCCCTCTAGGTGCTCCTTGTATGTCTGGTTGGAGAGGAAGGGGGGTTACTATTCCTTCATTTGAGACACCATTTGCTTCAAATGTAGGACGTATAATGCAAGCCAAGCATGGCGTTTCAGCATAAAATCTAATCATGTATTAAGTCGGACAAACCTGCAAAGTTTGTTAAACTAATTTGATCAGTGTAAATGTAGAATTGATATACAGCTTTTCAAGGTACTCAAACAAGCTTGTAGATCAGGTTTGTTTTTGGTCTATAACAACATGCCCAAAATAGGGAGGCGAGGTTCAAAGTGATCCCCACCAGTCTTTAGGCTTCAAAGACCACTTGAGAAAGAGGTACTCTAACCCACCGTTTCCCAATAACTTCTTTCAATCTGTCTTCTGACTGGAAAAGCACTACTTCTTAAATCAAGTCTAACACTGGCATGAAGCAACCAATAGATTACATCGTGATCCCTGCCCACTTTCCACAATTCTGTCCTTCTAAGTTGGAGCAGGAAGGGACAAATATTTAGACTAAAATAAAGTCTTGATGTGGGCATAGATTTGCAAGTAAGTCAGGTCAGTGTTCTAGTTAACCAAAGGTATTCATGGATATAAATGTGAATATTAATTCATATTCATGAACATTTTATAAAACCTATTTGCCTACAATTTTGAGGTATTTCTACTTTACTTGAGTATTTCCAATTTCCAATACTTTTACTTCTACTCCACTACATCTCAGAGGCAAATATTGTACTTTTACTCCACTACAATTATTTGAAAACTTTAGTTACTAGTTACTTTTAAGATATAAATTATTACATTATAAAACATACCTTAACCACTTTAGCCTTATTTTATACATAGTCTATTTGAAAATAGCCGATCTACAAGCTCACAACGCGTCGCAGCGCGACGCGTTGTGAGCTTGTAGATCTGCTATTTTCGACGTGTGCGACAGTGAAACGTGTCTGGGCGGAAACAATTGCTTGACAGTTTGGTTCCGCATCGACAGTTTCTCCACAATTTAGAGACAAATGTGGGCACATAATCATAAATATGATGATCCTAATATACAATTGAGAGTGGCGCGCATGCGCGACCGACACGGTACGACCGACCGTGTACCGTCTACTGTCACTACGGTCCTTTTCAACCCCAAAACAAGCCCCAAAAGAAGCGCGACCATCCGCTTACAATAAGCGGACATGGCAGTTGCCAGGTTCAGAGAAACAAGCAACCAGGTTAATGAAAACAACCGCAAAGCCAAGGCGTCCTCTAACATTAGTCAACCCAGTACAATGCTCGGTGCAGATAAACACTTGTTGAACCAAACAGTGCGTCAAATGAATGTCTATTTACTGCTAGTAAAACAGTCAAATTACAGCAGCATCTCCTTCTAGCGTTAAACTCGTGTTACTCCAGTGGTTCTCAAACTTTTTCATGTCAAGGACCCCCAAATAGACGCTTATTACCCCACGGACCCCCATTTGAAAAGATAAGCCAGGGACCCCAATAAGAGAAGGTTTTTACGGCTCTCTAGCAGTGATTCTCAACCATTTTAACTTCAAAGGACCCCCAGTTTGACATCCATTAGGCTATTGACCCCCATTTAATGGCATTTATATCTCTGGGACCCCAATTTATATTGTAAAATCAATGTTAATTTAACTCTGAGTGTCCCCAAATGGAACCAAATGGACGGGTCCATTTGGTTCCATTTGGACACTCTCAGAGTTACAGACCCATAAGGGTCCATTTGGTTCCTATCCATCATTTAGCTGGGGACCCCCTGGAACCCCCTCAAGTACCCCTGGGGGTCCCCGGACCCCACTTTGAGAACCAATGAGTTATATCACCACTTTTAACAGCCTGCTCAGGGACTACAGATGAAAGCTAGCTTCTGGCTAACTCTGGTTCATTACACGGATGTGAAAACCAACATGTTGATTAATGTGCACTGTGTCCCTGGTAAATAAATAAACATGATAGCAATACTGTTGATAATGTAATCATTTAAAACGTCACTGCCATGCAGAAGTTGTAGGCATACTTTTATAGCCGTTAGCACTGGTTAGCCTAGGTTGTTTTTAACCCAGTTTCAGAGGCTGCTTAAAGTTAGTTTTAGCAGATCTACAAGCTCAATTTTAACAGACAAGATATAACAAATGCAATGTTGATTAAAAGCTGCATTCTGCGTTGTATAATGAATTGTTATGGACAGGTCGATTGTGACATAAGTTTATGAAAACAAACCAACAGAGTCCTGGGGCCTGAAACAAACGTAACCTGGCGTTTGCACTTAATTCATTTAAGGCCCGTACATGTACATAAACGTTCAAATTTCAAATATAAAGTTCTTACCTCATGGCCACGGATGTGACAATTCTGTTCGAGCCCTCAGAAGTAACCGTATCTTCAGTATTGTTCAATAAAAAGCATTTTAATCCGATCGGTGGCCATTTTCTCAGCATGTCCGCCATGCTTTCAAATGCATTACCCATCGGTTGGTAGGTGTACTGCACTCTGATAGACTGTGCCAGCTATGAGCAAATGGCCACCGATCGGATTAAGATGCGTTTTTATTGAACAATACGGAAGATACGGCTACTTCTGAGGGCCCGTACATAATTATAACATCCGTGGCCATGGGGTAAAAACTGTGTTTGAAATCTGAACGTTCATGTAGTCCAAAAAAGGCGGAAAAAAATACAAATAAAGTAATAAAGGCGGGAAAATAAGTAATATTACTCACCTCAGACAAAAGACGACGAAATGAAAGTAGATCAGTGATATATGAACCGAAATCAAGTAGAACAGTTTCCATAGTAATCTATCATCGACCGGAGAGACCTAGTATCGAGCGACCTAGCATCCGCTGGAAACCTTGAGAAGTGAGCCGAGCTCTGCGGGAACGGTGGATTTAAGGGGCGGGACAAACCAACAAGGGCTGTGATTGGTCTGACAAGCAGACATGCGTACATGCAAGAGGGCATCCCCGGGAATGCCCTCTCACGTGTACGCAAGCACAGCCCCCCCCCGCCCACACCCACACACACACGCTGTTACACGCACGCACATGCGCACGCACCCAAACAACTCTATGACGTGCACACACAAACACGACACGAACACGACACAAGCCCCGCCCCCCTTCCCCACACACACGAACACACACACACACACACACACACACACACACACACACACACACACACACACACACACACACACACACACGCACACGCACACACACACACACACACTATTACAAGCACGCACATGCGCACGAACCAAAAATAGATACATTTGTTTTCAATGCAAACGTCATTTCACTAATTTAAAAGTTAAAGAGAAGAAGTTAGCGAAATATATAACAGCAATAATAATAATAATAATAATAATGAATATTGATAATAATAACATTATATATATTGTTTTAAATAAGAAATACATCAACTCTAAATTAGAATTAACAATGCAAGGAATAAATATAATAGCAACAGAATAAGAATAATAAAAACAACAAAGCTAAAAAAACAAAACAACTGGGGAGCAATTAATCTTTGGAATTATTCAGTAGTAGTATTATCTGATTATATGATTGAATATTATTGAATAAACACTGGTTATTGTGTTCAATCATTTTAAACAGGGCAGTCATGTTAAAAAACATCAACAGTGGTGGAACAAGTACTCAACTGTTTTGCTTAAGTAAAAGTATCAATACTGCAAAGTAAAAGTACTCTGTTATAAAAATATGTGCTGACCGATTGTGAGAGACCACTGTTGTTATCAATACTGTACAATCAATTGAAAAAATAGCATATGTGTCTACAGTGCCACAACTGTACAGTTAAGCCAGATCAAAGTGAAAGTATCAGTAGTTAAACCACTGTGCACAGTAGTTGAGATTTAGACCCAAGACCTGATCTGTGTGTGTGTGTGTGTGTGTGTGTGTGTGTGTGTGTGTGTGTGTGTGTGTGTGTACATCTCTCACAGACAGACATCTCACTCATTGTTTTTAATCAGTAATTGTGCAATAGTCTGTGTTCTTATCTCTCTCTCTCTGAGCCCCCCCCCTCTCTGAACCCCACACCTCCCATTGTTTGAACAAACCTCTAATTTGCATGTGTAAGGAACATTCCCTAGCAGAGAAAAGAGAGACGTCCAGGTATCTTAAAGGCATTTTAAGGTAAACAGTCCTCTCCCGCATTCATTGAAAAACTCCCACCAATCATTTATGTTAGGTGGGTGTATGCCTTGCCCATGTATCCAGGTATATCACCTTTTTCACCCAGTACTTCTTCACAGCTTGTTCTCAGCAACCAAAACAAAACCATCTGGAAGGAAGTGAAAATTACAGAACAGGAAGCAGTTGCTGAATATATAGAGAAAAGTGTATTGCGCCCTCTGGTGGGAACAACATGCTACAACACCTCTAAAGTTTCCAGTAGCCCTATGACTCATATGGGTATAAATGACCATAACAATGATAAGATCAGAAAATCAGAATATAGAGCTTTAACGTACGGTAGGGTTAAAACAAAAGGTTTTTTGTTAAAAGGTTAAAGCACCATATTCTGATAGTAATCATTACTATAGAGCTTTGTTCAGTTACAGGAGTCTCCATGTCTCTCCAGCTCTTTATTAAACAGAAAATACAATATCAGGTAGGTGACAAATTCAGCCAATCAGGAGAAAGTACCCATTTAATCAGCTTAATTTTTATAGCGTTCCAGTTCCAATTCTGTCTGCTCATTTCTTTGTCTCACCACTTCCAATTGTTTAATCTATATCCTGTCTTAGTTCTCCATCCTGATTGGATACAATTGGTATCCTGACCTGAACATTTCTAAGTGAATAAGTGTACATCTGGATACAGTGTCTTCATATACATTCATATTCAGATTGAAGTAATCTTTAAATATTAGTTAAAAGGTTGAAGCTCTATATAGTGATACATACTGAGATAGGATGATGCCTGTATAATCATCCTGTATAATACATGTAACAATTCAATGTCAGAGTTCAAATATAAACGCCAACACAATGAGTAGGGCACAACAGGGAATCGAACCCCATCCCAGTAAAACCAGGAGCTCCATGCCTGTGCCTTTGTTTTGTGTTTTTTTTTTTTACGCGAACGACGCGGCGCAAATGAAACGCGACGCAAAACCCCTAGCAGCAGCAAAAGGAATAAAAACATGGTTCTTACCTTGAACACCAATCTTCACTGCATAGAGGCAGCTCTTCACTGCAGCAGCAGCATAAGAGTTCTTACCTTGAACACCAATCTTCACTGCAAAGAAGCAGCTCTTCACTGAACAAGCAGCATAGTTCCTACCTTATGTCTTCTTCTGGTGAATTTTCTTCTTCGACTTTATATCCTGAAAAGACAGAGGCAAAAAAAAGTGTTCAGTTGTGTAGGCCTACATGACCATGGTCACATTTAGGAAAACATGTTTGCACCCTTGTGGATGTAGCTTTGCCAGCCCCATCCACACTTCTAATTACCAGAGGTGGAAAAATAGCTAAAATGTTACTAAGTAAAAGTATCACCAAATTGTAACCAAATGGACCCTTACTGGTCTAACTCTGATAGTGTACACATTGTAACCAAATGGACCCTTGCATTGGTTCACTGGTCTAAAAGGAATCAAATGGACCCCAACAGGTCCATTTGGTTCCAGTTGTACACTGTCAGAGTTCAATTCAATTCAATTCAATTTTATTAAAGTGTCAAATCACAACAAGTTGTCTCAAGACACTTTACATGTAGAGAAGAGACCCAACATCCCACCCTGAGCAAGCAATTTTGCGACAGTGGCAACGAAAAACTCCCTCTTAATTCAACAGGAAGAAACGTCAGGCAGACCCTAGGCTCTAGGGCGGGGGCCTTCTGCCTCGACCGTGTTGGGGGAAAGAAGAGAGAGAGAAAGGGAGAGACAGAGGAGAGACAGAAAGAGATACAGTGCAAGCAGTAACAATAACAATAATAGCAAATATAATAGTGTAAGATACTAGCATATGATAGTATAATATAGTACAGCAATAGTGTGTATGCAGTATATAATGGAATAATATAAAAATGTTTAAGATAATATAATATGCGGTATAGTGTAGTGTAGTAGAAGTCCACGGTCGTGTCCAGGTCGTGCTCCATGGAGAGAGGCCCGGTCCGGTCCGCAGTCACAGTCTTGAGCCGCAGCTGGGGGTCCGTAGTAACAGTCCATAGACTCCATGGAGAGGCCCAGGCCCGGTCCGCAGTCACAGTCTTGAGCCGCAGCTGGGGGTCCATAGTAATAGTCCATGGACCTGCGACGTGGGTGGTAGAAGAAACTCCGGGGAACGAGTCCCCGGTTGTAGAATTAGTGGCAGGCCTTACTAGAGCGTGAATCCGTACAGGGTTAATTACGATTGTACCAATGGGACACAAACCCACACAACCAAAGGGAGGACGGGAAGAGAGAGGACGAGGGGAGAGAGGAGAAAGGGGAAGGTGGGGGAGAGAGGATGACTATAGGGGGACTGAGTCTATACACTTCGGCTATAGGCTTTATCATAGAGAAAGGTTTTTAGTCTAGTTTTAAATATACAGAGTGTGTCTGCTTTACGGACTGAGACTGGGAGAAGGTTCCACAGCTGAGGTGCTTGAAACTTAAATGCTCTACCTCCTGTTCTAGTTTTTTGGGGGTTTACTGGAACCGTAAGCATTTTTTCATACTGTGGACGCAGTATGTTGAGTTGACGCAGAGTTGAAATGTAAACGTTTAAGAACCATTGGTTTAGATGACACTATAAACCATTGGAACAGAGTGTAGATTGAAAGAGTTTTCCTTCACTCTGTTATGAAATACAATTCCTCACTTCGTCCATTTCAATGTCACTAATTAACGACTAGTTCTCCAAACTGAATTATTTTAAACAAAGCTGTTAAAAGTTGGTGGTTAATAATAATCTTTAGTTACCTGCTTGCCAGTGTGAAGGGCTGGAGTTCCATCTGAACTGAACCAAACGGACACCTGGAGTCTGTCTCACACCTGAGCTCTATTTATACCCAATTAATCACTGCTCACCACGCCTAGAGCCCGCCCCCCTATATAGCTCACTGTGTTAATGTGCTCTCTACACGCTCCAAAGGTCCAAATAAGCATTTTGAAGAATTTTTGGGAAAAACCTGTTGAACACAACTATGGGGTCCCCCTGACAAAGCATCTTCTTCAGATAGGGGTCCAGAACCCGGCAAAATACACATTAATTTGGGTGTCCTTGACATGAAAATGTTATAGAACCACTAGTCTGGTAGGAAGGGGGGGGGGGGGGGGGGGGGGGGGTCACATGCCCCCGAAAGATATATATTTCTAACCTACCTTTTTAGAATCCTTAAGGTGTCTAGTTAATGAATTTTGATGTTCCCAGAGACAGTTATTGTCCATATGTTTTTTTTTTTTTTATCATATGTTGTGTCCATCCTGGATTTTCGGCTGTGAAAAATAAAAACTTCAAATCAAAATCTTCAAATCACCTCCTGAACTATACATAATACATCCGGCAGAAACGATTCACCCCATTTTATTTTCGTCTTTTCATGACAAATAGATTGATATGTAGATGCCATAGTTCCATCATGTTTAGTGCATAAAAACCCAAATCAACACAAAGAAATGTTAAAATTCGCCTAAACAAGATCACAACAACTCCTCCCCCATGCACCCTATTGATATATTTTTTCTAACATTTGCATTTTTACAATCTTCAAGATGTGTAGTAAACAAATGTTGTTGTTCCCCACTTGAAATATTGTGGGTTGGATGTTTATTCTGGCATATTGGATGCTATAGTGAATTTCCACAAATGCAAAAAAGAGAATGTAAAATTTACATAAGGTCTTAACTATACATTATTCTGAGACAAATGTCCCATTTTCTGTTTCATTTTCGCATGAGGCATTGAGGGAGATGGCTAGTGACATAACAGGAACATTTATGGAACATTAACACTAAAGGAAATGCTAAAATGTGGGCAAATCAATAGGCAGAATTGGGCCAGAGGACCTTTACCTACTAGAGAGACAGTGTAGTGTCTCAGTAAACTATAGGATCATAGAATACAGAGAGACAGTGTAGAGTCTCAGTAAACTATAGGATCATAGAATACAGAGAGACAGTGAAATCATGTCTCAGTAAACTATAGGATCATAGATGTCACGGTCCGCTCCTCGGGCCGTGTCTGGCCGCATACTCTGTCATGTTTATTTGGACCTTTTGCCCTAAGAGTGTACAAATGGAACCAAATGGACCCGTTAGAGTCCATTTGGTTCCATTTGTACACTCTCAGAGTTACAGACCCATAACGGCCCATCATTTGGTCCCTAACTATGGCATGGCCAGAATATCACTAGTGTAGTCCAAGGGGCAGACTAATGTCTCCAAGGGGCAAATAAAAAAATGCCTCCGGTGATAAACCCGCCCCACATTTGCATACTGGGCCCTGATTGGTCCCTCACAACTTCGGAGGGAGAGAAATCCAATCTCTATTGAGAGGGGCCAGACGTAATCTGCCAAGGGCATTTTTTTTTTTGCAATGGCACTATGGCAGATTCGTCTGGAACCAGGCTATAACTACCCATCATTTAGTTGTGGACCCCCTGGAACTCCCTCAAGGACCCCTGGGGGTCACCGGACCCCACTTTGAGAACCAATGATTTATGACATCAGAGATCTTCATACATGCGTATTTATGGATTTATGTATTTATGGGAAACCGCTGATCCGGCCGATTCCCCACCAGGCAACGCACTTCTTTGGCTCCTTTGGGGTACACGTGCCAGGTTTGGTTCTCGCAATACACGGGTAGTTATGTCAGTTATTATGCAATACTGTACCCGTTTCACCCGTTGTCAGTGTACTTAGGGAAACACATTGATTAACATTGCACTTGGAGGCCCGTCTATGACGTCAGCTCAAGCAGTGATCAAGTGAATGGGGAAGCCATATGTTTAAAGGGACGGCCCTGTTGAGAGCACGAGCTGAGCTGTGATTGTTACGTAAAAGCATGGCTGATTAGAAACACTTATTCAATGGCTGATTAGAAACACTTATTCAATGGGCAGTCTGACAGACAGCTGATTACAGCTGGGGTGTGTACAGTAGGCTATGACTCCCATGTCCTACGTAAACTAACGCCATCCATGCTGGATGCGAAAACGAAATAAAAACTAAATAAAAACTAAGCTACGATGACTAAAACTAAGACTAAATATATTGTCAAATATATAGTCAATCTACAAGCTCACAACGCGTCACGCTGCGACGCGTTGTGAGCTTGTAGATTGGCTATTTTCAGCATGCAACCAAGTTTAAAATCAGCCATTACGACGCCATCAAGGCACCGCCAAAATACATTTTAGTCGACTAAATCAACTGTACATTTAGTCGACTATATCTTATGATATTTAGTCGACTAAAATTAGACAAAAACTAAAACATTTCAGATGACTAAAATATGACTAAAACTACATGGAATTGTATTCAAAAGACTATGACTGAAACTAAATCAAAATTTGCTGTCAAAATCAACACTGGCCATGCCTCATTTCTTAACCACCTGAACTCTTGCCATGATGAGGGCCACTCACTCCCTCTCGCGCTATCAGCCATATATATTTTTGGCACGCTCTATAGAGCGTACCAACGCGGCGTCACCACGGGGAGCGTTGGCATTGGGCGTGGCATTGGGCAATGTTAAGTCAACCTGGTTTTTACCCCTCAAAGATGTCCGCCGCTACCAAAAGACACTTGTTGACGCCCCTTTCAGGAATTTTGGCACGCTCTATAGGCAGTGGTGGAAAGTAACTAAGTACATTTACTAGGTGCATAATGATGAGTAGCCTACTTTCAACTTTTGGTACTTTAAGTACATTGTGATACCAATTTTTGCACTTTTACTCAAGTAGGCCTACATTTTGAATTCTGGACTTTTCATTGTAACAGAGTATTTCTATATAGCCTATTGATCAGTAGCAGTATTGATACTTTTACCTAAGCAAAACATTTGAGTACTTTTTCCGCCACTGTGATGTGTTCAGTGCAGGATACCAGCGCTTACAGTCTAGTCTTATTATAGCCTGGTCCTTGAAATGAAAAACTTAACACTGTGTGTGTGTCTGCACAAACTAAAAGCCACAGCACCTGCTATGACCAGCGCCAAAAAAAAGACCTCGGCTTTCCAACAAGCTCTTCAGCGAGCCAGGCTTCAACCAAGGTCACACTTTAATAACAACACTTGACACATTGCTAATTACGGTCTAATCAACCCGTTTCTTTGCCCAATCAGCACAACACACTCATACCCTTTGACGCATGACATCCTTGAGTCAATTATTTCTATAGGCACAGTTATCAGATCATTTTGCTGTGGCGCTGTGACGCGTTGGTAGTTTATTCCTTTTTTTTAGCAAGCGAAAATTCGGCTTGTAGACTAGACCAGGGGTCTTCAACGTTTTCAGGCCAAGGACCCCCTAGATGAGAGAGAGATGAAGCAGGGACCCCCTCTATATTGTAAAAAAAATAATATAAAATCACACCCAGTGTGAAGTGGGTGGTGTGGTCACAGTGGTCATCACAGTGATGGAAGTTCACTTAAAGAAAAGTAATATTTCTGAAGTGTGTGGTGATATCTATAGTTATTAATTTCATCATGCGTCTTGTTAGCTAATCACAGTACTGGGTTAAGGGTGTGAATAGAGGTGTACAATGGTTGGTCCACAATGGGTGATTCACTTAAAAAAAAAAACATAACTGTGTTTTTTTTTTAAGTGAATAGTCCTATTTATAGGGCTATGCACATGTGTCATGTGTTTCACTAGCCAATCACAGTCCTGAATAGAGTCAGCCAATAAGGTCAGCCAATCATATTACAGCTAGTGGTCATCACAGTGATGGAAGCTCACTTAAAGAAAAGTATAGACTTGCATTGAATGTGTAGGGGTTAGGGGTGCACAATGGTGGCCAATCACGGTGCAGGGTTAGGGGGGTACAATGGTGGATAGTATAGATTTGCATTGAATTATGTAGGGGTTAGGGGTGTACAAATTGTGTTTCAGATTAAACTGTTGTTTATTTGGTCTGCTCTTTTTTCCCTCTCCACCAAACACCTCTTTGCCCAAAATAGCCGATCTACAAGCTCACAATGCCTCGCAGCGTGAGGCATTGTGAGCTTGTAGATCTGCTATTTTTTGGCTAAAGTTCTCCTCAGCATAGGGATAATAGGGTTCAAGTGGTTAAGGTAAAAAAAAATATCATATCACACAAAGATTTGGCGGACCCCTGTAGTAACTCTGAGGACCCCCTAGGGGTCCCAGACCCCCTATTGAAGACCCCTGGATTAGACCTCAAGTGACAGTTATTGTGCTGTAACTTGTGCTATAATAGCAGACATGATTAGCTCGTTTTTCCTACATCAGACAAGACTACGAATTTAACACAGTAGCCTAATAGGCAATACAGTGTCTTTTGGCTGATACAGGGTCACTTTAATTTGACTGAATGAATGCATGCATTCTTCTATACGCACAGCAGTGGTGGAAAAAGTACTCCAACTTTTTTTTTTACTTAAGTATAAAGTAACAATACCACAATACAACACAATATTGTTTTACTCTGTTACAAGTAAAAATTCGATATTCAAAATTTACTTGAATAAAGGTATAAAAGTATTGGCATCAATGTACTTAAAGTACCAAAAGTAAAAGTACTCATTATGCAGAAATGTCCCATAGAAATGTCCCTTAGAAATCTTTCGAAAATAGCATTATCTACAAGCTCACAACGGCATTGTGAGCTTGTAGATCGGCAATGTTCAAATAGCCGCAGTATAGGGCTGAAGAGGTTAACGTATGTTTTGTAATAATAATACAAATCTGCAAAGTAACTAAAGTATTCAAATAATTGTAGAGGAGTAAAACTAAGTACAGTAGCCTACAATATTTGCCTCTGAGATATAGTGGAGTAGCTTATAAAAGTAAACGTATAGAACATTGGAAATACTCCAGTAAGTAAAAATACCTAAAAAAGTACCAGTGGCGTCAGTTCAGCAAAAGCTAGGGTATGGCAGCATGCACGCGACCTCATGCACGCGCGCGCAGCGCGCGTCCATGAGGTCACCCCCGAGGGTGAGGTCACCCCCGAGGGTGACCTCCTCGCGAGGCGCGCGCGCAAATTTTTTGTGCGGTTCTGGGCGGGTTGGGTTCGTTTTTTTCCAGTTTTTGGTTACTTTATTTCGGTTTTAGGGTTAGGATTCGGGTTAGGTTAGGGTTATGTTATTTAATTCTTATTTTTGCCTGATTTTCCCGATTTATTATCAAAAAAGTACTTCTTTTTTTTTCTCCCCTGGAGCCAGGGTATGGCAGCTGCAATAGCCTGCCATACCCAATTGACGCCCCTGGGTGTGTCTTTGTAGCGTGCGTGTCGTGTGTCTTTGTAGCGTGCGTGTGGTGTGTCTTTGTAGCGTGCGTGTGGTGTGTCTTTGTAGCGTGCGTGTCGTGTGTCTTTGTAGCGTGCGTGTGGTGTGTCTTTGTAGCGTGCGTGTGGTGTGTCTTTGTAGCGTGCGTGTGGTGTGTCTTTGTAGCGTGCGTGTGGTGTGTCTTTGTAGCGTGCGTGTGGTGTGTCTTTGTAGCGTGCGTGTGGTGTGTCTTTGTAGCGTGCGTGTGGTGTGTCTTTGTAGCGTGCGTGTCGTGTGTCTTTGTAGCGTGCGTGTGGTGTGTCTTTGTAGCGTGCGTGTGGTGTGTCTTTGTAGCGTGCGTGTGGTGTGTCTTTGTAGCGTGCGTGTGGTGTGTCTTTGTAGCGTGCGTGTGGTGTGTCTTTGTAGCGTGCGTGTGGTGTGTCTTTGTAGCGTGCGTGTGGTGTGTCTTTGTAGCGTGCGTGTGGTGTGTTTTTGTAGCGTGCGTGTCGTGTGTCTTTGTAGCGTGCGTGTCGTGTGTCTTTGTAGCGTGCGTGTGGTGTGTCTTTGTAGCGTGCGTGTGGTGTGTCTTTGTAGCGTGCGTGTGGTGTGTCTTTGTAGCGTGCGTGTCGTGTGTGTCTTTGTAGCGTGCGTGTCGTGTGTCTTTGTAGCGTGCGTGTCGTGTGTCTTTGTAGCGTGCGTGTGGTGTGTCTTTGTAGCGTGCGTGTCGTGTGTGTCTTTGTAGCGTGCGTGTGTCTTTGTAGCGTGCGTGTCGTGTGTCTTTGTAGCGTGCGTGTGGTGTGTCTTTGTAGCGTGCGTGTGGTGTGTCTTTGTAGCGTGCGTGTGGTGTGTCTTTGTAGCGTGCGTGTCGTGTGTCTTTGTAGCGTGCGTGTGGTGTGTCTTTGTAGCGTGCGTGTGGTGTGTCTTTGTAGCGTGCGTGTGGTGTGTCTTTGTAGCGTGCGTGTCGTGTGTCTTTGTAGCATGCGTGTGGTGTGTCTTTGTAGCGTGCGTGTCGTGTGTCTTTGTAGCGTGCGTGTGGTGTGTCTTTGTAGCGTGCGTGTGGTGTGTCTTTGTAGCGTGCGTGTCGTGTGTCTTTGTAGCGTGCGTGTGGTGTGTCTTTGTAGCGTGCGTGTGGTGTGTCTTTGTAGCGTGCGTGTGGTGTGTCTTTGTAGCGTGCGTGTGGTGTGTCTTTGTAGCGTGCGTGTGGTGTGTCTTTGTAGCGTGCGTGTGGTGTGTCTTTGTAGCGTGCGTGTGGTGTGTCTTTGTAGCGTGCGTGTGGTGTGTCTTTGTAGCGTGCGTGTGGTGTGTCTTTGTAGCGTGCGTGTGGTGTGTCTTTGTAGCGTGCGTGTGGTGTGTCTTTGTAGCGTGCTTGTCGTGTGTCTTTGTAGCGTGCGTGTCGTGTGTCTTTGTAGCGTGCGTGTCGTGTGTCTTTGTAGCGTGCGTGTGGTGTGTCTTTGTAGCGTGCGTGTCGTGTGTCTTTGTAGCGTGCGTGTGGTGTGTCTTTGTAGCGTGCGTGTGGTGTGTCTTTGTAGCGTGCGTGTCGTGTGTCTTTGTAGCGTGCGTGTGGTGTGTCTTTGTAGCGTGCGTGTGGTGTGTCTTTGTAGCGTGCGTGTGGTGTGTCTTTGTAGCGTGCGTGTGGTGTGTCTTTGTAGCGTGCGTGTGGTGTGTCTTTGTAGCGTGCGTGTCGTGTGTCTCTGTAGCGTGCGTGTCGTGTGTCTTTGTAGCGTGCGTGTGGTGTGTCTTTGTAGCGTGCGTGTGGTGTGTCTTTGTAGCGTGCGTGTCGTGTGTCTTTGTAGCGTGCGTGTGGTGTGTCTTTGTAGCGTGCGTGTCGTGTGTCTTTGTAGCGTGCGTGTGGTGTGTCTTTGTAGCGTGCGTGTGGTGTGTCTTTGTAGCGTGCGTGTGGTGTGTCTTTGTAGCGTGCGTGTGGTGTGTCTTTGTAGCGTGCGTGTGGTGTGTCTTTGTAGCGTGCGTGTGGTGTGTCTTTGTAGCGTGCGTTTGGTGTGTCTTTGTAGCGTGCGTGTGGTGTGTCTTTGTAGCGTGCGTGTGGTGTGTCTTTGTAGCGTGCGTGTGGTGTGTCTTTGTAGCGTGAGTGTGGTGTGTCTTTGTAGCGTGCGTGTGATGTGTATTTGGAGCGTGCGTGGGGTGTGTATTTGGAGCGTGCGTGGGGTGTGTATTTGGAGCGTGCGTGGGGTGTGTATTTGGAGCGTGCGTGGGGTGTGTATTTGGAGCGTGCGTGGGGTGTGTATTTGGAGCGTGCGTGGGGTGTGTATTTGGAGCGTGCGTGGGGTGTGTATTTGGAGCGTGCGTGGGGTGTGTATTTGGAGCGTGCGTGGGGTGTGTATTTGGAGCGTGCGTGGGGTGTGTATTTGGAGCGTGCGTGCGGTGTGTATTTGGAGCGTGCGTGGGGTGTGTATTTGGAGCTTGCGTGGGGTGTGTATTTGGAGCGTGCGTGGGGTGTGTATTTGGAGCGTGCGTGGGGTGTGTATTTGGAGCGTGCGTGGGGTGTGTATTTGGAGCGTGCGTGGGGTGTGTATTTGGAGCGTGCGTGGGGTGTGTAATTGGAGCGTGCGTGGGGTGTGTATTTGGAGCGTGCGTGGGGTGTGTATTTGGAGCGTGCGTGGGGTGTGTATTTGGAGCGTGCGTGGGGTGTGTATTTGGAGCGTGCGTGGGGTGGGTATTTGGAGCGTGCGTGGGGTGGGTATTTGGAGCGTGCGTGGGGTGGGTATTTGGAGCGTGCGTGGGGTGGGTATTTGGAGCGTGCGTGGGGTGGGTATTTGGAGCGTGCGTGGGGTGGGTATTTGGAGCGTGCGTGGGGTGGGTATTTAGAGCGTGCGTGGTGGGGTGGGTATTTGGAGCGAGCGTGGGGTGGGTATTTGGAGCGTGCGTGGGGTGGGTATTTGGAGCGTGCGTGGGGTGGGTATTTGGAGCGTGCGTGGGGTGGGTATTTGGAGCGTGCGTGGGGTGGGTATTTGGAGCGTGCGTGGGGTGGGTATTTGGAGCGTGCGTGGGGTGGGTATTTGGAGCGTGCGTGGGGTGGGTATTTGGAGCGTGCGTGGGGTGGGTATTTGGAGCGTGCGTGGGGTGGGTATTTGGAGCGTGCGTGGGGTGGGTATTTGGAGCGTGCGTGGGTTGGGTATTTGGAGCGTGCGTGGGGTGGGTATTTGGAGCGTGCGTGGGGTGGGTATTTGGAGCGTGCGTGGGGTGGGTATTTGGAGCGTGCGTGGGGTGGGTATTTGGAGCGTGCGTGGGGTGGGTATTTGGAGCGTGCGTGGGGTGGGTATTTGGAGCGTGCGTGGGGTGGGTATTTGGAGCGTGCGTGGGGTGGGTATTTGGAGCGTGCGTGGGGTGGGTATTTGGAGCGTGCGTGGGGTGGGTATTTGGAGCGTGCGTGGGGTGGGTATTTGGAGCGTGCGTGGGGTGGGTATTTGGAGCGTGCGTGGGGTGGGTATTTGGAGCGTGCGTGGGGTGGGTATTTGGAGCGTGCGTGGGGTGGGTATTTGGAGCGTGCGTGGGGTGGGTATTTGGAGCGTGCGTGGGGTAGGTATTTGGAGCGTGCGTGGGGTGGGTATTTGGAGCGTGCGTGGGGTGGGTATTTGGAGCGTGCGTGGGGTGGGTATTTGGAGCGTGCGTGGGGTGGGTATTTGGAGCGTGCGTGGGGTGGGTATTTGGAGCGTGCGTGGGGTGGGTATTTGGAGCGTGCGTGGGGTGGGTATTTGGAGCGTGCGTGGGGTGGGTATTTGGAGCGTGCGTGGGGTGTGTATTTGGAGCGTGCGTGGGGTGTGTATTTGGAGCGTGCGTGGGGTGTGTATTTGGAGCGTGCGTGGGGTGTGTATTTGGAGCGTGCGTGGGGTGGGTATTTGGAGCGTGCGTGGGGTGGGTATTTGGAGCGTGCGTGGGGTGGGTATTTGGAGCGTGCGTGGGTATTTGGAGCGTGCGTGGGGTGGGTATTTGGAGCGTGCGTGGGGTGGGTATTTGGAGCGTGCGTGGGGTGGGTATTTGGAGCGTGCGTGGGGTGGGTATTTGGAGCGTGCGTGGGGTGGGTATTTGGAGCGTGCGTGGGGTGGGTATTTGGAGCGTACGTGGGGTGGGTATTTGGAGCGTGCGTGGGGTGGGTATTTGGAGCATGCGTGGGGTGGGTATTTGGAGCGTGCGTGGGGTGGGTATTTGGAGCGTGCGTGGGGTGGGTATTTGGAGCGTGCGTGGGGTGGGTATTTGGAGCGTGCGTGGGGTGGGTATTTGGAGCGTGCGTGGGGTGGGTATTTGGAGCGTGCGTGGGGTGGGTATTTGGAGCGTGCGTGGGGTGGGTATTTGGGGCGTGCGTGGGGTGGGTATTTGGGGCGTGCGTGGGGTGGGTATTTGGGGCGTGCGTGGGTATTTGGGGCGTGCGTGGGGTGGGTATTTGGGGCGTGCGTGGGGTGGGTATTTGGGGCGTGCGTGGGGTGGGTATTTCGGGCGTGCGTGGGGTGGGTATTTCGGGCGTGCGTGGGGTGGGTATTTGGGGCGTGCGTGGGGTGGGTATTTGGGGCGTGCGTGGGGTGGGTATTTGGGGCGTGCGTGGGGTGGGTATTTGGGGCGTGCGTGCGTGGGGTGGGTATTTGGGGCGTGCGTGGGGTGGGTATTTGGGGCGTGCGTGGGGTGGGTATTTGGGGCGTGCGTGGGGTGGGTATTTGGGGCGTGCGTGGGGTGGGTATTTGGGGCGTGCGTGGAGTGGGCATTTGGGGCGTGCGTGGGGTGGGTATTTGGGGCGTGCGTGGGGTGGGTATTTGGGGCGTGCGTGGGGTGGGTATTTGGAGCGTGCGTGGGGTGGGTATTTGGGGCGTGCGTGGGGTGGGTATTTGGGGCGTGCGTGGGGTGGGTATTTGGGGCGTGCGTGGGGTGGGTATTTGGGGCGTGCGTGGGGTGGGTATTTGGGGCGTGCGTGGGGTGGGTATTTGGGGCGTGCGTGCGTGGGGTGGGTATTTGGGGCGTGCGTGGGGTGGGTATTTGGGGCGTGCGTGCGTGGGGTGGGTATTTGGGGCGTGCGTGGGGTGGGTATTTGGGGCGTGCGTGGGGTGGGTATTTGGGGCGTGCGTGGGGTGCCCTGCAAGCGAGCCCCTGTGGGGCCCATGCAGGCTATGTGTGGGCAGTGAGGGCTATGCCAAGCCCGCACCAAGCCTGCACAGGCCCATCGCGGGTTTGCCCAGGTGATGCCCACAGCTGTGGTCTCACCGTGGGCTTGCTGTGGGCAGCCCACACTTGGGGCTGAGCTGGGGCTAGCCCATAGTGGGCCAGTGTGGGTCTGTCCGTTCAGGGCCAAGAGCAGATTTGTACCTTTGGGCCCCATGCGTTTTTAGTGTGGGCAGCCCATATTACATTCCCACATCATTTGCCGCTCTTTTCTTGAACTTGGAACTATTTTTTGAGTGGTGCCGAAGGCAACCACTCCTATATCTGGCTTTGTCTGTGTGTCCGTATGTATGTATGTATGTCTGTATGTCCGTGTGTCCACCAAGCTAACATTGGTCAAGCATCACGTGACACGTGACAATATGTTGAAAGGGTGTGCTTTGATTGGCTAGCGAGATGCATGACGAAATAGAGTTTACATGTTTCAAAGTGACATCAGTGCCATCAGCCAAGCTAACGTTGGACATGTTAGCTTGGCTGATTGAACATGTTAGCCAAGCTAAGCAAGGCACCACTCACTTCACACAGGGTGTGATTTTTTTCTAGAACACAGCATATCACTCCACTTTCTACAACATTGCACTGTGTAGACTAGAGCCTGGAGCCTCACATATCACTCCGCCTGTCTGTCTGAATCTACATGCAGCCACTCATCCTAGTCTTCTAACCCTGCTGAAAAAAACAGCACAAACCAGCTTATGATGGTTGCTGGTTTTAGCTGGTTTTAGCTGGTATTAGCTGGTCTTGGCTGGTCTTAAGCTGGTTTAGATGGTATACCAGGCTGGACAAGCTGGCCAGGCTGGTCAGGCTGGTGTGTCAGTGTAATTGGTTAGCTGGGCACTAAGCTGGATTCTGCTGGTCTTTGCTGGTCAGCCAGCTGGCTGGCTGGACTGACCAGCAAAGCCAAGCTGGTAGCTGGTCTTTGCTGGTCAAATGGGTGGACTGACCAGCAAAGACCAGCTTACCAGCTAGACTTAGCTGGTCAGATGGCTGGACACTGGACAGACCAGCAAAGACCAGCTTAGCAGCTGGACTTAGCTGGTCAGATGGCTGGACACTGGACAGACCAGCAAAGACCAGCTTAGCAGCTGGACTTAGCTGGTCAGATGGCTGGACACTGGACAGACCAGCTTAGCAGCTGGTCAAGTTTGGTTAGATCAGTGATTCTCACCATGTGGGTCGAGACCCCCAGGGGGATCCCCACATGATTTGGGGTGGTCCCCAGATGATAGTGAAGTGACAATTTAAGGACCTTTAAGACCTTTTTAATACCTTAAAAAAATGAACATTACTGCATCAAAAGTAATCAACAAACGTTATACTATAGAAAATGGTCAAACATTGGCCAAATTGTCAAATAATATCAGAAAGAGGCAAACATTTTGAAAATAGCAGATCTACAAGCTTGAAGATCTGCTATTTTCACAATAAAGTCTAAACTAAACGTAATGCATCAACTCCTACATTCCAAGTGCTTAGTTATCAGGGTGGGGGGTCCCCAGTTCAAATATGATTATTTTGGGGGGTCGCAGCCTGAAAGGGTTGAGAACCACTGGGTTAGATCACTGTTTCCCAAACAGTGGGTGGGGACCCATTTGTGGGTCATGGACCCATTTTTATGGGTCACGAGGAAAGATCCCTTTTTTCCGTTTCCTACAAAAATATATTATATTATTATTTCAAAAATCTAAAATCTTCCAAGCAATTTCAAAAATCTAAAATCTTCATCAATAAAAATACTAAAATCAAAAATGTATCAAAATAATTTCATTAATACATAAAAAATCGACGAAATTCCATCAATTAATAAAAAAAAACGCCTCGAAAATAGCAGATCTACAAGCCCGGGACGCGTGGTGAGCTTTCAGATCTACTATTTTAACTAGTTTGGATCCCGGGGAGTCATCATACCTGCCAACATTAGACTGTGAAGATTTTCTTCCATTACAATTGCCCCCCCCCCCCCCCCAGTATATATACAGTATATATTATTATATATTTTTAAATTTAATTTTACATTTCTTGTCCTTTTCTTGTGATGTGACATAAATAATATATTGAATAATAATAATAATTATTATTATTACACTTATTATTATTATTATTATTTTTATATTAATTATAATAATAATAATTATTATTATTATTGTTATTATGACAACATGCATCCAATAACTTATTTACTTCATATGGCAACTTCCTGAATGCCAAAACAGACCGGTGCTATGGTTACAAAAATGAACAGATCTACAGATCTACATCTGGTCGCCATTCAACGCGTTGTGAGCTTGTAGATCTGTTGTTGTTTTTTACACGCAATGCATTCTGGGTTGTGAACCGTGTTGCCATATCTGCTTATTATAAGCGACTTTGGGCTTGTTTTTCTGTGAAGTTGCTTGTAGTTATTTGGGCTTGCTTCCATTTTTTATTTATTGTTTAAACCAGTTCTCAAACATCTGCATGTCAAGGATGCCCAAATTAATGCATTTTCCGCAGACCCCCATCTGTTTCAAATAATATTACAAATATATTTAACTTTTTCTTTTTGAAAATAGCAGACCTACAAGCTCACAACGTGTTGCAAATGCGACGCACTGTGAGCTTGTAGATCGGCTATTTTCAAATAGCCAATGCAGGGTTAAGGCTTATTTTCATATACCTGGCTGCTTATTTCTCTCACAGAATCTGGCAACAGTGACTCGAGCGGGGAGAATGAAACGCTCGAGCCACTCGAGCTGCGCTCACTTCTAAATACAGTTAGACAAATTGCGTTACTTTGGTTTCATTCAAATAATTATTAACCGACTTCAGAGAAGATAAAAGAAAGAAGAAGAAGAAGCAGACATTTTAGGTGAGTGTTGACACACAGAAATACTATTTATGTAGACTTTAGCCTACTACTGTTACTGTAGGCTATTGATAACAACTGTTGTCTGGAGTCACCACCCAACTCTATGATCACGACACGTTGTTTAGCGATTTCATTTGTCTCGATAAAGGGATTTTATGACAATAATTTCAAGAAATGATAGCGGGATATACAATATAATTTATAATATAGGCTACTACTAGCCTACTGCTTGCCTATAAGGTGAGTTTTTAATTATTAATAATTATGTTTAACAGCAAATTTGTTATAGTTTAAGTGTGATGTTGTGTTGGGGTTGTATTTGAGTACATTTAGCAAATTCAGATATCATTTCAGTAGAATAGTATAGGCTAATGTTTAGCTAATGTGTCTAACACACACACACACACACACACACACACACACACACACACACACACACACACACACACACACACACACACACACACACACACACTCTCTGTGTGTGTGAGAAAGAGCACAAATAAAATGAAAACTTAGACAGAGGTCTTCAACAGGGGGTCCGCGACCCCTAGAGGGTCCGCGGAGGTACTGCAGGGGTCCGCGACCCCTAGGGGGTCCACGGAGGTACTGCAGGGGTCCGCGACCCCAAGGGGGTCCACGGAGGTACTGCAGGGGTCCGCGAAATTGTTGCTTGATTACACAATTAGACCTTTTTTTTCCCAAAAATGTCAATTTTTCTTTAAATATTTTTTTTAATATTTTCCATATTTATGTTTAAAATAAATTATGATTCTATCTATTTTGAATAGCTTGTATACATTTGTGCAATTGACAGATTGTTGATAGTATTCACATTGGGTACATAGCCACCCTACTCACTGTACCTTGTACATGTATGTTTGAATTAAAAGCATGAATATATTAATCTATCTATTATTTTAATTGCTTAGTATTGAATGCACAATAACATGGTATGTTTATACACATGAATCACAATTTTATAGGCCTACATAATTATACAATATTTGTATATAAAACATTTTAAAAACGTTGAAGACCCCTGCCTTAGCTTGTTGTTGATATATTGACAAAATGCACATGGTCTGAATGCATGGATATAATGCTTGACATTTGAGAGCCACTGTTGTAGATCCTTCAATGCTCAATAAATCCATCATTTGTGCACAGGGAGTCTTATTTGACCACCGCCTGTATGTGAGAGACTGCATTGTTGACCACCTTGAGTCGTCCGCCCGTCCGTCTGTCTGTCTGTCTGGTGTCCAAACTGTCAGCAGGTAAGATTGGTATAGCTTCGGTCTAGGCACTTTAACCTCATATACATTGGCTATTTGAAAAGGGGCTTGTAGATCGGCTCTTTTAAAACAAACGCTTGAAAAAAAAATACACAGCCCAGCCCCATACCCTCCATAACTCCATAGGCTTGCAGCCTAATTCATACATTGACATGATGGTGTATTGAAATTAGTTTGGGCAGATAGGCTATTTCTCAGCAGAATGTGTAAGAATTCCTAACTGAAAGAAATGCCATTTCTATAGAGCAGGGGTTCCCAAACTGTGGTGCGCGCACCCCAGGGGGTGCGTGACCTGCCATCTAGGCAAACCAACCTAATTGGTTTGCCTAGATGACGCCCCGGGGGGTGCGTCATCTAGGTCAGGATGTAATAAGGGGTGCACAGCTAAATAAGTTTGGGAACCGCTGCTATAGAGCACCGAAGTCCTGACGTCACTGCCAGTAGAGGGCGCATGATTCCGCAGGTTCATGGCTTTACTTTTTGTATTGATATCTTCATTGGGGAATCTTAGATCGCTTCATATAAGAACTGTGTTCCAAAAATAAACACACCACCCTGGTGTTTTTACTCATATGGATATGAAGCATTGACTGAAGGTGTAAATGTACACATTTACCCAAAGAGTCACACAATATAAACACTAGAAACGAGTCAAACAACCCAAAGACTACATTTCCCATGAACGCGGCTGCTGTGGGGACAGTGATTTCAGACCCGGAAGTAGTAGTTCTTAAGACTTTTAAGGCAGAATTAAAGGTAGGGTAAGTGATATTTTTTGGTTAAAACAAAAAGTATTTTGTTAAAAGGTTAAATCACTATATTCTGATAGTAATCATTGCTATAGAGTGTTTGTTCAGTAACAGGAGTCTCCCCGTCTCTCCAGCTCTTTAATAAACAGAAAATACATTTTTAGGTAGGTTTCAAAATCTCAGCCAATCAGGAGAAAGTACCCATTTTTAAGCTTCATTTTTATAGTGTTCCAGTTCCATTTTTTTCTGCTCATTTCTTGTCATCACTTCAAATTTCACTTGTTTAATCTATATCCTGATTGAGTTCTCTATCCTGATTGGAAAAAAATGGAAATGAAACTAAAACTGAGACGAAAATGTATTTTGTGTTTAATAAAGAGCTGGAGAGACAAGGAGATTCCTTTAACTGAACAAACACTCTATAGCAATGAGTACTATCAGAATATAGAGCTATTTAACACTTATTTCAACCAAAGAAAATCACTTACCCTACCTTTAATTCCATTTTCGGCAGAAACAGGCTGTATCAAATATGAATGAATATCATAAACGATGCAGAGCCACCCCCTGACAAAAACGCCAGGGTGGTGTGTTTATGTTTGGAACACAGTTCTTATATGACGTGATCTAAGATTCCCAAATGGGGATTTCAACATAAAAAATAAAGCCACGAACCCTGGAACAGCGCCCTCTACTGGCCCTCTACTGGCAGTGACGTCAGACTTCGGTGCTCTATTAAACAAAATTGTAAAGACGTTTTCACACCTGGTTACGTTTGACTACACAGCCATTTGAAGAAAGATAATTTATTGGACTGTAAATATAATAGCAACGCAGTGCATGCATACAGTACAGATGAGTGATTTACATTTGACAAACGGCTATTGATGTCGCACTGTAGTTAAATTAAATAGTTGTAATGTGATGCATTTGTATGTGATTTAATCATGGTCCAAAGGTACAGTATGACAGGAGATGCAGTCGACCCTAAAGTATTTTCATATTTTCTTATATGTCCCTCTTTGAAAAATATGTTTGGACACCCGCTGACATACACCATCATTTGCCCACAGGGAGTGTGAGCCACCTTCCACCTGCAAGCTGTCCTTCACCTGTGGCCGTACCCCCTGCTGTGAGACGCTCTCTATCAGCAGCAGGTATGTTTGATAACACCAATAGATACATAGGGAGATCATGGACAGGAATGCCCACACACGTCACATCTGGATTTAGCATGGTTTATGTATGTTTATGTCTGCAAACAAAGTGTTAGATTTTTTCAGGACTACCATAATGTTGAATGAATCACTTGGAGTAGCTTCCCACACAACACGCTTTAACAGGTAACCTAAGAATGGCAGCTTCCATTGTAAAATCTGTAGTTAGCAAGTAACCCAAATGGACTATTTGTGTCCATTGGATTATACTAGTTAAATTAACAGAGGGTTTACATGTTGTATGACGAAGTAGAGCTTTCATTTACAAAAACGGAACAAAAAAAGATTAAAGGATGTTGATACAAGGTTTCTGCCCGACAGCAACGAATAAGAAATTGCTTCCTACACAAATTATTGTTTCATATAAGCCTATTTGTTTTTATGTTTCAGAGGCTGTAAGAAAGTAACGCATTCATCCAAGTCCTCAGGATTCCGATGTTGAGAAGGAGATTAGGGTGTGGCTGCGTAATTCAAGTGACAGAGCGGGTGGACAAAAGGAGCCCTATCACAGTCTGCCAGCTAGCAGTGAGGCCCCAGTGGAAGAGTAAGCTTTGACAATGAATACTTAGGTAAAAGTATAAATATGTTAGAGTGTGTGTGTGTACACACGCACGCACGCACACACACACACACACACACACACACACACACACACACACACACACACACACACACACACACACACACACACACACACACACACACACACACACACACACACATACACACACACACACACACACACTCTGCTTGCACATACAGTGTACATACAATGTTACAGCCTTATTCAAAAATGTTACTCAACATTCTCCAGACTATACCCCATAATGACAAAATAAAATAGATGTCTAAGATGTTATGGCAAATGAATAAAACATAATCACATCCAGTGTGAAGTGAGCGGTGATATTTATGAGTTATTCATTTCATCATGCATCTTGCTAGCCAATCACAGCACTTCACACTGGGTGTGAAGATTATCAGCCTATGGGCGCGTTTTCCACAGCATGGCGTCACAGCGAAAGACACATTTTCACGACTGAAAACAAATTTCACCACGGATGGGTCCTAAACCCTCTTATAGGAGCGGTTGCACCTCTAAAAAAAAAAAAGACAAAATCACATGTGCATAAGTATTCACACCCTTTGCTATGACACTCAAAGTTAAGCTGCCTATGGTAAATAAAATTGATCTGACACACGGAAGGCACACACATGTCTCTATCAGGTCCCACAGTTAACTGTGAATGTCGGAAAATAATCAAAAACATATGTTTTTATTTTGTCATTATGGGGTATAGTGTGGAGAATTTTGAGTAAAACAATTAATTTCATCAATTTTTGAATCTCAAGGCACTGTATGTATATATGTATGCACACACACACACACACACACACACACACACACACACACACACACACACACACACACACACACACATAAAATATTTATTTTTATATATTTCCAGATGAATTCAGCCATGAGAAAGGACTGGGCAGGTCGTGAGGAGTACAAGAAGAAACATTGTGGAATTCCTGTCAGTTTTGCAGAATTTACTCAAGAATCAAGTCTCAAGGCTGGCCGGTGGTATAGGGGACTCGCCGTTGACAGGTGACTGGAGGTTGGGGAGTGGGTGACAGACTTAAAATAAAAACATAGTTAGTGGTGAGTTATGTGCTGAAAAGGGGCAAGAATGATGCCCTGATCTCACCAGGAGTGATGGTAGTCTACCCAGAACTCCTTAGGTAGGGGGGAAAGGACTTGTGGATTGCACAGTATGTACAAACAAATGGTTACTTTGCTATTCTGAACCTGAACAGAGTTATTTGATTTTATCGTTGTGTATGTGTCATGCTGTCTGTGATATGGACCTTGAGTCTGAAATAAAGATTGAATTGAATTGAATTATTTGTATGTTACTTGAAATGAATAGCAGGTGAACAGAGAGGTGCAGCATGCCTATCCAGTATATGTTCAGTGACCACTGGTGTAATCTGTTTTATAGTTGATTCATAATATGCCCACTTTGCTAAGTCTACCAATGTAGCCTTACCTAAAAAAAAAGCCAAGTCTGCCTTGGGCCATGTTATCTGCTGAGATGTTGGTGAAGTATGCTACATCGTAACTGCACTGATGGAGTGGAACTGTGATACATTGCCATCCATAGTGGGGGTAGTGTTGTAAAATTGTAAAAAATGTCTCCTTTAAGAGGAGTCTGTGACAATAGAATTTGGTTGGGGTGAGAGAAGGATGCTGGGAGAGAGATGGGTTATTGTATGTTGTATGTATTGTGTATTATGTATGTATGTATGTTGTGTGCATTTGTCTATTGTATAGTAAGTTGAGGAAGTGAAGTGAACTTGAAACGTGTTTGATGTTGCTGGAGTTATAATAAACTAACAGTGCCTGAAGAAAAGAGACCGTTCATTCACCATTGTGCAACAGGGAAATAGTAATAAAAGATACAAGTGGGTTCTACCCCAAAGTTAATAGGCGGAGACCGACGCAAGTATTAATTTCGGCTGTGGAATTGAACTTGATTCAGTTCCCCCTTAGTCTGGAGACTAAGACAGGAAAGGTTACACTGGTTTTATATTTGCCAATGTTGTATATTTGTTCTGTATTATATTTAATCATTGATTTGAATCCCTTTGACTATTTGGAGTTTGGATTTTGTGTGTGAGCTGACTTTGAATACGTATACATTTGTGATTTTTTTTTCTTTTTGTAAGTCCACACAAGTGTGTTTTGATTTGTTGTAAACAAAAGCCGAAAATAAACCATTCAATGAACAACTATTGTATTTTTTCTTTACAATACAGATCTTAGTTTAGTACATTTTAGATTAATAGAATATAGTTATTTTGAGGTTATAGTTTAATAGGGCTTCCGGAGGGCTAAGTGAGGGCTGCTTATTCATAGCCCCAAGTGGGCCAATGCGGGGCAACTGTAGGCATGTGAGGGCTAAGTGAGGGCTGCCCATGCAGGGCCAGCACTTAGGGGCCCACACTTTGCCAATGAGCAAGCCCCCTGGGGCCCTGTGTGGGCAGCCCACGGTGGGCCCTTAAGCCAGCCCTAAGTGGCCCCTTACGGGCCCCGTGCAGGCTCGCTTGCAGGGGTGGGTATTTGGGGCGTGCGTGGGGTGGGTATTTGGGGCGTGCGTGCGTGGGGTGGGTATTTGGGGCGTGCGTGGGGTGGGTATTTGGGGCGTGCGTGGGGTGGGTATTTGGGGCGTGCGTGGGTAGGGTATTTGGGGCGTGCGTGGGGTGGGTATTTGGAGCGTGCGTGGGGTGGGTATTTGGGGCGTGCGTGGGGTGGGTATTTGGGGCGTGCATGGGGTGGGTATTTGGGGCGTGCGTGGGGTGGGTATTTGGGGCGTGCGTGGGGTGGGTATTTGGAGCGTGCGTGGGGTGGGTATTTGGGGCGTGCGTGGGGTGGGTATTTGGGGCGTGCGTGGGGTGGGTATTTGGGGCGTGCGTGGGGTGGGTATTTGGGGCGTGCGTGGGGTGGGTATTTGGGGCGTGCGTGGGGTGGGTATTTGGGGCGTGCGTGGGGTGGGTATTTGGGGCGTGCGTGGGGTGGGTATTTGGGGCGTGCGGTGGGTGGGTATTTGGGGCGTGCGTGGGGTGGGTATTTGGGGCGTGCGTGGGGTGGGTATTTGGGGCGTGCGTGGGGTGGGTATTTGGGGCGTGCGTGGGGTGGGTATTTGGGGCGTGCGTGGGGTGGGTATTTGGGGCGTGCGTGGGGTGGGTATTTGGGGCGTGCGTGGGGTGGGTATTTGGGGCGTGCGTGGGGTGGGTATTTGGGGCGTGCGTGGGGTGGGTATTTGGGGCGTGCGTGGGGTGGGTATTTGGGGCGTGCGTGGGGTGGGTATTTGGAGCGTGCGTGGGGTGGGTATTTGGGGCGTGCGTGGGGTGGGTATTTGGGGCGTGCGTGGGGTGGGTATTTGGGGCGTGCGTGGGGTGGGTATTTGGGGCGTGCGTGGGGTGGGTATTTGGGGCGTGCGTGGGGTGGGTATTTGGGGCGTGCGTGGGGTGGGTATTTGGGGCGTGCGTGGGGTGGGTATTTGGGGCGTGCGTGGGGTGGGTATTTGGGGCGTGCGGTATTTGGGGCGTGCGTGGGGTGGGTATTTGGGGCGTGCGTGCGTGGGGTGGGTATTTGGGGCGTGCGTGGGGTGGGTATTTGGGGCGTGCGTGGGGTGGGTATTTGGGGCGTGCGTGGGGTGGGTATTTGGGGCGTGCGTGGGGTGGGTATTTGGGGCGTGCGTGGGGTGGGTATTTGGGGCGTGCGTGGGGTGGGTATTTGGGGCGTGCGTGGGGTGGGTATTTGGAGCGTGCGTGGGGTGGGTATTTGGGGCGTGCGTGGGGTGGGTATTTGGGGCGTGCGTGGGGTGGGTATTTGGGGCGTGCGTGGGGTGGGTATTTGGGGCGTGCGTGGGGTGGGTATTTGGGGCGTGCGTGCGTGGGGTGGGTATTTGGGGCGTGCGTGGGGTGGGTATTTGGGGCGTGCGTGGGGTGGGTATTTGGGGCGTGCGTGGGGTGGGTATTTGGGGCGTGCGTGGGGTGGGTATTTGGGGCGTGCGTGGGGTGGGTATTTGGGGCGTGCGTGGGGTGGGTATTTGGGGCGTGCGTGGGGTGGGTATTTGGGGCGTGCGTGGGGTGGGTATTTGGGGCGTGCGTGGGGTGGGTATTTGGGGCGTGCGTGGGGTGGGTATTTGGGGCGTGCGTGGGGTGGGTATTTGGGGCGTGCGTGGGGTGGGTATTTGGGGCGTGCGTGGGGTGGGTATTTGGGGCGTGCGTGGGGTGGGTATTTGGGGCGTGCGTGGGGTGGGTATTTGGGGCGTGCGTGGGGTGGGTATTTGGGGCGTGCGTGGGGTGGGTATTTGGGGCGTGCGTGGGGTGGGTATTTGGGGCGTGCGTGGGGTGGGTATTTGGGGCGTGCGTGGGGTGGGTATTTGGGGCGTGCGTGGGGTGGGTATTTGGGGCGTGCGTGGGGTGGGTATTTGGGGCGTGCGTGGGGTGGGTATTTGGGGCGTGCGTGGGGTGGGTATTTGGGGCGTGCGTGGGGTGGGTATTTGGGGCGTGCGTGGGGTGGGTATTTGGGGCGTGCGTGGGGTGGGTATTTGGGGCGTGCGTGGGGTGGGTATTTGGGGTGTGCGTGGGGTGGGTATTTGGGGCGTGCGTGGGGTGGGTATTTGGGGCGTGCGTGGGGTGGGTATTTGGGGCGTGCGTGGGGTGGGTATTTGGGGCGTGCGTGGGGTGGGTATTTGGGGCGTGCGTGGGGTGGGTATTTGGGGCGTGCGTGGGGTGGGTATTTGGGGCGTGCGTGGGGTGGGTATTTGGGGCGTGCGTGGGGTGGGTATTTGGGGCGTGCGTGGGGTGGGTATTTGGGGCGTGCGTGGGGTGGGTATTTGGGGCGTGCGTGGGGTGGGTATTTGGGGCGTGCGTGGGGTGGGTATTTGGGGCGTGCGTGGGGTGGGTATTTGGGGCGTGCGTGGGGTGGGTATTTGGGGCGTGCGTGGGGTGGGTATTTGGGGCGTGCGTGGGGTGGGTATTTGGGGCGTGCGTGGGGTGGGTATTTGGGGCGTGCGTGGGGTGGGTATTTGGGGCGTGCGTGGGGTGGGTATTTGGGGCGTGCGTGGGGTGGGTATTTGGGGCGTGCGTGGGGTGGGTATTTGGGGCGTGCGTGGGGTGGGTATTTGGGGCGTGCGTGGGGTGGGTATTTGGGGCGTGCGTGGGGTGGGTATTTGGGGCGTGCGTGGGGTGGGTATTTGGGGCGTGCGTGGGGTGGGTATTTGGGGCGTGCGTGGGGTGGGTATTTGGGGCGTGCGTGGGGTGGGTATTTGGGGCGTGCGTGGGGTGGGTATTTGGGGCGTGCGTGGGGTGGGTATTTGGGCGTGCGTGCGTGGGGTGGGTATTTGGGGCGTGCGTGGGGTGGGTATTTGGGGCGTGCGTGGGGTGGGTATTTGGGGCGTGCGTGGGGTGGGTATTTGGGGCGTGCGTGGGGTGGGTATTTGGGGCGTGCGTGGGGTGGGTATTTGGGGCGTGCGTGGGGGTGTGCGTGGGGTGGGGATTTGGGGCGTGCGTGGGGTGGGTATTTGGGGCGTGCGTGGGGTGGGTATTTGGGGCGTGCGTGGGGTGGGTATTTGGGGCGTGCGTGGGGTGGGTATTTGGGGCGTGGGGTGGGTATTTGGGGCGTGCGTGGGGTGGGTATTTGGGGCGTGCGTGGGGTGGGTATTTGGGGCGTGCGTGGGGTGGGTATTTGGGGCGTGCGTGGGGTGGGTATTTGGGGCGTGCGTGGGGTGGGTATTTGGGGCGTGGGGTGGGTATTTGGGGCGTGCGTGGGGTGGGTATTTGGGGCGTGCGTGGGGTGGGTATTTGGGGCGTGCGTGAGGTGGGTATTTGGGGCGTGGGGTGGGTATTTGGGGCGTGCGTGGGGTGGGTATTTGGGGCGTGCGTGGGGTGGGTATTTGGGGCGTGCGTGGGGTGGGTATTTGGGGCGTGCGTGGGGTGGGTATTTGGGGCGTGGGGTGGGTATTTGGGGCGTGCGTGGGGTGGGTATTTGGGGCGTGCGTGGGGTGGGTATTTGGGGCGTGCGTGGGGTGGGTATTTGGGGCGTGCGTGGGGTGGGTATTTGGGGCGTGGGGTGGGTATTTGGGGCGTGCGTGGGGTGGGTATTTGGGGCGTGCGTGGGGTGGGTATTTGGGGCGTGCGTGGGGTGGGTATTTGGGGCGTGCGTGGGGTGGGTATTTGGGGCGTGGGGTGGGTATTTGGGGCGTGCGTGGGGTGGGTATTTGGGGCGTGCGTGGGGTGGGTATTTGGGGCGTGCGTGGGGTGGGTATTTGGGGCGTGGTGGGGTGGGTATTTGGGGCGTGCGTGGGGTGGGTATTTGGGGCGTGCGTGGGGTGGGTATTTGGGGCGTGCGTGGGGTGGGTATTTGGGGCGTGCGTGGGGTGGGTATTTGGGGCGTGCGTGGGTGGGTATTTGGGGCGTGCGTGGGGTGGGTATTTGGGGCGTGCGTGGGGTGGGTATTTGGGGCGTGCGTGGGGTGGGTATTTGGGGCGTGCGTGGGGTGGGTATTTGGGGCGTGGGGTGGGTATTTGGGGCGTGCGTGGGGTGGGTATTTGGGGCGTGCGTGGGGTGGGTATTTGGGGCGTGCGTGGGGTGGGTATTTGGGGGGTGCGTGGGGTGGGTATTTGGGGCGTGCGTGGGGTGGGTATTTGGGGCGTGCGTGGGGTGGGTATTTGGGGCGTGCGTGGGGTGGGTATTTGGGGCGTGCGTGGGGTGGGTATTTGGGGCGTGCTGGGGTGGGTATTTGGGGCGTGCGTGGGGTGGGTATTTGGGGCGTGCGTGGGGTGGGTATTTGGGGCGTGGGGTGGGTATTTGGGGCGTGCGTGGGGTGGGTATTTGGGGCGTGCGTGGGGTGGGTATTTGGGGCGTGGGGTGGGTATTTGGGGCGTGCGTGGGGTGGGTATTTGGGGCGTGCGTGGGGTGGGTATTTGGGGCGTGCGTGGGGTGGGTATTTGGGGCGTGGGGTGGGTATTTGGGGCGTGCGTGGGGTGGGTATTTGGGGCGTGCGTGGGGTGGGTATTTGGGGCGTGCGTGGGGTGGGTATTTGGGGCGTGGGGTGGGTATTTGGGGCGTGCGTGGGGTGGGTATTTGGGGCGTGCGTGGGGTGGGTATTTGGGGCGTGCGTGGGGTGGGTATTTGGGGCGTGGGGTGGGTATTTGGGGCGTGTGTGGGGTGGGTATTTGGGGCGTGCGTGGGGTGGGTATTTGGGGCGTGCGTGGGGTGGGTATTTGGGGCGTGCGTGGGGTGGGTATTTGGGGCGTGCGTGGGGTGGGTATTTGGGGCGTGGGGTGGGTATTTGGGGCGTGCGTGGGGTGGGTATTTGGGGCGTGCGTGGGGTGGGTATTTGGGGCGTGCGTGGGGTGGGTATTTGGGGCGTGCGTGGGGTGGGTATTTGGGGCGTGCGTGGGGTGGGTATTTGGGGCGTGCGTGGGGTGGGTATTTGGGGCGTGGGGTGGGTATTTGGGGCGTGCGTGGGGTGGGTATTTGGGGCGTGCGTGGGGTGGGTATTTGGGGCGTGCGTGGGGTGGGTATTTGGGGCGTGGGGTGGGTATTTGGGGCGTGCGTGGGGTGGGTATTTTGGGGCGTGCGTGGGGTGGGTATTTGGGGCGTGCGTGGGGTGGGTATTTGGGGCGTGCGTGGGGTGGGTATTTGGGGCGTGCGTGGGGTGGGTATTTGGGGCGTGGGGTGGGTATTTGGGGCGTGCGTGGGGTGGGTATTTGGGGCGTGCGTGGGGTGGGTATTTGGGGCGTGCGTGGGGTGGGTATTTGGGGCGTGGGGTGGGTATTTGGGGCGTGCGTGGGGTGGGTATTTGGGCGTGCGTGGGGTGGGTATTTGGGGCGTGCGTGGGGTGGGTATTTGGGGCGTGCGTGGGGTGGGTATTTGGGGCGTGCGTGGGGTGGGTATTTGGGGCGTGCGTGGGGTGGGTATTTGGGGCGTGGGGGTGGGTATTTGGGGCGTGCGTGGGGTGGGTATTTGGGGCGTGCGTGGGGTGGGTATTTGGGGCGTGCGTGGGGTGGGTATTTGGGGCGTGGGGTGGGTATTTGGGGCGTGGGGTGGGTATTTGGGGCGTGCGTGGGGTGGGTATTTGGGGCGTGCGTGGGGTGGGTATTTGGGGCGTGCGTGGGGTGGGTATTTGGGGCGTGCGTGGGGTGGGTATTTGGGGCTGTGTGGGGTGGGTATTTGGGGCGTGCGTGGGGTGGGTATTTGGGGCGTGCGTGGGGTGGGTATTTGGGGCGTGCGTGGGGTGGGTATTTGGGGCGTGGGGTGGGTATTTGGGGCGTGCGTGGGGTGGGTATTTGGGGCGTGCGTGGGGTGGGTATTTGGGGCGTGCGTGGGGTGGGTATTTGGGGCGTGCGTGGGGTGGGTATTTGGGGCGTGGGGTGGGTATTTGGGGCGTGCGTGGGGGGTGGTATTTGGGGCGTGCGTGGGGTGGGTATTTGGGGCGTGCGTGGGTGGGTATTTGGGGCGTGCGTGGGGTGGGTATTTGGGGCGTGCGTGGGGTGGGTATTTGGGGCGTGCGTGGGGTGGGTATTTGGGGCGTGCGTGGGGTGGGTATTTGGGGCGTGCGTGGGGTGGGTATTTGGGGCGTGGGGTGGGTATTTGGGGCGTGCGTGGGGTGGGTATTTGGGGCGTGCGTGGGGTGGGTATTTGGGGCGTGCGTGGGGTGGGTATTTGGGGCGTGCGTGGGGTGGGTATTTGGGGCGTGCGTGGGGTGGGTATTTGGGGTGCGTGGGGTGGGTATTTGGGGCGTGCGTGGGGTGGGTATTTGGGGCGTGCGTGGGGTGGGTATTTGGGGCGTGCGTGGGGTGGGTATTTGGGGCGTGCGTGGGGTGGGTATTTGGGGCGTGGGGGTGGGTATTTGGGGCGTGCGTGGGGTGGGTATTTGGGGCGTGCGTGGGGTGGGTATTTGGGGCGTGCGTGGGGTGGGTATTTGGGGCGTGCGTGGGGTGGGTATTTGGGGCGTGGGGTGGGTATTTGGGGCGTGCGTGGGGTGGGTATTTGGGGCGTGCGTGGGGTGGGTATTTGGGGCGTGCGTGGGGTGGGTATTTGGGGCGTGGGGTGGGTATTTGGGGCGTGCGTGGGGTGGGTATTTGGGGCGTGCGTGGGGTGGGTATTTGGGGCGTGCGTGGGGTGGGTATTTGGGGCGTGCGTGGGGTGGGTATTTGGGGCGTCGTGGGGTGGGTATTTGGGGCGTGCGTGGGGTGGGTATTTGGGGCGTGCGTGGGGTGGGTATTTGGGGCGTGCGTGGGGTGGGTATTTGGGGCGTGCGTGGGGTGGGTATTTGGGGCGTGGGGTGGGTATTTGGGGCGTGCGTGGGGTGGGTATTTGGGGCGTGCGTGGGGTGGGTATTTGGGGCGTGCGTGGGGTGGGTATTTGGGGCGTGGGGTGGGTATTTGGGGCGTGCGTGGGGTGGGTATTTGGGGCGTGCGTGGGGTGGGTATTTGGGGCGTGCGTGGGGTGGGTATTTGGGGCGTGCGTGGGGTGGGTATTTGGGGGCGTGGGGTGGGTATTTGGGGCGTGCGTGGGGTGGGTATTTGGGGCGTGCGTGGGGTGGGTATTTGGGGCGTGCGTGGGGTGGGTATTTGGGGCGTGCGTGGGGTGGGTATTTGGGGCGTGGGGTGGGTATTTGGGGCGTGCGTGGGGTGGGTATTTGGGGCGTGCGTGGGGTGGGTATTTGGGGCGTGCGTGGGGTGGGTATTTGGGGGCGTGGGGTGGGTATTTGGGGCGTGCGTGGGGTGGGTATTTGGGGCGTGCGTGGGGTGGGTATTTGGGCGGTGCGTGGGGTGGGTATTTGGGGCGTGCGTGGGGTGGGTATTTGGGGCGTGCGTGGGGTGGGTATTTGGGGCGTGCGTGGGGTGGGTATTTGGGGCGTGCGTGGGGTGGGTATTTGGGGCGTGGGGTGGGTATTTGGGGCGTGCGGTGGGGTGGGTATTTGGGGCGTGCGTGGGGTGGGTATTTGGGGCGTGCGTGGGGTGGGTATTTGGGGCGTGCGTGGGTGGGTATTTGGGGCGTGCGTGGGGTGGGTATTTGGGGCGTGCGTGGGGTGGGTATTTGGGGCGTGCGTGGGGTGGGTATTTGGGGCGTGGGGTGGGTATTTGGGGCGTGCGTGGGGTGGGTATTTGGGGCGTGCGTGGGGTGGGTATTTGGGCGTGCGTGGGGTGGGTATTTGGGGCGTGCGTGGGGTGGGTATTTGGGGGCGTGGGGTGGGTATTTGGGGCGTGCGTGGGGTGGGTATTTGGGGCGTGCGTGGGGTGGGTATTTGGGGCGTGCGTGGGGTGGGTATTTGGGCGTGCGTGGGGTGGGTATTTGGGGCGTGCGTGGGGTGGGTATTTGGGGCGTGCGTGGGGTGGGTATTTGGGGCGTGCCGTGGGGTGGGTATTTGGGGCGTGCGTGGGTGGGTATTTGGGGCGTGCGTGGGTGGGTATTTGGGGCGTGCGTGGGGTGGGTATTTGGGGCGTGCGTGGGGTGGGTATTTGGGGCGTGGGGTGGGTATTTGGGGCGTGCGTGGGGTGGGTATTTGGGGCGTGCGTGGGGTGGGTATTTGGGGCGTGCGTGGGGTGGGTATTTGGGGCGTGGGGTGGGTATTTGGGGCGTGCGTGGGGTGGGTATTTGGGGCGTGCGTGGGGTGGGTATTTGGGGCGTGCGTGGGGTGGGTATTTGGGGCGTGCGTGGGGTGGGTATTTGGGGCGTGCGTGGGGTGGGTATTTGGGGCGTGCGTGGGGTGGGTATTTGGGGCGTGGGGGTGGGTATTTGGGGCGTGCGTGGGGTGGGTATTTGGGGCGTGCGTGGGGTGGGTATTTGGGGCGTGCGTGGGGTGGGTATTTGGGGCGTGGGGTGGGTATTTGGGGCGTGCGTGGGGTGGGTATTTGGGGCGTGCGTGGGGTGGGTATTTGGGGCGTGCGTGGGGTGGGTATTTGGGGCGTGCGTGGGTGGGTATTTGGGGCGTGCGTGGGGTGGGTATTTGGGGCGTGCGTGGGGTGGGTATTTGGGGCGTGCGTGGGGTGGGTATTTGGGGCGTGGTGGGTATTTGGGGCGTGCGTGGGGTGGGTATTTGGGGCGTGCGTGGGGTGGGTATTTGGGGCGTGCGTGGGGTGGGTATTTGGGGCGTGGGGTGGGTATTTGGGGCGTGCGTGGGGTGGGTATTTGGGGCGTGCGTGGGGTGGGTATTTGGGGCGTGCGGGGTGGGTATTTGGGGCGTGCGTGGGGTGGGTATTTGGGGCGTGCGTGGGGTGGGTATTTGGGGCGTGCGTGGGGTGGGTATTTGGGGCGTGCGTGGGGTGGGTATTTGGGCGTGCGTGGGGTGGGTATTTGGGGCGTGGGGTGGGTATTTGGGGCGTGCGTGGGGTGGGTATTTGGGGCGTGCGTGGGGTGGGTATTTGGGGCGTGCGTGGGGTGGGTATTTGGGGCGTGCGTGGGGTGGGTATTTGGGGCGTGCGTGGGGTGGGTATTTGGGGCGTGGGGTGGGTATTTGGGGCGTGCGTGGGGTGGGTATTTGGGGCGTGCGTGGGGTGGGTATTTGGGGCGTGCGTGGGGTGGGTATTTGGGGCGTGGGGTGGGTATTTGGGGCGTGCGTGGGGTGGGTATTTGGGGCGTGCGTGGGGTGGGTATTTGGGGCGTGCGTGGGGTGGGTATTTGGGGCGTGGGGTGGGTATTTGGGGCGTGCGTGGGGTGGGTATTTGGGGCGTGCGTGGGGTGGGTATTTGGGGCGTGCGTGGGGTGGGTATTTGGGGCGTGCGTGGGGTGGGTATTTGGGGCGTGGGGTGGGTATTTGGGGCGTGCGTGGGGGTGGGTATTTGGGGCGTGCGTGGGGTGGGTATTTGGGGCGTGCGTGGGGTGGGTATTTGGGGCGTGCGTGGGGTGGGTATTTGGGGCGTGGGGTGGGTATTTGGGGCGTGCGTGGGGTGGGTATTTGGGGCGTGCGTGGGGTGGGTATTTGGGGCGTGCGTGGGGTGGGTATTTGGGGGCGTGGGGTGGGTATTTGGGGCGTGCGTGGGGTGGGTATTTGGGGCGTGCGTGGGGTGGGTATTTGGGGCGTGCGTGGGGTGGGTATTTGGGGCGTGCGTGGGGTGGGTATTTGGGGCGTGGGGTGGGTATTTGGGGCGTGCGTGGGGTGGGTATTTGGGGCGTGCGTGGGGTGGGTATTTGGGGCGTGCGTGGGGTGGGTATTTGGGGCGTGCGTGGGGTGGGTATTTGGGGCGTGGGGTGGGTATTTGGGGCGTGCGTGGGGTGGGTATTTGGGGCGTGCGTGGGGTGGGTATTTGGGGCGTGCGTGGGGTGGGTATTTGGGGCGTGCGTGGGGTGGGTATTTGGGGCGTGGGGTGGGTATTTGGGGCGTGCGTGGGGTGGGTATTTGGGGCGTGCGTGGGGTGGGTATTTGGGGCGTGCGTGGGGTGGGTATTTGGGGCGTGGGGTGGGTATTTGGGGCGTGCGTGGGGTGGGTATTTGGGGCGTGCGTGGGGTGGGTATTTGGGGCGTGCGTGGGGTGGGTATTTGGGGCGTGCGTGGGTGGGTATTTGGGGCGTGGGGTGGGTATTTGGGGCGTGCGTGGGGTGGGTATTTGGGGCGTGCGTGGGGTGGGTATTTGGGGCGTGCGTGGGGTGGGTATTTGGGGCGTGCGTGGGGTGGGTATTTGGGGCGTGGGGTGGGTATTTGGGGCGTGCGTGGGGTGGGTATTTGGGGCGTGCGTGGGGTGGGTATTTGGGGCGTGGGGTGGGTATTTGGGGCGTGCGTGGGGTGGGTATTTGGGGCGTGCGTGGGGTGGGTATTTGGGGCGTGCGTGGGGTGGGTATTTGGGGCGTGGGGTGGGTATTTGGGGCGTGCGTGGGGTGGGTATTTGGGGCGTGCGTGGGGTGGGTATTTGGGGCGTGCGTGGGGTGGGTATTTGGGGCGTGCGTGGGGTGGGTATTTGGGGCGTGCGTGGGTGGGTATTTGGGGCGTGCGTGGGGTGGGTATTTGGGGCGTGCGTGGGGTGGGTATTTGGGGGGTGCGTGGGGTGGGTATTTGGGGCGTGCGTGGGGTGGGTATTTGGGGCGTGCGGGGTGGGTATTTGGGGGGCGTGGGGTGGGTATTTGGGGCGTGCGTGGGGTGGGTATTTGGGGCGTGCGTGGGGTGGGTATTTGGGGCGTGCGTGGGGTGGGTATTTGGGGCGTACTCATAGTGGGGTGGGTATTTGGGGCGTGCGTGGGGTGGGTATTTGGGGCGTGCGTGGGGGGTATTTGGGGGTGCGTGGGGTGGGTATTTGGGGCGTGCGTGGGGTGGGTATTTGGGGCGTGCGTGGGGTGGGTATTTGGGGCGTGCGTGGGGTGGGTATTTGGGGCGTGCGTGGGGTGGGTATTTGGGGCGTGGGTGGGTATTTGGGGCGTGCGTGGGGTGGGTATTTGGGGCGTGCGTGGGGTGGGTATTTGGGGCGTGCGTGGGGTGGGTATTTGGGGCGTGCGTGGGGTGGGTATTTGGGGCGTGGGGTGGGTATTTGGGGCGTGCGTGGGGTGGGTATTTGGGGCGTGCGTGGGGTGGGTATTTGGGGCGTGCGTGGGGTGGGTATTTGGGGCGTGCGTGGGGTGGGTATTTGGGGCGTGCGTGGGGTGGGTATTTGGGGCGTGCGTGGGGTGGGTATTTGGGGCGTGCGTGGGGTGGGTATTTGGGGTGCGTGGGGTGGGTATTTGGGCGTGCGTGGGGTGGGTATTTGGGGCGTGCGTGGGGTGGGTATTTGGGGCGTGCGTTGGGTGGGTATTTGGGGCGGTGTTGTGCGTGGGGTGGGTATTTGGGGCGTGGGGTGGGTATTTGGGGCGTGCGTGGGGTGGGTATTTGGGGCGTGCGTGGGGGTGGGTATTTGGGGCGTGCGTGGGGTGGGTATTTGGGGCGTGCGTGGGGTGGGTATTTGGGGCGTGCGTGGGGTGGGTATTTGGGGCGTGCGTGGGGTGGGTATTTGGGGGCGTGCGTGGGGTGGGTATTTGGGGCGGCGTGGGGTGGGTATTTGGGGCGTGCGTGGGGTGGGTATTTGGGGCGTGCGTGGGGTGGGTATTTGGGGCGTGCGTGGGGTGGGTATTTGGGGGCGTGGGGTGGGTATTTGGGGCGTGCGTGGGGTGGGTATTTGGGGCGTGCGTGGGGTGGGTATTTGGGGCGTGCGTGGGGTGGGTATTTGGGGCGTGCGTGGGGTGGGTATTTGGGGCGTGCGTGGGGTGGGTATTTGGGGCGTGCGTGGGGTGGGTATTTGGGGGTGCGTGGGGTGGGTATTTGGGGCGTGCGTGGGGTGGGTATTTGGGGCGTGCGTGGGGGTAGTGGGTATTTGGGGCGTGCGTGGGGTGGGTATTTGGGGCGTGGGGTGGGTATTTGGGGCGTGCGTGGGGTGGGTATTTGGGGCGTGCGTGGGGTGGGTATTTGGGGGTGCGTGGGGTGGGTATTTGGGGCGTGCGTGGGGTGGGTATTTGGGGGCGTGGGGTGGGTATTTGGGGCGTGCGTGGGGTGGGTATTTGGGGCGTGCGTGGGGTGGGTATTTGGGGCGTGCGTGGGTGGGTATTTGGGGCGTGCGTGGGGTGGGTATTTGGGGCGTGCGTGGGGTGGGTATTTGGGGCGTGCGTGGGGTGGGTATTTGGGGCGTGCGTGGGGTGGGTATTTGGGGCGTGCGTGGGGTGGGTATTTGGGGCGTGGGGTGGTTATTTGGGGCGTGCGTGGGGTGGGTATTTGGGGCGTGCGTGGGGTGGGTATTTGGGGGCGTGCGTGCGGGGGTGGGTATTTGGGGCGTGCGTGGGGTGGGTATTTGGGGCGTGGGGTGGGTATTTGGGGCGTGCGTGGGGTGGGTATTTGGGGCGTGCGTGGGGTGGGTATTTGGGGCGTGGGGTGGGTATTTGGGGCGTGCGTGGGGTGGGTATTTGGGGCGTGCGTGGGGTGGGTATTTGGGGGGTGGGGTGGGTATTTGGGGCGTGCGTGGGGTGGGTATTTGGGGCGTGCGTGGGGTGGGTATTTGGGGCAGTGCGTGGGGTGGGTATTTGGGGCGTGCGTGGGGTGGGTATTTGGGGCGTGCGTGGGGTGGTATTGGGGCGTGGGGTGGGTATTTGGGGCGTGCGTGGGGTGGGTATTTGGGGCGTGCGTGGGGTGGGTATTTGGGGCTGTGCGTGGGGTGGTATTTGGGGCGTGCGTGGGGGTATTTGGGGCGTG
>NC_139954.1:25963686-26086186 GCF_963454915.1 Gymnoscopelus microlampas
GGGTATTTGGGGCGTGCGTGGGGTGGGTATTTGGGGCGTGCGTGGGGTGGGTATTTGGGGCGTGCGTGGGGTGGGTATTTGGGGCGTGCGTGGGGTGGGTATTTGGGGCGTGCGTGGGGTGGGTATTTGGGGCGTGCGTGGGGTGGGTATTTGGGGCGTGCGTGGGGTGGGTATTTGGGGCGTGCGTGGGGTGGGTATTTGGGGCGTGCGTGGGGTGGGTATTTGGGGCGTGCGTGGGGTGGGTATTTGGGGCGTGCGTGGGGTGGGTATTTGGGGCGTGCGTGGGGTGGGTATTTGGGGCGTGCGTGGGGTGGGTATTTGGGGCGTGCGTGGGGTGGGTATTTGGGGCGTGCGTGGGGTGGGTATTTGGGGCGTGCGTGGGGTGGGTATTTGGGGCGTGCGTGGGGTGGGTATTTGGGGCGTGCGTGGGGTGGGTATTTGGGGCGTGCGTGGGGTGGGTATTTGGGGCGTGCGTGGGGTGGGTATTTGGGGCGTGCGTGGGGTGGGTATTTGGGGCGTGCGTGGGGTGGGTATTTGGGGCGTGCGTGGGGTGGGTATTTGGGGCGTGCGTGGGGTGGGTATTTGGGGCGTGCGTGGGGTGGGTATTTGGGGCGTGCGTGGGGTGGGTATTTGGGGCGTGCGTGGGGTGGGTATTTGGGGCGTGCGTGGGGTGGGTATTTGGGGCGTGCGTGGGGTGGGTATTTGGGGCGTGCGTGGGGTGGGTATTTGGGGCGTGCGTGGGGTGGGTATTTGGGGCGTGCGTGGGGTGGGTATTTGGGGCGTGCGTGGGGTGGGTATTTGGGGCGTGCGTGGGGTGGGTATTTGGGGCGTGCGTGGGGTGGGTATTTGGGGCGTGCGTGGGGTGGGTATTTGGGGCGTGCGTGGGGTGGGTATTTGGGGCGTGCGTGGGGTGGGTATTTGGGGCGTGCGTGGGGTGGGTATTTGGGGCGTGCGTGGGGTGGGTATTTGGGGCGTGCGTGGGGTGGGTATTTGGGGCGTGCGTGGGGTGGGTATTTGGGGCGTGCGTGGGGTGGGTATTTGGGGCGTGCGTGGGGTGGGTATTTGGGGCGTGCGTGGGGTGGGTATTTGGGGCGTGCGTGGGGTGGGTATTTGGGGCGTGCGTGGGGTGGGTATTTGGGGCGTGCGTGGGGTGGGTATTTGGGGCGTGCGTGGGGTGGGTATTTGGGGCGTGCGTGGGGTGGGTATTTGGGGCGTGCGTGGGGTGGGTATTTGGGGCGTGCGTGGGGTGGGTATTTGGGGCGTGCGTGGGGTGGGTATTTGGGGCGTGCGTGGGGTGGGTATTTGGGGCGTGCGTGGGGTGGGTATTTGGGGCGTGCGTGGGGTGGGTATTTGGGGCGTGCGTGGGGTGGGTATTTGGGGCGTGCGTGGGGTGGGTATTTGGGGCGTGCGTGGGGTGGGTATTTGGGGCGTGCGTGGGGTGGGTATTTGGGGCGTGCGTGGGGTGGGTATTTGGGGCGTGCGTGGGGTGGGTATTTGGGGCGTGCGTGGGGTGGGTATTTGGGGCGTGCGTGGGGTGGGTATTTGGGGCGTGCGTGGGGTGGGTATTTGGGGCGTGCGTGGGGTGGGTATTTGGGGCGTGCGTGGGGTGGGTATTTGGGGCGTGCGTGGGGTGGGTATTTGGGGCGTGCGTGGGGTGGGTATTTGGGGCGTGCGTGGGGTGGGTATTTGGGGCGTGCGTGGGGTGGGTATTTGGGGCGTGCGTGGGGTGGGTATTTGGGGCGTGCGTGGGGTGGGTATTTGGGGCGTGCGTGGGGTGGGTATTTGGGGCGTGCGTGGGGTGGGTATTTGGGGCGTGCGTGGGGTGGGTATTTGGGGCGTGCGTGGGGTGGGTATTTGGGGCGTGCGTGGGGTGGGTATTTGGGGCGTGCGTGGGGTGGGTATTTGGGGCGTGCGTGGGGTGGGTATTTGGGGCGTGCGTGGGGTGGGTATTTGGGGCGTGCGTGGGGTGGGTATTTGGGGCGTGCGTGGGGTGGGTATTTGGGGCGTGCGTGGGGTGGGTATTTGGGGCGTGCGTGGGGTGGGTATTTGGGGCGTGCGTGGGGTGGGTATTTGGGGCGTGCGTGGGGTGGGTATTTGGGGCGTGCGTGGGGTGGGTATTTGGGGCGTGCGTGGGGTGGGTATTTGGGGCGTGCGTGGGGTGGGTATTTGGGGCGTGCGTGGGGTGGGTATTTGGGGCGTGCGTGGGGTGGGTATTTGGGGCGTGCGTGGGGTGGGTATTTGGGGCGTGCGTGGGGTGGGTATTTGGGGCGTGCGTGGGGTGGGTATTTGGGGCGTGCGTGGGGTGGGTATTTGGGGCGTGCGTGGGGTGGGTATTTGGGGCGTGCGTGGGGTGGGTATTTGGGGCGTGCGTGGGGTGGGTATTTGGGGCGTGCGTGGGGTGGGTATTTGGGGCGTGCGTGGGGTGGGTATTTGGGGCGTGCGTGGGGTGGGTATTTGGGGCGTGCGTGGGGTGGGTATTTGGGGCGTGCGTGGGGTGGGTATTTGGGGCGTGCGTGGGGTGGGTATTTGGGGCGTGCGTGGGGTGGGTATTTGGGGCGTGCGTGGGGTGGGTATTTGGGGCGTGCGTGGGGTGGGTATTTGGGGCGTGCGTGGGGTGGGTATTTGGGGCGTGCGTGGGGTGGGTATTTGGGGCGTGCGTGGGGTGGGTATTTGGGGCGTGCGTGGGGTGGGTATTTGGGGCGTGCGTGGGGTGGGTATTTGGGGCGTGCGTGGGGTGGGTATTTGGGGCGTGCGTGGGGTGGGTATTTGGGGCGTGCGTGGGGTGGGTATTTGGGGCGTGCGTGGGGTGGGTATTTGGGGCGTGCGTGGGGTGGGTATTTGGGGCGTGCGTGGGGTGGGTATTTGGGGCGTGCGTGGGGTGGGTATTTGGGGCGTGCGTGGGGTGGGTATTTGGGGCGTGCGTGGGGTGGGTATTTGGGGCGTGCGTGGGGTGGGTATTTGGGGCGTGCGTGGGGTGGGTATTTGGGGCGTGCGTGGGGTGGGTATTTGGGGCGTGCGTGGGGTGGGTATTTGGGGCGTGCGTGGGGTGGGTATTTGGGGCGTGCGTGGGGTGGGTATTTGGGGCGTGCGTGGGGTGGGTATTTGGGGCGTGCGTGGGGTGGGTATTTGGGGCGTGCGTGGGGTGGGTATTTGGGGCGTGCGTGGGGTGGGTATTTGGGGCGTGCGTGGGGTGGGTATTTGGGGCGTGCGTGGGGTGGGTATTTGGGGCGTGCGTGGGGTGGGTATTTGGGGCGTGCGTGGGGTGGGTATTTGGGGCGTGCGTGGGGTGGGTATTTGGGGCGTGCGTGGGGTGGGTATTTGGGGCGTGCGTGGGGTGGGTATTTGGGGCGTGCGTGGGGTGGGTATTTGGGGCGTGCGTGGGGTGGGTATTTGGGGCGTGCGTGGGGTGGGTATTTGGGGCGTGCGTGGGGTGGGTATTTGGGGCGTGCGTGGGGTGGGTATTTGGGGCGTGCGTGGGGTGGGTATTTGGGGCGTGCGTGGGGTGGGTATTTGGGGCGTGCGTGGGGTGGGTATTTGGGGCGTGCGTGGGGTGGGTATTTGGGGCGTGCGTGGGGTGGGTATTTGGGGCGTGCGTGGGGTGGGTATTTGGGGCGTGCGTGGGGTGGGTATTTGGGGCGTGCGTGGGGTGGGTATTTGGGGCGTGCGTGGGGTGGGTATTTGGGGCGTGCGTGGGGTGGGTATTTGGGGCGTGCGTGGGGTGGGTATTTGGGGCGTGCGTGGGGTGGGTATTTGGGGCGTGCGTGGGGTGGGTATTTGGGGCGTGCGTGGGGTGGGTATTTGGGGCGTGCGTGGGGTGGGTATTTGGGGCGTGCGTGGGGTGGGTATTTGGGGCGTGCGTGGGGTGGGTATTTGGGGCGTGCGTGGGGTGGGTATTTGGGGCGTGCGTGGGGTGGGTATTTGGGGCGTGCGTGGGGTGGGTATTTGGGGCGTGCGTGGGGTGGGTATTTGGGGCGTGCGTGGGGTGGGTATTTGGGGCGTGCGTGGGGTGGGTATTTGGGGCGTGCGTGGGGTGGGTATTTGGGGCGTGCGTGGGGTGGGTATTTGGGGCGTGCGTGGGGTGGGTATTTGGGGCGTGCGTGGGGTGGGTATTTGGGGCGTGCGTGGGGTGGGTATTTGGGGCGTGCGTGGGGTGGGTATTTGGGGCGTGCGTGGGGTGGGTATTTGGGGCGTGCGTGGGGTGGGTATTTGGGGCGTGCGTGGGGTGGGTATTTGGGGCGTGCGTGGGGTGGGTATTTGGGGCGTGCGTGGGGTGGGTATTTGGGGCGTGCGTGGGGTGGGTATTTGGGGCGTGCGTGGGGTGGGTATTTGGGGCGTGCGTGGGGTGGGTATTTGGGGCGTGCGTGGGGTGGGTATTTGGGGCGTGCGTGGGGTGGGTATTTGGGGCGTGCGTGGGGTGGGTATTTGGGGCGTGCGTGGGGTGGGTATTTGGGGCGTGCGTGGGGTGGGTATTTGGGGCGTGCGTGGGGTGGGTATTTGGGGCGTGCGTGGGGTGGGTATTTGGGGCGTGCGTGGGGTGGGTATTTGGGGCGTGCGTGGGGTGGGTATTTGGGGCGTGCGTGGGGTGGGTATTTGGGGCGTGCGTGGGGTGGGTATTTGGGGCGTGCGTGGGGTGGGTATTTGGGGCGTGCGTGGGGTGGGTATTTGGGGCGTGCGTGGGGTGGGTATTTGGGGCGTGCGTGGGGTGGGTATTTGGGGCGTGCGTGGGGTGGGTATTTGGGGCGTGCGTGGGGTGGGTATTTGGGGCGTGCGTGGGGTGGGTATTTGGGGCGTGCGTGGGGTGGGTATTTGGGGCGTGCGTGGGGTGGGTATTTGGGGCGTGCGTGGGGTGGGTATTTGGGGCGTGCGTGGGGTGGGTATTTGGGGCGTGCGTGGGGTGGGTATTTGGGGCGTGCGTGGGGTGGGTATTTGGGGCGTGCGTGGGGTGGGTATTTGGGGCGTGCGTGGGGTGGGTATTTGGGGCGTGCGTGGGGTGGGTATTTGGGGCGTGCGTGGGGTGGGTATTTGGGGCGTGCGTGGGGTGGGTATTTGGGGCGTGCGTGGGGTGGGTATTTGGGGCGTGCGTGGGGTGGGTATTTGGGGCGTGCGTGGGGTGGGTATTTGGGGCGTGCGTGGGGTGGGTATTTGGGGCGTGCGTGGGGTGGGTATTTGGGGCGTGCGTGGGGTGGGTATTTGGGGCGTGCGTGGGGTGGGTATTTGGGGCGTGCGTGGGGTGGGTATTTGGGGCGTGCGTGGGGTGGGTATTTGGGGCGTGCGTGGGGTGGGTATTTGGGGCGTGCGTGGGGTGGGTATTTGGGGCGTGCGTGGGGTGGGTATTTGGGGCGTGCGTGGGGTGGGTATTTGGGGCGTGCGTGGGGTGGGTATTTGGGGCGTGCGTGGGGTGGGTATTTGGGGCGTGCGTGGGGTGGGTATTTGGGGCGTGCGTGGGGTGGGTATTTGGGGCGTGCGTGGGGTGGGTATTTGGGGCGTGCGTGGGGTGGGTATTTGGGGCGTGCGTGGGGTGGGTATTTGGGGCGTGCGTGGGGTGGGTATTTGGGGCGTGCGTGGGGTGGGTATTTGGGGCGTGCGTGGGGTGGGTATTTGGGGCGTGCGTGGGGTGGGTATTTGGGGCGTGCGTGGGGTGGGTATTTGGGGCGTGCGTGGGGTGGGTATTTGGGGCGTGCGTGGGGTGGGTATTTGGGGCGTGCGTGGGGTGGGTATTTGGGGCGTGCGTGGGGTGGGTATTTGGGGCGTGCGTGGGGTGGGTATTTGGGGCGTGCGTGGGGTGGGTATTTGGGGCGTGCGTGGGGTGGGTATTTGGGGCGTGCGTGGGGTGGGTATTTGGGGCGTGCGTGGGGTGGGTATTTGGGGCGTGCGTGGGGTGGGTATTTGGGGCGTGCGTGGGGTGGGTATTTGGGGCGTGCGTGGGGTGGGTATTTGGGGCGTGCGTGGGGTGGGTATTTGGGGCGTGCGTGGGGTGGGTATTTGGGGCGTGCGTGGGGTGGGTATTTGGGGCGTGCGTGGGGTGGGTATTTGGGGCGTGCGTGGGGTGGGTATTTGGGGCGTGCGTGGGGTGGGTATTTGGGGCGTGCGTGGGGTGGGTATTTGGGGCGTGCGTGGGGTGGGTATTTGGGGCGTGCGTGGGGTGGGTATTTGGGGCGTGCGTGGGGTGGGTATTTGGGGCGTGCGTGGGGTGGGTATTTGGGGCGTGCGTGGGGTGGGTATTTGGGGCGTGCGTGGGGTGGGTATTTGGGGCGTGCGTGGGGTGGGTATTTGGGGCGTGCGTGGGGTGGGTATTTGGGGCGTGCGTGGGGTGGGTATTTGGGGCGTGCGTGGGGTGGGTATTTGGGGCGTGCGTGGGGTGGGTATTTGGGGCGTGCGTGGGGTGGGTATTTGGGGCGTGCGTGGGGTGGGTATTTGGGGCGTGCGTGGGGTGGGTATTTGGGGCGTGCGTGGGGTGGGTATTTGGGGCGTGCGTGGGGTGGGTATTTGGGGCGTGCGTGGGGTGGGTATTTGGGGCGTGCGTGGGGTGGGTATTTGGGGCGTGCGTGGGGTGGGTATTTGGGGCGTGCGTGGGGTGGGTATTTGGGGCGTGCGTGGGGTGGGTATTTGGGGCGTGCGTGGGGTGGGTATTTGGGGCGTGCGTGGGGTGGGTATTTGGGGCGTGCGTGGGGTGGGTATTTGGGGCGTGCGTGGGGTGGGTATTTGGGGCGTGCGTGGGGTGGGTATTTGGGGCGTGCGGGGTGGGTATTTGGGGCGTGCGTGGGGTGGGTATTTGGGGCGTGCGTGGGGTGGGTATTTGGGGCGTGCGTGGGGTGGGTATTTGGGGTGCGTGGGGTGGGTATTTGGGGCGTGCGTGGGGTGGGTATTTGGGGCGTGCGTGGGGTGGGTATTTGGGGCGTGCGTGGGGTGGGTATTTGGGGCGTGCGTGGGGTGGGTATTTGGGGCGTGCGTGGGGTGGGTATTTGGGGCGTGCGTGGGGTGGGTATTTGGGGCGTGCGTGGGGTGGGTATTTGGGGCGTGCGTGGGGTGGGTATTTGGGGCGTGCGTGGGGTGGGTATTTGGGGCGTGCGTGGGGTGGGTATTTGGGGCGTGCGTGGGGTGGGTATTTGGGGCGTGCGTGGGGTGGGTATTTGGGGCGTGCGTGGGGTGGGTATTTGGGGCGTGCGTGGGGTGGGTATTTGGGGCGTGCGTGGGGTGGGTATTTGGGGCGTGCGTGGGGTGGGTATTTGGGGCGTGCGTGGGGTGGGTATTTGGGGCGTGCGTGGGGTGGGTATTTGGGGCGTGCGTGGGGTGGGTATTTGGGGCGTGCGTGGGGTGGGTATTTGGGGCGTGCGTGGGGTGGGTATTTGGGGCGTGCGTGGGGTGGGTATTTGGGGCGTGCGTGGGGTGGGTATTTGGGGCGTGCGTGGGGTGGGTATTTGGGGCGTGCGTGGGGTGGGTATTTGGGGCGTGCGTGGGGTGGGTATTTGGGGCGTGCGTGGGGTGGGTATTTGGGGCGTGCGTGGGGTGGGTATTTGGGGCGTGCGTGGGGTGGGTATTTGGGGCGTGCGTGGGGTGGGTATTTGGGGCGTGCGTGGGGTGGGTATTTGGGGCGTGCGTGGGGTGGGTATTTGGGGCGTGCGTGGGGTGGGTATTTGGGGCGTGCGTGGGGTGGGTATTTGGGGCGTGCGTGGGGTGGGTATTTGGGGCGTGCGTGGGGTGGGTATTTGGGGCGTGCGTGGGGTGGGTATTTGGGGCGTGCGTGGGGTGGGTATTTGGGGCGTGCGTGGGGTGGGTATTTGGGGCGTGCGTGGGGTGGGTATTTGGGGCGTGCGTGGGGTGGGTATTTGGGGCGTGCGTGGGGTGGGTATTTGGGGCGTGCGTGGGGTGGGTATTTGGGGCGTGCGTGGGGTGGGTATTTGGGGCGTGCGTGGGGTGGGTATTTGGGGCGTGCGTGGGGTGGGTATTTGGGGCGTGCGTGGGGTGGGTATTTGGGGCGTGCGTGGGGTGGGTATTTGGGGCGTGCGTGGGGTGGGTATTTGGGGCGTGCGTGGGGTGGGTATTTGGGGCGTGCGTGGGGTGGGTATTTGGGGCGTGCGTGGGGTGGGTATTTGGGGCGTGCGTGGGGTGGGTATTTGGGGCGTGCGTGGGGTGGGTATTTGGGGCGTGCGTGGGGTGGGTATTTGGGGCGTGCGTGGGGTGGGTATTTGGGGCGTGCGTGGGGTGGGTATTTGGGGCGTGCGTGGGGTGGGTATTTGGGGCGTGCGTGGGGTGGGTATTTGGGGCGTGCGTGGGGTGGGTATTTGGGGCGTGCGTGGGGTGGGTATTTGGGGCGTGCGTGGGGTGGGTATTTGGGGCGTGCGTGGGGTGGGTATTTGGGGCGTGCGTGGGGTGGGTATTTGGGGCGTGCGTGGGGTGGGTATTTGGGGCGTGCGTGGGGTGGGTATTTGGGGCGTGCGTGGGGTGGGTATTTGGGGCGTGCGTGGGGTGGGTATTTGGGGCGTGCGTGGGGTGGGTATTTGGGGCGTGCGTGGGGTGGGTATTTGGGGCGTGCGTGGGGTGGGTATTTGGGGCGTGCGTGGGGTGGGTATTTGGGGCGTGCGTGGGGTGGGTATTTGGGGCGTGCGTGGGGTGGGTATTTGGGGCGTGCGTGGGGTGGGTATTTGGGGCGTGCGTGGGGTGGGTATTTGGGGCGTGCGTGGGGTGGGTATTTGGGGCGTGCGTGGGGTGGGTATTTGGGGCGTGCGTGGGGTGGGTATTTGGGGCGTGCGTGGGGTGGGTATTTGGGGCGTGCGTGGGGTGGGTATTTGGGGCGTGCGTGGGGTGGGTATTTGGGGCGTGCGTGGGGTGGGTATTTGGGGCGTGCGTGGGGTGGGTATTTGGGGCGTGCGTGGGGTGGGTATTTGGGGCGTGCGTGGGGTGGGTATTTGGGGCGTGCGTGGGGTGGGTATTTGGGGCGTGCGTGGGGTGGGTATTTGGGGCGTGCGTGGGGTGGGTATTTGGGGCGTGCGTGGGGTGGGTATTTGGGGCGTGCGTGGGGTGGGTATTTGGGGCGTGCGTGGGGTGGGTATTTGGGGCGTGCGTGGGGTGGGTATTTGGGGCGTGCGTGGGGTGGGTATTTGGGGCGTGCGTGGGGTGGGTATTTGGGGCGTGCGTGGGGTGGGTATTTGGGGCGTGCGTGGGGTGGGTATTTGGGGCGTGCGTGGGGTGGGTATTTGGGGCGTGCGTGGGGTGGGTATTTGGGGCGTGCGTGGGGTGGGTATTTGGGGCGTGCGTGGGGTGGGTATTTGGGGCGTGCGTGGGGTGGGTATTTGGGGCGTGCGTGGGGTGGGTATTTGGGGCGTGCGTGGGGTGGGTATTTGGGGCGTGCGTGGGGTGGGTATTTGGGGCGTGCGTGGGGTGGGTATTTGGGGCGTGCGTGGGGTGGGTATTTGGGGCGTGCGTGGGGTGGGTATTTGGGGCGTGCGTGGGGTGGGTATTTGGGGCGTGCGTGGGGTGGGTATTTGGGGCGTGCGTGGGGTGGGTATTTGGGGCGTGCGTGGGGTGGGTATTTGGGGCGTGCGTGGGGTGGGTATTTGGGGCGTGCGTGGGGTGGGTATTTGGGGCGTGCGTGGGGTGGGTATTTGGGGCGTGCGTGGGGTGGGTATTTGGGGCGTGCGTGGGGTGGGTATTTGGGGCGTGCGTGGGGTGGGTATTTGGGGCGTGCGTGGGGTGGGTATTTGGGGCGTGCGTGGGGTGGGTATTTGGGGCGTGCGTGGGGTGGGTATTTGGGGCGTGCGTGGGGTGGGTATTTGGGGCGTGCGTGGGGTGGGTATTTGGGGCGTGCGTGGGGTGGGTATTTGGGGCGTGCGTGGGGTGGGTATTTGGGGCGTGCGTGGGGTGGGTATTTGGGGCGTGCGTGGGGTGGGTATTTGGGGCGTGCGTGGGGTGGGTATTTGGGGCGTGCGTGGGGTGGGTATTTGGGGCGTGCGTGGGGTGGGTATTTGGGGCGTGCGTGGGGTGGGTATTTGGGGCGTGCGTGGGGTGGGTATTTGGGGCGTGCGTGGGGTGGGTATTTGGGGCGTGCGTGGGGTGGGTATTTGGGGCGTGCGTGGGGTGGGTATTTGGGGCGTGCGTGGGGTGGGTATTTGGGGCGTGCGTGGGGTGGGTATTTGGGGCGTGCGTGGGGTGGGTATTTGGGGCGTGCGTGGGGTGGGTATTTGGGGCGTGCGTGGGGTGGGTATTTGGGGCGTGCGTGGGGTGGGTATTTGGGGCGTGCGTGGGGTGGGTATTTGGGGCGTGCGTGGGGTGGGTATTTGGGGCGTGCGTGGGGTGGGTATTTGGGGCGTGCGTGGGGTGGGTATTTGGGGCGTGCGTGGGGTGGGTATTTGGGGCGTGCGTGGGGTGGGTATTTGGGGCGTGCGTGGGGTGGGTATTTGGGGCGTGCGTGGGGTGGGTATTTGGGGCGTGCGTGGGGTGGGTATTTGGGGCGTGCGTGGGGTGGGTATTTGGGGCGTGCGTGGGGTGGGTATTTGGGGCGTGCGTGGGGTGGGTATTTGGGGCGTGCGTGGGGTGGGTATTTGGGGCGTGCGTGGGGTGGGTATTTGGGGCGTGCGTGGGGTGGGTATTTGGGGCGTGCGTGGGGTGGGTATTTGGGGCGTGCGTGGGGTGGGTATTTGGGGCGTGCGTGGGGTGGGTATTTGGGGCGTGCGTGGGGTGGGTATTTGGGGCGTGCGTGGGGTGGGTATTTGGGGCGTGCGTGGGGTGGGTATTTGGGGCGTGCGTGGGGTGGGTATTTGGGGCGTGCGTGGGGTGGGTATTTGGGGCGTGCGTGGGGTGGGTATTTGGGGCGTGCGTGGGGTGGGTATTTGGGGCGTGCGTGGGGTGGGTATTTGGGGCGTGCGTGGGGTGGGTATTTGGGGCGTGCGTGGGGTGGGTATTTGGGGCGTGCGTGGGGTGGGTATTTGGGGCGTGCGTGGGGTGGGTATTTGGGGCGTGCGTGGGGTGGGTATTTGGGGCGTGCGTGGCGTGGGGTGGGTATTTGGGGCGTGCGTGGGGTGGGTATTTGGGGCGTGCGTGGGGTGGGTATTTGGGGCGTGCGTGGGGTGGGTATTTGGGGCGTGCGTGGGGTGGGTATTTGGGGCGTGCGTGGGGTGGGTATTTGGGGCGTGCGTGGGGTGGGTATTTGGGGCGTGCGTGGGGTGGGTATTTGGGGCGTGCGTGGGGTGGGTATTTGGGGCGTGCGTGGGGTGGGTATTTGGGGCGTGCGTGGGGTGGGTATTTGGGGCGTGCGTGGGGTGGGTATTTGGGGCGTGCGTGGGGTGGGTATTTGGGGCGTGCGTGGGGTGGGTATTTGGGGCGTGCGTGGGGTGGGTATTTGGGGCGTGCGTGGGGTGGGTATTTGGGGCGTGCGTGGGGTGGGTATTTGGGGCGTGCGTGGGGTGGGTATTTGGGGCGTGCGTGGGGTGGGTATTTGGGGCGTGCGTGGGGTGGGTATTTGGGGCGTGCGTGGGGTGGGTATTTGGGGCGTGCGTGGGGTGGGTATTTGGGGCGTGCGTGGGGTGGGTATTTGGGGCGTGCGTGGGGTGGGTATTTGGGGCGTGCGTGGGGTGGGTATTTGGGGCGTGCGTGGGGTGGGTATTTGGGGCGTGCGTGGGGTGGGTATTTGGGGCGTGCGTGGGGTGGGTATTTGGGGCGTGCGTGGGGTGGGTATTTGGGGCGTGCGTGGGGTGGGTATTTGGGGCGTGCGTGGGGTGGGTATTTGGGGCGTGCGTGGGGTGGGTATTTGGGGCGTGCGTGGGGTGGGTATTTGGGGCGTGCGTGGGGTGGGTATTTGGGGCGTGCGTGGGGTGGGTATTTGGGGCGTGCGTGGGGTGGGTATTTGGGGCGTGCGTGGGGTGGGTATTTGGGGCGTGCGTGGGGTGGGTATTTGGGGCGTGCGTGGGGTGGGTATTTGGGGCGTGCGTGGGGTGGGTATTTGGGGCGTGCGTGGGGTGGGTATTTGGGGCGTGCGTGGGGTGGGTATTTGGGGCGTGCGTGGGGTGGGTATTTGGGGCGTGCGTGGGGTGGGTATTTGGGGCGTGCGTGGGGTGGGTATTTGGGGCGTGCGTGGGGTGGGTATTTGGGGCGTGCGTGGGGTGGGTATTTGGGGCGTGCGTGGGGTGGGTATTTGGGGCGTGCGTGGGGTGGGTATTTGGGGCGTGCGTGGGGTGGGTATTTGGGGCGTGCGTGGGGTGGGTATTTGGGGCGTGCGTGGGGTGGGTATTTGGGGCGTGCGTGGGGTGGGTATTTGGGGCGTGCGTGGGGTGGGTATTTGGGGCGTGCGTGGGGTGGGTATTTGGGGCGTGCGTGGGGTGGGTATTTGGGGCGTGCGTGGGGTGGGTATTTGGGGCGTGCGTGGGGTGGGTATTTGGGGCGTGCGTGGGGTGGGTATTTGGGGCGTGCGTGGGGTGGGTATTTGGGGCGTGCGTGGGGTGGGTATTTGGGGCGTGCGTGGGGTGGGTATTTGGGGCGTGCGTGGGGTGGGTATTTGGGGCGTGCGTGGGGTGGGTATTTGGGGCGTGCGTGGGGTGGGTATTTGGGGCGTGCGTGGGGTGGGTATTTGGGGCGTGCGTGGGGTGGGTATTTGGGGCGTGCGTGGGGTGGGTATTTGGGGCGTGCGTGGGGTGGGTATTTGGGGCGTGCGTGGGGTGGGTATTTGGGGCGTGCGTGGGGTGGGTATTTGGGGCGTGCGTGGGGTGGGTATTTGGGGCGTGCGTGGGGTGGGTATTTGGGGCGTGCGTGGGGTGGGTATTTGGGGCGTGCGTGGGGTGGGTATTTGGGGCGTGCGTGGGGTGGGTATTTGGGGCGTGCGTGGGGTGGGTATTTGGGGCGTGCGTGGGGTGGGTATTTGGGGCGTGCGTGGGGTGGGTATTTGGGGCGTGCGTGGGGTGGGTATTTGGGGCGTGCGTGGGGTGGGTATTTGGGGCGTGCGTGGGGTGGGTATTTGGGGCGTGCGTGGGGTGGGTATTTGGGGCGTGCGTGGGGTGGGTATTTGGGGCGTGCGTGGGGTGGGTATTTGGGGCGTGCGTGGGGTGGGTATTTGGGGCGTGCGTGGGGTGGGTATTTGGGGCGTGCGTGGGGTGGGTATTTGGGGCGTGCGTGGGGTGGGTATTTGGGGCGTGCGTGGGGTGGGTATTTGGGGCGTGCGTGGGGTGGGTATTTGGGGCGTGCGTGGGGTGGGTATTTGGGGCGTGCGTGGGGTGGGTATTTGGGGCGTGCGTGGGGTGGGTATTTGGGGCGTGCGTGGGGTGGGTATTTGGGGCGTGCGTGGGGTGGGTATTTGGGGCGTGCGTGGGGTGGGTATTTGGGGCGTGCGTGGGGTGGGTATTTGGGGCGTGCGTGGGGTGGGTATTTGGGGCGTGCGTGGGGTGGGTATTTGGGGCGTGCGTGGGGTGGGTATTTGGGGCGTGCGTGGGGTGGGTATTTGGGGCGTGCGTGGGGTGGGTATTTGGGGCGTGCGTGGGGTGGGTATTTGGGGCGTGCGTGGGGTGGGTATTTGGGGCGTGCGTGGGGTGGGTATTTGGGGCGTGCGTGGGGTGGGTATTTGGGGCGTGCGTGGGGTGGGTATTTGGGGCGTGCGTGGGGTGGGTATTTGGGGCGTGCGTGGGGTGGGTATTTGGGGCGTGCGTGGGGTGGGTATTTGGGGCGTGCGTGGGGTGGGTATTTGGGGCGTGCGTGGGGTGGGTATTTGGGGCGTGCGTGGGGTGGGTATTTGGGGCGTGCGTGGGGTGGGTATTTGGGGCGTGCGTGGGGTGGGTATTTGGGGCGTGCGTGGGGTGGGTATTTGGGGCGTGCGTGGGGTGGGTATTTGGGGCGTGCGTGGGGTGGGTATTTGGGGCGTGCGTGGGGTGGGTATTTGGGGCGTGCGTGGGGTGGGTATTTGGGGCGTGCGTGGGGTGGGTATTTGGGGCGTGCGTGGGGTGGGTATTTGGGGCGTGCGTGGGGTGGGTATTTGGGGCGTGCGTGGGGTGGGTATTTGGGGCGTGCGTGGGGTGGGTATTTGGGGCGTGCGTGGGGTGGGTATTTGGGGCGTGCGTGGGGTGGGTATTTGGGGCGTGCGTGGGGTGGGTATTTGGGGCGTGCGTGGGGTGGGTATTTGGGGCGTGCGTGGGGTGGGTATTTGGGGCGTGCGTGGGGTGGGTATTTGGGGCGTGCGTGGGGTGGGTATTTGGGGCGTGCGTGGGGTGGGTATTTGGGGCGTGCGTGGGGTGGGTATTTGGGGCGTGCGTGGGGTGGGTATTTGGGGCGTGCGTGGGGTGGGTATTTGGGGCGTGCGTGGGGTGGGTATTTGGGGCGTGCGTGGGGTGGGTATTTGGGGCGTGCGTGGGGTGGGTATTTGGGGCGTGCGTGGGGTGGGTATTTGGGGCGTGCGTGGGGTGGGTATTTGGGGCGTGCGTGGGGTGGGTATTTGGGGCGTGCGTGGGGTGGGTATTTGGGGCGTGCGTGGGGTGGGTATTTGGGGCGTGCGTGGGGTGGGTATTTGGGGCGTGCGTGGGGTGGGTATTTGGGGCGTGCGTGGGGTGGGTATTTGGGGCGTGCGTGGGGTGGGTATTTGGGGCGTGCGTGGGGTGGGTATTTGGGGCGTGCGTGGGGTGGGTATTTGGGGCGTGCGTGGGGTGGGTATTTGGGGCGTGCGTGGGGTGGGTATTTGGGGCGGCGTGGGGTGGGTATTTGGGGCGTGCGTGGGGTGGGTATTTGGGGCGTGGGGTGGGTATTTGGGGCGTGCGTGGGGTGGGTATTTGGGGCGTGCGTGGGGTGGGTATTTGGGGCGTGCGTGGGGTGGGTATTTGGGGCGTGCGTGGGGTGGGTATTTGGGGCGTGCGTGGGGTGGGTATTTGGGGCGTGCGTGGGGTGGGTATTTGGGGCGTGCGTGGGGTGGGTATTTGGGGCGTGCGTGGGGTGGGTATTTGGGGCGTGCGTGGGGTGGGTATTTGGGGCGTGCGTGGGGTGGGTATTTGGGGCGTGCGTGGGGTGGGTATTTGGGGCGTGCGTGGGGTGGGTATTTGGGGCGTGCGTGGGGTGGGTATTTGGGGCGTGCGTGGGGTGGGTATTTGGGGCGTGCGTGGGGTGGGTATTTGGGGCGTGCGTGGGGTGGGTATTTGGGGCGTGCGTGGGGTGGGTATTTGGGGCGTGCGTGGGGTGGGTATTTGGGGCGTGCGTGGGGTGGGTATTTGGGGCGTGCGTGGGGTGGGTATTTGGGGCGTGCGTGGGGTGGGTATTTGGGGCGTGCGTGGGGTGGGTATTTGGGGCGTGCGTGGGGTGGGTATTTGGGGCGTGCGTGGGGTGGGTATTTGGGGCGTGCGTGGGGTGGGTATTTGGGGCGTGCGTGGGGTGGGTATTTGGGGCGTGCGTGGGGTGGGTATTTGGGGCGTGCGTGGGGTGGGTATTTGGGGCGTGCGTGGGGTGGGTATTTGGGGCGTGCGTGGGGTGGGTATTTGGGGCGTGCGTGGGGTGGGTATTTGGGGCGTGCGTGGGGTGGGTATTTGGGGCGTGCGTGGGGTGGGTATTTGGGGCGTGCGTGGGGTGGGTATTTGGGGCGTGCGTGGGGTGGGTATTTGGGGCGTGCGTGGGGTGGGTATTTGGGGCGTGCGTGGGGTGGGTATTTGGGGCGTGCGTGGGGTGGGTATTTGGGGCGTGCGTGGGGTGGGTATTTGGGGCGTGCGTGGGGTGGGTATTTGGGGCGTGCGTGGGGTGGGTATTTGGGGCGTGCGTGGGGTGGGTATTTGGGGCGTGCGTGGGGTGGGTATTTGGGGCGTGCGTGGGGTGGGTATTTGGGGCGTGCGTGGGGTGGGTATTTGGGGCGTGCGTGGGGTGGGTATTTGGGGCGTGCGTGGGGTGGGTATTTGGGGCGTGCGTGGGGTGGGTATTTGGGGCGTGCGTGGGGTGGGTATTTGGGGCGTGCGTGGGGTGGGTATTTGGGGCGTGCGTGGGGTGGGTATTTGGGGCGTGCGTGGGGTGGGTATTTGGGGCGTGCGTGGGGTGGGTATTTGGGGCGTGCGTGGGGTGGGTATTTGGGGCGTGCGTGGGGTGGGTATTTGGGGCGTGCGTGGGGTGGGTATTTGGGGCGTGCGTGGGGTGGGTATTTGGGGCGTGCGTGGGGTGGGTATTTGGGGCGTGCGTGGGGTGGGTATTTGGGGCGTGCGTGGGGTGGGTATTTGGGGCGTGCGTGGGGTGGGTATTTGGGGCGTGCGTGGGGTGGGTATTTGGGGCGTGCGTGGGGTGGGTATTTGGGGCGTGCGTGGGGTGGGTATTTGGGGCGTGCGTGGGGTGGGTATTTGGGGCGTGCGTGGGGTGGGTATTTGGGGCGTGCGTGGGGTGGGTATTTGGGGCGTGCGTGGGGTGGGTATTTGGGGCGTGCGTGGGGTGGGTATTTGGGGCGTGCGTGGGGTGGGTATTTGGGGCGTGCGTGGGGTGGGTATTTGGGGCGTGCGTGGGGTGGGTATTTGGGGCGTGCGTGGGGTGGGTATTTGGGGCGTGCGTGGGGTGGGTATTTGGGGCGTGCGTGGGGTGGGTATTTGGGGCGTGCGTGGGGTGGGTATTTGGGGCGTGCGTGGGGTGGGTATTTGGGGCGTGCGTGGGGTGGGTATTTGGGGCGTGCGTGGGGTGGGTATTTGGGGCGTGCGTGGGGTGGGTATTTGGGGCGTGCGTGGGGTGGGTATTTGGGGCGTGCGTGGGGTGGGTATTTGGGGCGTGCGTGGGGTGGGTATTTGGGGCGTGCGTGGGGTGGGTATTTGGGGCGTGCGTGGGGTGGGTATTTGGGGCGTGCGTGGGGTGGGTATTTGGGGCGTGCGTGGGGTGGGTATTTGGGGCGTGCGTGGGGTGGGTATTTGGGGCGTGCGTGGGGTGGGTATTTGGGGCGTGCGTGGGGTGGGTATTTGGGGCGTGCGTGGGGTGGGTATTTGGGGCGTGCGTGGGGTGGGTATTTGGGGCGTGCGTGGGGTGGGTATTTGGGGCGTGCGTGGGGTGGGTATTTGGGGCGTGCGTGGGGTGGGTATTTGGGGCGTGCGTGGGGTGGGTATTTGGGGCGTGCGTGGGGTGGGTATTTGGGGCGTGCGTGGGGTGGGTATTTGGGGCGTGCGTGGGGTGGGTATTTGGGGCGTGCGTGGGGTGGGTATTTGGGGCGTGCGTGGGGTGGGTATTTGGGGCGTGCGTGGGGTGGGTATTTGGGGCGTGCGTGGGGTGGGTATTTGGGGCGTGCGTGGGGTGGGTATTTGGGGCGTGCGTGGGGTGGGTATTTGGGGCGTGCGTGGGGTGGGTATTTGGGGCGTGCGTGGGGTGGGTATTTGGGGCGTGCGTGGGGTGGGTATTTGGGGCGTGCGTGGGGTGGGTATTTGGGGCGTGCGTGGGGTGGGTATTTGGGGCGTGCGTGGGGTGGGTATTTGGGGCGTGCGTGGGGTGGGTATTTGGGGCGTGCGTGGGGTGGGTATTTGGGGCGTGCGTGGGGTGGGTATTTGGGGCGTGCGTGGGGTGGGTATTTGGGGCGTGCGTGGGGTGGGTATTTGGGGCGTGCGTGGGGTGGGTATTTGGGGCGTGCGTGGGGTGGGTATTTGGGGCGTGCGTGGGGTGGGTATTTGGGGCGTGCGTGGGGTGGGTATTTGGGGCGTGCGTGGGGTGGGTATTTGGGGCGTGCGTGGGGTGGGTATTTGGGGCGTGCGTGGGGTGGGTATTTGGGGCGTGCGTGGGGTGGGTATTTGGGGCGTGCGTGGGGTGGGTATTTGGGGCGTGCGTGGGGTGGGTATTTGGGGCGTGCGTGGGGTGGGTATTTGGGGCGTGCGTGGGGTGGGTATTTGGGGCGTGCGTGGGGTGGGTATTTGGGGCGTGCGTGGGGTGGGTATTTGGGGCGTGCGTGGGGTGGGTATTTGGGGCGTGCGTGGGGTGGGTATTTGGGGCGTGCGTGGGGTGGGTATTTGGGGCGTGCGTGGGGTGGGTATTTGGGGCGTGCGTGGGGTGGGTATTTGGGGCGTGCGTGGGGTGGGTATTTGGGGCGTGCGTGGGGTGGGTATTTGGGGCGTGCGTGGGGTGGGTATTTGGGGCGTGCGTGGGGTGGGTATTTGGGGCGTGCGTGGGGTGGGTATTTGGGGCGTGCGTGGGGTGGGTATTTGGGGCGTGCGTGGGGTGGGTATTTGGGGCGTGCGTGGGGTGGGTATTTGGGGCGTGCGTGGGGTGGGTATTTGGGGCGTGCGTGGGGTGGGTATTTGGGGCGTGCGTGGGGTGGGTATTTGGGGCGTGCGTGGGGTGGGTATTTGGGGCGTGCGTGGGGTGGGTATTTGGGGCGTGCGTGGGGTGGGTATTTGGGGCGTGCGTGGGGTGGGTATTTGGGGCGTGCGTGGGGTGGGTATTTGGGGCGTGCGTGGGGTGGGTATTTGGGGCGTGCGTGGGGTGGGTATTTGGGGCGTGCGTGGGGTGGGTATTTGGGGCGTGCGTGGGGTGGGTATTTGGGGCGTGCGTGGGGTGGGTATTTGGGGCGTGCGTGGGGTGGGTATTTGGGGCGTGCGTGGGGTGGGTATTTGGGGCGTGCGTGGGGTGGGTATTTGGGGCGTGCGTGGGGTGGGTATTTGGGGCGTGCGTGGGGTGGGTATTTGGGGCGTGCGTGGGGTGGGTATTTGGGGCGTGCGTGGGGTGGGTATTTGGGGCGTGCGTGGGGTGGGTATTTGGGGCGTGCGTGGGGTGGGTATTTGGGGCGTGCGTGGGGTGGGTATTTGGGGCGTGCGTGGGGTGGGTATTTGGGGCGTGCGTGGGGTGGGTATTTGGGGCGTGCGTGGGGTGGGTATTTGGGGCGTGCGTGGGGTGGGTATTTGGGGCGTGCGTGGGGTGGGTATTTGGGGCGTGCGTGGGGTGGGTATTTGGGGCGTGCGTGGGGTGGGTATTTGGGGCGTGCGTGGGGTGGGTATTTGGGGCGTGCGTGGGGTGGGTATTTGGGGCGTGCGTGGGGTGGGTATTTGGGGCGTGCGTGGGGTGGGTATTTGGGGCGTGCGTGGGGTGGGTATTTGGGGCGTGCGTGGGGTGGGTATTTGGGGCGTGCGTGGGGTGGGTATTTGGGGCGTGCGTGGGGTGGGTATTTGGGGCGTGCGTGGGGTGGGTATTTGGGGCGTGCGTGGGGTGGGTATTTGGGGCGTGCGTGGGGTGGGTATTTGGGGCGTGCGTGGGGTGGGTATTTGGGGCGTGCGTGGGGTGGGTATTTGGGGCGTGCGTGGGGTGGGTATTTGGGGCGTGCGTGGGGTGGGTATTTGGGGCGTGCGTGGGGTGGGTATTTGGGGCGTGCGTGGGGTGGGTATTTGGGGCGTGCGTGGGGTGGGTATTTGGGGCGTGCGTGGGGTGGGTATTTGGGGCGTGCGTGGGGTGGGTATTTGGGGCGTGCGTGGGGTGGGTATTTGGGGCGTGCGTGGGGTGGGTATTTGGGGCGTGCGTGGGGTGGGTATTTGGGGCGTGCGTGGGGTGGGTATTTGGGGCGTGCGTGGGGTGGGTATTTGGGGCGTGCGTGGGGTGGGTATTTGGGGCGTGCGTGGGGTGGGTATTTGGGGCGTGCGTGGGGTGGGTATTTGGGGCGTGCGTGGGGTGGGTATTTGGGGCGTGCGTGGGGTGGGTATTTGGGGCGTGCGTGGGGTGGGTATTTGGGGCGTGCGTGGGGTGGGTATTTGGGGCGTGCGTGGGGTGGGTATTTGGGGCGTGCGTGGGGTGGGTATTTGGGGCGTGCGTGGGGTGGGTATTTGGGGCGTGCGTGGGGTGGGTATTTGGGGCGTGGGGTGGGTATTTGGGGCGTGCGTGGGGTGGGTATTTGGGGCGTGCGTGGGGTGGGTATTTGGGGCGTGCGTGGGGTGGGTATTTGGGGCGTGCGTGGGGTGGGTATTTGGGGCGTGCGTGGGGTGGGTATTTGGGGCGTGCGTGGGGTGGGTATTTGGGGCGTGCGTGGGGTGGGTATTTGGGGCGTGGGGTGGGTATTTGGGGCGTGGGGTGGGTATTTGGGGCGTGCGTGGGGTGGGTATTTGGGGCGTGCGTGGGGTGGGTATTTGGGGCGTGCGTGGGGTGGGTATTTGGGGCGTGCGTGGGGTGGGTATTTGGGGCGGTGCGTGGGGTGGGTATTTGGGGCGTGCGTGGGGTGGGTATTTGGGGCGTGCGTGGGGTGGGTATTTGGGGCGTGCGTGGGGTGGGTATTTGGGGTGCGTGGGGTGGGTATTTGGGGCGTGCGTGGGGTGGGTATTTGGGGCGTGCGTGGGGTGGGTATTTGGGGCGTGCGTGGGGTGGGTATTTGGGGCGTGCGTGGGGTGGGTATTTGGGTGGGGTGGGTATTTGGGGCGTGCGTGGGGTGGGTATTTGGGGCGTGCGTGGGGTGGGTATTTGGGGCGTGCGTGGGGTGGGTATTTGGGGCGTGCGTGGGGTGGGTATTTGGGGCGTGCGTGGGGTGGGTATTTGGGGCGTGCGTGGGGTGGGTATTTGGGGCGTGCGTGGGGTGGGTATTTGGGGCGTGCGTGGGGTGGGTATTTGGGGCGTGCGGGTGGGGTGGGTATTTGGGGCGTGCGTGGGGTGGGTATTTGGGGCGTGCGTGGGGTGGGTATTTGGGGCGTGCGTGGGGTGGGTATTTGGGGCGTGCGTGGGGTGGGTATTTGGGGCGTGCGTGGGGTGGGTATTTGGGGCGTGCGTGGGGTGGGTATTTGGGGCGTGCGTGGGGTGGGTATTTGGGGCGTGCGTGGGGTGGGTATTTGGGGCGTGCGTGGGGTGGGTATTTGGGGCGTGCGTGGGGTGGGTATTTGGGGCGTGCGTGGGGTGGGTATTTGGGGCGTGCGTGGGGTGGGTATTTGGGGCGTGCGTGGGGTGGGTATTTGGGGCGTGCGTGGGGTGGGTATTTGGGGCGTGCGTGGGGTGGGTATTTGGGGCGTGCGTGGGGTGGGTATTTGGGGCGTGCGTGGGGTGGGTATTTGGGGCGTGCGTGGGGTGGGTATTTGGGGCGTGCGTGGGGTGGGTATTTGGGGCGTGCGTGGGGTGGGTATTTGGGGCGTGCGTGGGGTGGGTATTTGGGGCGTGCGTGGGGTGGGTATTTGGGGCGTGCGTGGGGTGGGTATTTGGGGCGTGCGTGGGGTGGGTATTTGGGGCGTGCGTGGGGTGGGTATTTGGGGCGTGCGTGGGGTGGGTATTTGGGGCGTGCGTGGGGTGGGTATTTGGGGCGTGCGTGGGGTGGGTATTTGGGGCGTGCGTGGGGTGGGTATTTGGGGCGTGCGTGGGGTGGGTATTTGGGGCGTGCGTGGGGTGGGTATTTGGGGCGTGCGTGGGGTGGGTATTTGGGGCGTGCGTGGGGTGGGTATTTGGGGCGTGCGTGGGGTGGGTATTTGGGGCGTGCGTGGGGTGGGTATTTGGGGCGTGCGTGGGGTGGGTATTTGGGGCGTGCGTGGGGTGGGTATTTGGGGCGTGCGTGGGGTGGGTATTTGGGGCGTGCGTGGGGTGGGTATTTGGGGCGTGCGTGGGGTGGGTATTTGGGGCGTGCGTGGGGTGGGTATTTGGGGCGTGCGTGGGGTGGGTATTTGGGGCGTGCGTGGGGTGGGTATTTGGGGCGTGCGTGGGGTGGGTATTTGGGGCGTGCGTGGGGTGGGTATTTGGGGCGTGCGTGGGGTGGGTATTTGGGGCGTGCGTGGGGTGGGTATTTGGGGCGTGCGTGGGGTGGGTATTTGGGGCGTGCGTGGGGTGGGTATTTGGGGCGTGCGTGGGGTGGGTATTTGGGGCGTGCGTGGGGTGGGTATTTGGGGCGTGCGTGGGGTGGGTATTTGGGGCGTGCGTGGGGTGGGTATTTGGGGCGTGCGTGGGGTGGGTATTTGGGGCGTGCGTGGGGTGGGTATTTGGGGCGTGCGTGGGGTGGGTATTTGGGGCGTGCGTGGGGTGGGTATTTGGGGCGTGCGTGGGGTGGGTATTTGGGGCGTGCGTGGGGTGGGTATTTGGGGCGTGCGTGGGGTGGGTATTTGGGGCGTGCGTGGGGTGGGTATTTGGGGCGTGCGTGGGGTGGGTATTTGGGGCGTGCGTGGGGTGGGTATTTGGGGCGTGCGTGGGGTGGGTATTTGGGGCGTGCGTGGGGTGGGTATTTGGGGCGTGCGTGGGGTGGGTATTTGGGGCGTGCGTGGGGTGGGTATTTGGGGCGTGCGTGGGGTGGGTATTTGGGGCGTGCGTGGGGTGGGTATTTGGGGCGTGCGTGGGGTGGGTATTTGGGGCGTGCGTGGGGTGGGTATTTGGGGCGTGCGTGGGGTGGGTATTTGGGGCGTGCGTGGGGTGGGTATTTGGGGCGTGCGTGGGGTGGGTATTTGGGGCGTGCGTGGGGTGGGTATTTGGGGCGTGCGTGGGGTGGGTATTTGGGGCGTGCGTGGGGTGGGTATTTGGGGCGTGCGTGGGGTGGGTATTTGGGGCGTGCGTGGGGTGGGTATTTGGGGCGTGCGTGGGGTGGGTATTTGGGGCGTGCGTGGGGTGGGTATTTGGGGCGTGCGTGGGGTGGGTATTTGGGGCGTGCGTGGGGTGGGTATTTGGGGCGTGCGTGGGGTGGGTATTTGGGGCGTGCGTGGGGTGGGTATTTGGGGCGTGCGTGGGGTGGGTATTTGGGGCGTGCGTGGGGTGGGTATTTGGGGCGTGCGTGGGGTGGGTATTTGGGGCGCTGCGTGGGGTGGGTATTTGGGGCGTGCGTGGGGTGGGTATTTGGGGCGTGCGTGGGGTGGGTATTTGGGGCGTGCGTGGGGTGGGTATTTGGGGCGTGCGTGGGGTGGGTATTTGGGGCGTGCGTGGGGTGGGTATTTGGGGCGTGCGTGGGGTGGGTATTTGGGGCGTGCGTGGGGTGGGTATTTGGGGCGTGCGTGGGGTGGGTATTTGGGGCGTGCGTGGGGTGGGTATTTGGGGCGTGCGTGGGGTGGGTATTTGGGGCGTGCGTGGGGTGGGTATTTGGGGCGTGCGTGGGGTGGGTATTTGGGGCGTGCGTGGGGTGGGTATTTGGGGCGTGCGTGGGGTGGGTATTTGGGGCGTGCGTGGGGTGGGTATTTGGGGCGTGCGTGGGGTGGGTATTTGGGGCGTGCGTGGGGTGGGTATTTGGGGCGTGCGTGGGGTGGGTATTTGGGGCGTGCGTGGGGTGGGTATTTGGGGCGTGCGTGGGGTGGGTATTTGGGGCGTGCGTGGGGTGGGTATTTGGGGCGTGCGTGGGGTGGGTATTTGGGGCGTGCGTGGGGTGGGTATTTGGGGCGTGCGTGGGGTGGGTATTTGGGGCGTGCGTGGGGTGGGTATTTGGGGCGTGCGTGGGGTGGGTATTTGGGGCGTGCGTGGGGTGGGTATTTGGGGCGTGCGTGGGGTGGGTATTTGGGGCGTGCGTGGGGTGGGTATTTGGGGCGTGCGTGGGGTGGGTATTTGGGGCGTGCGTGGGGTGGGTATTTGGGGCGTGCGTGGGGTGGGTATTTGGGGCGTGCGTGGGGTGGGTATTTGGGGCGTGCGTGGGGTGGGTATTTGGGGCGTGCGTGGGGTGGGTATTTGGGGCGTGCGTGGGGTGGGTATTTGGGGCGTGCGTGGGGTGGGTATTTGGGGCGTGCGTGGGGTGGGTATTTGGGGCGTGCGTGGGGTGGGTATTTGGGGCGTGCGTGGGGTGGGTATTTGGGGCGTGCGTGGGGTGGGTATTTGGGGCGTGCGTGGGGTGGGTATTTGGGGCGTGCGTGGGGTGGGTATTTGGGGCGTGCGTGGGGTGGGTATTTGGGGCGTGCGTGGGGTGGGTATTTGGGGCGTGCGTGGGGTGGGTATTTGGGGCGTGCGTGGGGTGGGTATTTGGGGCGTGCGTGGGGTGGGTATTTGGGGCGTGCGTGGGGTGGGTATTTGGGGCGTGCGTGGGGTGGGTATTTGGGGCGTGCGTGGGGTGGGTATTTGGGGCGTGCGTGGGGTGGGTATTTGGGGCGTGCGTGGGGTGGGTATTTGGGGCGTGCGTGGGGTGGGTATTTGGGGCGTGCGTGGGGTGGGTATTTGGGGCGTGCGTGGGGTGGGTATTTGGGGCGTGCGTGGGGTGGGTATTTGGGGCGTGCGTGGGGTGGGTATTTGGGGCGTGCGTGGGGTGGGTATTTGGGGCGTGCGTGGGGTGGGTATTTGGGGCGTGCGTGGGGTGGGTATTTGGGGCGTGCGTGGGGTGGGTATTTGGGGCGTGCGTGGGGTGGGTATTTGGGGCGTGCGTGGGGTGGGTATTTGGGGCGTGCGTGGGGTGGGTATTTGGGGCGTGCGTGGGGTGGGTATTTGGGGCGTGCGTGGGGTGGGTATTTGGGGCGTGCGTGGGGTGGGTATTTGGGGCGTGCGTGGGGTGGGTATTTGGGGCGTGCGTGGGGTGGGTATTTGGGGCGTGCGTGGGGTGGGTATTTGGGGCGTGCGTGGGGTGGGTATTTGGGGCGTGCGTGGGGTGGGTATTTGGGGCGTGCGTGGGGTGGGTATTTGGGGCGTGCGTGGGGTGGGTATTTGGGGTGCGTGGGGTGGGTATTTGGGGCGTGCGTGGGGTGGGTATTTGGGGCGTGCGTGGGGTGGGTATTTGGGGGCGTGGGGTGGGGTGGGTATTTGGGGCGTGCGTGGGGTGGGTATTTGGGGCGTGCGTGGGGTGGGTATTTGGGGCGTGCGTGGGGTGGGTATTTGGGGCGTGCGTGGGGTGGGTATTTGGGGCGTGCGTGGGGTGGGTATTTGGGGCGTGCGTGGGGTGGGTATTTGGGGCGTGCGTGGGGTGGGTATTTGGGGCGTGCGTGGGGTGGGTATTTGGGGCGTGCGTGGGGTGGGTATTTGGGGCGTGCGTGGGGTGGGTATTTGGGGCGTGCGTGGGGTGGGTATTTGGGGCGTGCGTGGGGTGGGTATTTGGGGCGTGCGTGGGGTGGGTATTTGGGGCGTGCGTGGGGTGGGTATTTGGGGCGTGCGTGGGGTGGGTATTTGGGGCGTGCGTGGGGTGGGTATTTGGGGCGTGCGTGGGGTGGGTATTTGGGGCGTGCGTGGGGTGGGTATTTGGGGCGTGCGTGGGGTGGGTATTTGGGGCGTGCGTGGGGTGGGTATTTGGGGCGTGCGTGGGGTGGGTATTTGGGGCGTGCGTGGGGTGGGTATTTGGGGCGTGCGTGGGGTGGGTATTTGGGGCGTGCGTGGGGTGGGTATTTGGGGCGTGCGTGGGGTGGGTATTTGGGGCGTGCGTGGGGTGGGTATTTGGGGCGTGCGTGGGGTGGGTATTTGGGGCGTGCGTGGGGTGGGTATTTGGGGCGTGCGTGGGGTGGGTATTTGGGGCGTGCGTGGGGTGGGTATTTGGGGCGTGCGTGGGGTGGGTATTTGGGGCGTGCGTGGGGTGGGTATTTGGGGCGTGCGTGGGGTGGGTATTTGGGGCGTGCGTGGGGTGGGTATTTGGGGCGTGCGTGGGGTGGGTATTTGGGGCGTGCGTGGGGTGGGTATTTGGGGCGTGCGTGGGGTGGGTATTTGGGGCGTGCGTGGGGTGGGTATTTGGGGCGTGCGTGGGGTGGGTATTTGGGGCGTGCGTGGGGTGGGTATTTGGGGCGTGCGTGGGGTGGGTATTTGGGGCGTGCGTGGGGTGGGTATTTGGGGCGTGCGTGGGGTGGGTATTTGGGGCGTGCGTGGGGTGGGTATTTGGGGCGTGCGTGGGGTGGGTATTTGGGGCGTGCGTGGGGTGGGTATTTGGGGCGTGCGTGGGGTGGGTATTTGGGGCGTGCGTGGGGTGGGTATTTGGGGCGTGCGTGGGGTGGGTATTTGGGGCGTGCGTGGGGTGGGTATTTGGGGCGTGCGTGGGGTGGGTATTTGGGGCGTGCGTGGGGTGGGTATTTGGGGCGTGCGTGGGGTGGGTATTTGGGGCGTGCGTGGGGTGGGTATTTGGGGCGTGCGTGGGGTGGGTATTTGGGGCGTGCGTGGGGTGGGTATTTGGGGCGTGCGTGGGGTGGGTATTTGGGGCGTGCGTGGGGTGGGTATTTGGGGCGTGCGTGGGGTGGGTATTTGGGGCGTGCGTGGGGTGGGTATTTGGGGCGTGCGTGGGGTGGGTATTTGGGGCGTGCGTGGGGTGGGTATTTGGGGCGTGCGTGGGGTGGGTATTTGGGGCGTGCGTGGGGTGGGTATTTGGGGCGTGCGTGGGGTGGGTATTTGGGGCGTGCGTGGGGTGGGTATTTGGGGCGTGCGTGGGGTGGGTATTTGGGGCGTGCGTGGGGTGGGTATTTGGGGCGTGCGTGGGGTGGGTATTTGGGGCGTGCGTGGGGTGGGTATTTGGGGCGTGCGTGGGGTGGGTATTTGGGGCGTGCGTGGGGTGGGTATTTGGGGCGTGCGTGGGGTGGGTATTTGGGGCGTGCGTGGGGTGGGTATTTGGGGCGTGCGTGGGGTGGGTATTTGGGGCGTGCGTGGGGTGGGTATTTGGGGCGTGCGTGGGGTGGGTATTTGGGGCGTGCGTGGGGTGGGTATTTGGGGCGTGCGTGGGGTGGGTATTTGGGGCGTGCGTGGGGTGGGTATTTGGGGCGTGCGTGGGGTGGGTATTTGGGGCGTGCGTGGGGTGGGTATTTGGGGCGTGCGTGGGGTGGGTATTTGGGGCGTGCGTGGGGTGGGTATTTGGGGCGTGCGTGGGGTGGGTATTTGGGGCGTGCGTGGGGTGGGTATTTGGGGCGTGCGTGGGGTGGGTATTTGGGGCGTGCGTGGGGTGGGTATTTGGGGCGTGCGTGGGGTGGGTATTTGGGGCGTGCGTGGGGTGGGTATTTGGGGCGTGCGTGGGGTGGGTATTTGGGGCGTGCGTGGGGTGGGTATTTGGGGCGTGCGTGGGGTGGGTATTTGGGGCGTGCGTGGGGTGGGTATTTGGGGCGTGCGTGGGGTGGGTATTTGGGGCGTGCGTGGGGTGGGTATTTGGGGCGTGCGTGGGGTGGGTATTTGGGGCGTGCGTGGGGTGGGTATTTGGGGCGTGCGTGGGGTGGGTATTTGGGGCGTGCGTGGGGTGGGTATTTGGGGCGTGCGTGGGGTGGGTATTTGGGGCGTGCGTGGGGTGGGTATTTGGGGCGTGCGTGGGGTGGGTATTTGGGGCGTGCGTGGGGTGGGTATTTGGGGCGTGCGTGGGGTGGGTATTTGGGGCGTGCGTGGGGTGGGTATTTGGGGCGTGCGTGGGGTGGGTATTTGGGGCGTGCGTGGGGTGGGTATTTGGGGCGTGCGTGGGGTGGGTATTTGGGGCGTGCGTGGGGTGGGTATTTGGGGCGTGCGTGGGGTGGGTATTTGGGGCGTGCGTGGGGTGGGTATTTGGGGCGTGCGTGGGGTGGGTATTTGGGGCGTGCGTGGGGTGGGTATTTGGGGCGTGCGTGGGGTGGGTATTTGGGGCGTGCGTGGGGTGGGTATTTGGGGCGTGCGTGGGGTGGGTATTTGGGGCGTGCGTGGGGTGGGTATTTGGGGCGTGCGTGGGGTGGGTATTTGGGGCGTGCGTGGGGTGGGTATTTGGGGCGTGCGTGGGGTGGGTATTTGGGGCGTGCGTGGGGTGGGTATTTGGGGCGTGCGTGGGGTGGGTATTTGGGGCGTGCGTGGGGTGGGTATTTGGGGCGTGCGTGGGGTGGGTATTTGGGGCGTGCGTGGGGTGGGTATTTGGGGCGTGCGTGGGGTGGGTATTTGGGGCGTGCGTGGGGTGGGTATTTGGGGCGTGCGTGGGGTGGGTATTTGGGGCGTGCGTGGGGTGGGTATTTGGGGCGTGCGTGGGGTGGGTATTTGGGGCGTGCGTGGGGTGGGTATTTGGGGCGTGCGTGGGGTGGGTATTTGGGGCGTGCGTGGGGTGGGTATTTGGGGCGTGCGTGGGGTGGGTATTTGGGGCGTGCGTGGGGTGGGTATTTGGGGCGTGCGTGGGGTGGGTATTTGGGGCGTGCGTGGGGTGGGTATTTGGGGCGTGCGTGGGGTGGGTATTTGGGGCGTGCGTGGGGTGGGTATTTGGGGCGTGCGTGGGGTGGGTATTTGGGGCGTGCGTGGGGTGGGTATTTGGGGCGTGCGTGGGGTGGGTATTTGGGGCGTGCGTGGGGTGGGTATTTGGGGCGTGCGTGGGGTGGGTATTTGGGGCGTGCGTGGGGTGGGTATTTGGGGCGTGCGTGGGGTGGGTATTTGGGGCGTGCGTGGGGTGGGTATTTGGGGCGTGCGTGGGGTGGGTATTTGGGGCGTGCGTGGGGTGGGTATTTGGGGCGTGCGTGGGGTGGGTATTTGGGGCGTGCGTGGGGTGGGTATTTGGGGCGTGCGTGGGGTGGGTATTTGGGGCGTGCGTGGGGTGGGTATTTGGGGCGTGCGTGGGGTGGGTATTTGGGGCGTGCGTGGGGTGGGTATTTGGGGCGTGCGTGGGGTGGGTATTTGGGGCGTGCGTGGGGTGGGTATTTGGGGCGTGCGTGGGGTGGGTATTTGGGGCGTGCGTGGGGTGGGTATTTGGGGCGTGCGTGGGGTGGGTATTTGGGGCGTGCGTGGGGTGGGTATTTGGGGCGTGCGTGGGGTGGGTATTTGGGGCGTGCGTGGGGTGGGTATTTGGGGCGTGCGTGGGGTGGGTATTTGGGGCGTGCGTGGGGTGGGTATTTGGGGCGTGCGTGGGGTGGGTATTTGGGGCGTGCGTGGGGTGGGTATTTGGGGCGTGCGTGGGGTGGGTATTTGGGGCGTGCGTGGGGTGGGTATTTGGGGCGTGCGTGGGGTGGGTATTTGGGGCGTGCGTGGGGTGGGTATTTGGGGCGTGCGTGGGGTGGGTATTTGGGGCGTGCGTGGGGTGGGTATTTGGGGCGTGCGTGGGGTGGGTATTTGGGGCGTGCGTGGGGTGGGTATTTGGGGCGTGCGTGGGGTGGGTATTTGGGGCGTGCGTGGGGTGGGTATTTGGGGCGTGCGTGGGGTGGGTATTTGGGGCGTGCGTGGGGTGGGTATTTGGGGCGTGCGTGGGGTGGGTATTTGGGGCGTGCGTGGGGTGGGTATTTGGGGCGTGCGTGGGGTGGGTATTTGGGGCGTGCGTGGGGTGGGTATTTGGGGCGTGCGTGGGGTGGGTATTTGGGGCGTGCGTGGGGTGGGTATTTGGGGCGTGCGTGGGGTGGGTATTTGGGGCGTGCGTGGGGTGGGTATTTGGGGCGTGCGTGGGGTGGGTATTTGGGGCGTGCGTGGGGTGGGTATTTGGGGCGTGCGTGGGGTGGGTATTTGGGGCGTGCGTGGGGTGGGTATTTGGGGCGTGCGTGGGGTGGGTATTTGGGGCGTGCGTGGGGTGGGTATTTGGGGCGTGCGTGGGGTGGGTATTTGGGGCGTGCGTGGGGTGGGTATTTGGGGCGTGCGTGGGGTGGGTATTTGGGGCGTGCGTGGGGTGGGTATTTGGGGCGTGCGTGGGGTGGGTATTTGGGGCGTGCGTGGGGTGGGTATTTGGGGCGTGCGTGGGGTGGGTATTTGGGGCGTGCGTGGGGTGGGTATTTGGGGCGTGCGTGGGGTGGGTATTTGGGGCGTGCGTGGGGTGGGTATTTGGGGCGTGCGTGGGGTGGGTATTTGGGGCGTGCGTGGGGTGGGTATTTGGGGCGTGCGTGGGGTGGGTATTTGGGGCGTGCGTGGGGTGGGTATTTGGGGCGTGCGTGGGGTGGGTATTTGGGGCGTGCGTGGGGTGGGTATTTGGGGCGTGCGTGGGGTGGGTATTTGGGGCGTGCGTGGGGTGGGTATTTGGGGCGTGCGTGGGGTGGGTATTTGGGGCGTGCGTGGGGTGGGTATTTGGGGCGTGCGTGGGGTGGGTATTTGGGGCGTGCGTGGGGTGGGTATTTGGGGCGTGCGTGGGGTGGGTATTTGGGGCGTGCGTGGGGTGGGTATTTGGGGCGTGCGTGGGGTGGGTATTTGGGGCGTGCGTGGGGTGGGTATTTGGGGCGTGCGTGGGGTGGGTATTTGGGGCGTGCGTGGGGTGGGTATTTGGGGCGTGCGTGGGGTGGGTATTTGGGGCGTGCGTGGGGTGGGTATTTGGGGCGTGCGTGGGGTGGGTATTTGGGGCGTGCGTGGGGTGGGTATTTGGGGCGTGCGTGGGGTGGGTATTTGGGGCGTGCGTGGGGTGGGTATTTGGGGCGTGCGTGGGGTGGGTATTTGGGGCGTGCGTGGGGTGGGTATTTGGGGCGTGCGTGGGGTGGGTATTTGGGGCGTGCGTGGGGTGGGTATTTGGGGCGTGCGTGGGGTGGGTATTTGGGGCGTGCGTGGGGTGGGTATTTGGGGCGTGCGTGGGGTGGGTATTTGGGGCGTGCGTGGGGTGGGTATTTGGGGCGTGCGTGGGGTGGGTATTTGGGGCGTGCGTGGGGTGGGTATTTGGGGCGTGCGTGGGGTGGGTATTTGGGGCGTGCGTGGGGTGGGTATTTGGGGCGTGCGTGGGGTGGGTATTTGGGGCGTGCGTGGGGTGGGTATTTGGGGCGTGCGTGGGGTGGGTATTTGGGGCGTGCGTGGGGTGGGTATTTGGGGCGTGCGTGGGGTGGGTATTTGGGGCGTGCGTGGGGTGGGTATTTGGGGCGTGCGTGGGGTGGGTATTTGGGGCGTGCGTGGGGTGGGTATTTGGGGCGTGCGTGGGGTGGGTATTTGGGGCGTGCGTGGGGTGGGTATTTGGGGCGTGCGTGGGGTGGGTATTTGGGGCGTGCGTGGGGTGGGTATTTGGGGCGTGCGTGGGGTGGGTATTTGGGGCGTGCGTGGGGTGGGTATTTGGGGCGTGCGTGGGGTGGGTATTTGGGGCGTGCGTGGGGTGGGTATTTGGGGCGTGCGTGGGGTGGGTATTTGGGGCGTGCGTGGGGTGGGTATTTGGGGCGTGCGTGGGGTGGGTATTTGGGGCGTGCGTGGGGTGGGTATTTGGGGCGTGCGTGGGGTGGGTATTTGGGGCGTGCGTGGGGTGGGTATTTGGGGCGTGCGTGGGGTGGGTATTTGGGGCGTGCGTGGGGTGGGTATTTGGGGCGTGCGTGGGGTGGGTATTTGGGGCGTGCGTGGGGTGGGTATTTGGGGCGTGCGTGGGGTGGGTATTTGGGGCGTGCGTGGGGTGGGTATTTGGGGCGTGCGTGGGGTGGGTATTTGGGGCGTGCGTGGGGTGGGTATTTGGGGCGTGCGTGGGGTGGGTATTTGGGGCGTGCGTGGGGTGGGTATTTGGGGCGTGCGTGGGGTGGGTATTTGGGGCGTGCGTGGGGTGGGTATTTGGGGCGTGCGTGGGGTGGGTATTTGGGGCGTGCGTGGGGTGGGTATTTGGGGCGTGCGTGGGGTGGGTATTTGGGGCGTGCGTGGGGTGGGTATTTGGGGCGTGCGTGGGGTGGGTATTTGGGGCGTGCGTGGGGTGGGTATTTGGGGCGTGCGTGGGGTGGGTATTTGGGGCGTGCGTGGGGTGGGTATTTGGGGCGTGCGTGGGGTGGGTATTTGGGGCGTGCGTGGGGTGGGTATTTGGGGCGTGCGTGGGGTGGGTATTTGGGGCGTGCGTGGGGTGGGTATTTGGGGCGTGCGTGGGGTGGGTATTTGGGGCGTGCGTGGGGTGGGTATTTGGGGCGTGCGTGGGGTGGGTATTTGGGGCGTGCGTGGGGTGGGTATTTGGGGCGTGCGTGGGGTGGGTATTTGGGGCGTGCGTGGGGTGGGTATTTGGGGCGTGCGTGGGGTGGGTATTTGGGGCGTGCGTGGGGTGGGTATTTGGGGCGTGCGTGGGGTGGGTATTTGGGGCGTGCGTGGGGTGGGTATTTGGGGCGTGCGTGGGGTGGGTATTTGGGGCGTGCGTGGGGTGGGTATTTGGGGCGTGCGTGGGGTGGGTATTTGGGGCGTGCGTGGGGTGGGTATTTGGGGCGTGCGTGGGGTGGGTATTTGGGGCGTGCGTGGGGTGGGTATTTGGGGCGTGCGTGGGGTGGGTATTTGGGGCGTGCGTGGGGTGGGTATTTGGGGCGTGCGTGGGGTGGGTATTTGGGGCGTGCGTGGGGTGGGTATTTGGGGCGTGCGTGGGGTGGGTATTTGGGGCGTGCGTGGGGTGGGTATTTGGGGCGTGCGTGGGGTGGGTATTTGGGGCGTGCGTGGGGTGGGTATTTGGGGCGTGCGTGGGGTGGGTATTTGGGGCGTGCGTGGGGTGGGTATTTGGGGCGTGCGTGGGGTGGGTATTTGGGGCGTGCGTGGGGTGGGTATTTGGGGCGTGCGTGGGGTGGGTATTTGGGGCGTGCGTGGGGTGGGTATTTGGGGCGTGCGTGGGGTGGGTATTTGGGGCGTGCGTGGGGTGGGTATTTGGGGCGTGCGTGGGGTGGGTATTTGGGGCGTGCGTGGGGTGGGTATTTGGGGCGTGCGTGGGGTGGGTATTTGGGGCGTGCGTGGGGTGGGTATTTGGGGCGTGCGTGGGGTGGGTATTTGGGGCGTGCGTGGGGTGGGTATTTGGGGCGTGCGTGGGGTGGGTATTTGGGGCGTGCGTGGGGTGGGTATTTGGGGCGTGCGTGGGGTGGGTATTTGGGGCGTGCGTGGGGTGGGTATTTGGGGCGTGCGTGGGGTGGGTATTTGGGGCGTGCGTGGGGTGGGTATTTGGGGCGTGCGTGGGGTGGGTATTTGGGGCGTGCGTGGGGTGGGTATTTGGGGCGTGCGTGGGGTGGGTATTTGGGGCGTGCGTGGGGTGGGTATTTGGGGCGTGCGTGGGGTGGGTATTTGGGGCGTGCGTGGGGTGGGTATTTGGGGCGTGCGTGGGGTGGGTATTTGGGGCGTGCGTGGGGTGGGTATTTGGGGCGTGCGTGGGGTGGGTATTTGGGGCGTGCGTGGGGTGGGTATTTGGGGCGTGCGTGGGGTGGGTATTTGGGGCGTGCGTGGGGTGGGTATTTGGGGCGTGCGTGGGGTGGGTATTTGGGGCGTGCGTGGGGTGGGTATTTGGGGCGTGCGTGGGGTGGGTATTTGGGGCGTGCGTGGGGTGGGTATTTGGGGCGTGCGTGGGGTGGGTATTTGGGGCGTGCGTGGGGTGGGTATTTGGGGCGTGCGTGGGGTGGGTATTTGGGGCGTGCGTGGGGTGGGTATTTGGGGCGTGCGTGGGGTGGGTATTTGGGGCGTGCGTGGGGTGGGTATTTGGGGCGTGCGTGGGGTGGGTATTTGGGGCGTGCGTGGGGTGGGTATTTGGGGCGTGCGTGGGGTGGGTATTTGGGGCGTGCGTGGGGTGGGTATTTGGGGCGTGCGTGGGGTGGGTATTTGGGGCGTGCGTGGGGTGGGTATTTGGGGCGTGCGTGGGGTGGGTATTTGGGGCGTGCGTGGGGTGGGTATTTGGGGCGTGCGTGGGGTGGGTATTTGGGGCGTGCGTGGGGTGGGTATTTGGGGCGTGCGTGGGGTGGGTATTTGGGGCGTGCGTGGGGTGGGTATTTGGGGCGTGCGTGGGGTGGGTATTTGGGGCGTGCGTGGGGTGGGTATTTGGGGCGTGCGTGGGGTGGGTATTTGGGGCGTGCGTGGGGTGGGTATTTGGGGCGTGCGTGGGGTGGGTATTTGGGGCGTGCGTGGGGTGGGTATTTGGGGCGTGCGTGGGGTGGGTATTTGGGGCGTGCGTGGGGTGGGTATTTGGGGCGTGCGTGGGGTGGGTATTTGGGGCGTGCGTGGGGTGGGTATTTGGGGCGTGCGTGGGGTGGGTATTTGGGGCGTGCGTGGGGTGGGTATTTGGGGCGTGCGTGGGGTGGGTATTTGGGGCGTGCGTGGGGTGGGTATTTGGGGCGTGCGTGGGGTGGGTATTTGGGGCGTGCGTGGGGTGGGTATTTGGGGCGTGCGTGGGGTGGGTATTTGGGGCGTGCGTGGGGTGGGTATTTGGGGCGTGCGTGGGGTGGGTATTTGGGGCGTGCGTGGGGTGGGTATTTGGGGCGTGCGTGGGGTGGGTATTTGGGGCGTGCGTGGGGTGGGTATTTGGGGCGTGCGTGGGGTGGGTATTTGGGGCGTGCGTGGGGTGGGTATTTGGGGCGTGCGTGGGGTGGGTATTTGGGGCGTGCGTGGGGTGGGTATTTGGGGCGTGCGTGGGGTGGGTATTTGGGGCGTGCGTGGGGTGGGTATTTGGGGCGTGCGTGGGGTGGGTATTTGGGGCGTGCGTGGGGTGGGTATTTGGGGCGTGCGTGGGGTGGGTATTTGGGGCGTGCGTGGGGTGGGTATTTGGGGCGTGCGTGGGGTGGGTATTTGGGGCGTGCGTGGGGTGGGTATTTGGGGCGTGCGTGGGGTGGGTATTTGGGGCGTGCGTGGGGTGGGTATTTGGGGCGTGCGTGGGGTGGGTATTTGGGGCGTGCGTGGGGTGGGTATTTGGGGCGTGCGTGGGGTGGGTATTTGGGGCGTGCGTGGGGTGGGTATTTGGGGCGTGCGTGGGGTGGGTATTTGGGGCGTGCGTGGGGTGGGTATTTGGGGCGTGCGTGGGGTGGGTATTTGGGGCGTGCGTGGGGTGGGTATTTGGGGCGTGCGTGGGGTGGGTATTTGGGGCGTGCGTGGGGTGGGTATTTGGGGCGTGCGTGGGGTGGGTATTTGGGGCGTGCGTGGGGTGGGTATTTGGGGCGTGCGTGGGGTGGGTATTTGGGGCGTGCGTGGGGTGGGTATTTGGGGCGTGCGTGGGGTGGGTATTTGGGGCGTGCGTGGGGTGGGTATTTGGGGCGTGCGTGGGGTGGGTATTTGGGGCGTGCGTGGGGTGGGTATTTGGGGCGTGCGTGGGGTGGGTATTTGGGGCGTGCGTGGGGTGGGTATTTGGGGCGTGCGTGGGGTGGGTATTTGGGGCGTGCGTGGGGTGGGTATTTGGGGCGTGCGTGGGGTGGGTATTTGGGGCGTGCGTGGGGTGGGTATTTGGGGCGTGCGTGGGGTGGGTATTTGGGGCGTGCGTGGGGTGGGTATTTGGGGCGTGCGTGGGGTGGGTATTTGGGGCGTGCGTGGGGTGGGTATTTGGGGCGTGCGTGGGGTGGGTATTTGGGGCGTGCGTGGGGTGGGTATTTGGGGCGTGCGTGGGGTGGGTATTTGGGGCGTGCGTGGGGTGGGTATTTGGGGCGTGCGTGGGGTGGGTATTTGGGGCGTGCGTGGGGTGGGTATTTGGGGCGTGCGTGGGGTGGGTATTTGGGGCGTGCGTGGGGTGGGTATTTGGGGCGTGCGTGGGGTGGGTATTTGGGGCGTGCGTGGGGTGGGTATTTGGGGCGTGCGTGGGGTGGGTATTTGGGGCGTGCGTGGGGTGGGTATTTGGGGCGTGCGTGGGGTGGGTATTTGGGGCGTGCGTGGGGTGGGTATTTGGGGCGTGCGTGGGGTGGGTATTTGGGGCGTGCGTGGGGTGGGTATTTGGGGCGTGCGTGGGGTGGGTATTTGGGGCGTGCGTGGGGTGGGTATTTGGGGCGTGCGTGGGGTGGGTATTTGGGGCGTGCGTGGGGTGGGTATTTGGGGCGTGCGTGGGGTGGGTATTTGGGGCGTGCGTGGGGTGGGTATTTGGGGCGTGCGTGGGGTGGGTATTTGGGGCGTGCGTGGGGTGGGTATTTGGGGCGTGCGTGGGGTGGGTATTTGGGGCGTGCGTGGGGTGGGTATTTGGGGCGTGCGTGGGGTGGGTATTTGGGGCGTGCGTGGGGTGGGTATTTGGGGCGTGCGTGGGGTGGGTATTTGGGGCGTGCGTGGGGTGGGTATTTGGGGCGTGCGTGGGGTGGGTATTTGGGGCGTGCGTGGGGTGGGTATTTGGGGCGTGCGTGGGGTGGGTATTTGGGGCGTGCGTGGGGTGGGTATTTGGGGCGTGCGTGGGGTGGGTATTTGGGGCGTGCGTGGGGTGGGTATTTGGGGCGTGCGTGGGGTGGGTATTTGGGGCGTGCGTGGGGTGGGTATTTGGGGCGTGCGTGGGGTGGGTATTTGGGGCGTGCGTGGGGTGGGTATTTGGGGCGTGCGTGGGGTGGGTATTTGGGGCGTGCGTGGGGTGGGTATTTGGGGCGTGCGTGGGGTGGGTATTTGGGGCGTGCGTGGGGTGGGTATTTGGGGCGTGCGTGGGGTGGGTATTTGGGGCGTGCGTGGGGTGGGTATTTGGGGCGTGCGTGGGGTGGGTATTTGGGGCGTGCGTGGGGTGGGTATTTGGGGCGTGCGTGGGGTGGGTATTTGGGGCGTGCGTGGGGTGGGTATTTGGGGCGTGCGTGGGGTGGGTATTTGGGGCGTGCGTGGGGTGGGTATTTGGGGCGTGCGTGGGGTGGGTATTTGGGGCGTGCGTGGGGTGGGTATTTGGGGCGTGCGTGGGGTGGGTATTTGGGGCGTGCGTGGGGTGGGTATTTGGGGCGTGCGTGGGGTGGGTATTTGGGGCGTGGTATTTGGGGCGTGCGTGGGGTGGGTATTTGGGGCGTGCGTGGGGTGGTGTATTTGGGGCGTGCGTGGGGTGGGTATTTGGGGCGTGCGTGGGGTGGGTATTTGGGGCGTGCGTGGGGTGGGTATTTGGGGCGTGCGTGGGGTGGGTATTTGGGGCGTGCGTGGGGTGGGTATTTGGGGCGTGCGTGGGGTGGGTATTTGGGGCGTGCGTGGGGTGGGTATTTGGGGCGTGCGTGGGGTGGGTATTTGGGGCGTGCGTGGGGTGGGTATTTGGGGCGTGCGTGGGGTGGGTATTTGGGGCGTGCGTGGGGTGGGTATTTGGGGCGTGCGTGGGGTGGGTATTTGGGGCGTGCGTGGGGTGGGTATTTGGGGCGTGCGTGGGGTGGGTATTTGGGGCGTGCGTGGGGTGGGTATTTGGGGCGTGCGTGGGGTGGGTATTTGGGGCGTGCGTGGGGTGGGTATTTGGGGCGTGCGTGGGGTGGGTATTTGGGGCGTGCGTGGGGTGGGTATTTGGGGCGTGCGTGGGGTGGGTATTTGGGGCGTGCGTGGGGTGGGTATTTGGGGCGTGCGTGGGGTGGGTATTTGGGGCGTGCGTGGGGTGGGTATTTGGGGCGTGCGTGGGGTGGGTATTTGGGGCGTGCGTGGGGTGGGTATTTGGGGCGTGCGTGGGGTGGGTATTTGGGGCGTGCGTGGGGTGGGTATTTGGGGCGTGCGTGGGTGGGTATTTGGGGCGTGCGTGGGGTGGGTATTTGGGGCGTGCGTGGGGTGGGTATTTGGGGCGTGCGTGGGGTGGGTATTTGGGGCGTGCGTGGGGTGGGTATTTGGGGCGTGCGTGGGGTGGGTATTTGGGGCGTGCGTGGGGTGGGTATTTGGGGCGTGCGTGGGGTGGGTATTTGGGGCGTGCGTGGGGTGGGTATTTGGGGCGTGCGTGGTGGGTATTTGGGGCGTGCGTGGGGTGGGTATTTGGGGCGTGCGTGGGGTGGGTATTTGGGGCGTGCGTGGGGTGGGTATTTGGGGCGTGCGTGGGGTGGGTATTTGGGGCGTGCGTGGGGTGGGTATTTGGGGCGTGGGGGTGGGTATTTGGGGCGTGCGTGGGGTGGGTATTTGGGGCGTGCGTGGGGTGGGTATTTGGGGCGTGCGTGGGGTGGGTATTTGGGGCGTGCGTGGGGTGGGTATTTGGGGCGTGCGTGGGGTGGGTATTTGGGGCGTGCGTGGGGTGGGTATTTGGGGCGTGCGTGGGGTGGGTATTTGGGGCGTGCGTGGGGTGGGTATTTGGGGCGTGGGGTGGGTATTTGGGGCGTGCGTGGGGTGGGTATTTGGGGCGTGCGTGGGGTGGGTATTTGGGGCGTGCGTGGGGTGGGTATTTGGGGCGTGCGTGGGGTGGGTATTTGGGGCGTGGGGTGGGTATTTGGGGCGTGCGTGGGGTGGGTATTTGGGGCGTGCGTGGGGTGGGTATTTGGGGCGTGCGTGGGGTGGGTATTTGGGGCGTGGGGTGGGTATTTGGGGCGTGCGTGGGGTGGGTATTTGGGGCGTGCGTGGGGTGGGTATTTGGGGCGTGCGTGGGGTGGGTATTTGGGGCGTGGGGTGGGTATTTGGGGCGTGCGTGGGGTGGGTATTTGGGGCGTGCGTGGGGTGGGTATTTGGGGCGTGCGTGGGGTGGGTATTTGGGGCGTGCGTGGGGTGGGTATTTGGGGCGTGCGTGGGGTGGGTATTTGGGGCGTGCGTGGGGTGGGTATTTGGGGCGTGCGTGGGGTGGGTATTTGGGGCGTGCGTGGGGTGGGTATTTGGGGCGTGCGTGGGGTGGGTATTTGGGGCGTGGGGTGGGTATTTGGGGCGTGCGTGGGGTGGGTATTTGGGGCGTGCGTGGGGTGGGTATTTGGGGCGTGGGGTGGGTATTTGGGGCGTGCGTGGGGTGGGTATTTGGGGCGTGCGTGGGGTGGGTATTTGGGGCGTGCGTGGGGTGGGTATTTGGGGCGTGCGTGGGGTGGGTATTTGGGGCGTGGGGTGGGTATTTGGGGCGTGCGTGGGGTGGGTATTTGGGGCGTGCGTGGGGTGGGTATTTGGGGCGTGCGTGGGGTGGGTATTTGGGGCGTGCGTGGGGTGGGTATTTGGGGCGTGCGTGGGGTGGGTATTTGGGGCGTGCGTGGGGTGGGTATTTGGGGCGTGCGTGGGGTGGGTATTTGGGGCGTGGGGTGGGTATTTGGGGCGTGCGTGGGGTGGGTATTTGGGGCGTGCGTGGGGTGGGTATTTGGGGCGTGCGTGGGGTGGGTATTTGGGGCGTGCGTGGGGTGGGTATTTGGGGCGTGGGGTGGGTATTTGGGGCGTGCGTGGGGTGGGTATTTGGGGCGTGCGTGGGGTGGGTATTTGGGGCGTGCGTGGGGTGGGTATTTGGGGCGTGGGGTGGGTATTTGGGGCGTGCGTGGGGTGGGTATTTGGGGCGTGCGTGGGGTGGGTATTTGGGGCGTGCGTGGGGTGGGTATTTGGGGCGTGCGTGGGGTGGGTATTTGGGGCGTGCGTGGGGTGGGTATTTGGGGCGTGGGGTGGGTATTTGGGGCGTGCGTGGGGTGGGTATTTGGGGCGTGCGTGGGGTGGGTATTTGGGGCGTGCGTGGGGTGGGTATTTGGGGCGTGCGTGGGGTGGGTATTTGGGGCGTGCGTGGGGTGGGTATTTGGGGCGTGGGGTGGGTATTTGGGGCGTGCGTGGGGTGGGTATTTGGGGCGTGCGTGGGGTGGGTATTTGGGGCGTGCGTGGGGTGGGTATTTGGGGCGTGCGTGGGGTGGGTATTTGGGGCGTGCGTGGGGTGGGTATTTGGGGCGTGGGGTGGGTATTTGGGGCGTGCGTGGGGTGGGTATTTGGGGCGTGCGTGGGGTGGGTATTTGGGGCGTGCGTGGGGTGGGTATTTGGGGCGTGCGTGGGGTGGGTATTTGGGGCGTGCGTGGGGTGGGTATTTGGGGCGTGCGTGGGGTGGGTATTTGGGGCGTGCGTGGGGTGGGTATTTGGGGCGTGGGGTGGGTATTTGGGGCGTGCGTGGGGTGGGTATTTGGGGCGTGCGTGGGGTGGGTATTTGGGGCGTGCGTGGGGTGGGTATTTGGGGCGTGGGGTGGGTATTTGGGGCGTGCGTGGGGTGGGTATTTGGGGCGTGCGTGGGGTGGGTATTTGGGGCGTGCGTGGGGTGGGTATTTGGGGCGTGCGTGGGGTGGGTATTTGGGGCGTGGGGTGGGTATTTGGGGCGTGCGTGGGGTGGGTATTTGGGGCGTGCGTGGGGTGGGTATTTGGGGCGTGCGTGGGGTGGGTATTTGGGGCGTGCGTGGGGTGGGTATTTGGGGCGTGTGTGGGGTGGGTATTTGGGGCGTGCGTGGGGTGGGTATTTGGGGCGTGCGTGGGGTGGGAGCGTGCGTGTGGTGTGTATTTGGAGCGTGCGTGTGTCTTTGGAGCGTGCGTGTGGTGTGTCTTTGGAGCGTGCGTGTGGTGTGTCTTTGGAGCGTGCGTGTGGTGTGTCTTTGGAGCGTGCGTGTGGTGTGTCTTTGGAGCGTGCGTGTGACACACCACACGCACGCTCCGAAGACACACCACACGCACGCTCCAAATACACACCACACGCACGCTCCAAAGACAAACCACACGCACGCTCCAAATACACACCACACGCACGCTCCAAAGACACACCACACGCACGCTCCAAATACACACCACACGCACGCTCCAAATACACACCACACGCACGCTCCAAAGACACACCACACGCACGCTCCAAAGACACACCACACGCACGCTCCAAAGACACACCACACGCACGCTCCAAATACACACCACACGCACGCTCCAAAGACACACCACACGCACGCTCCAAATACACACCACACGCACGCTCCAAATACACACCACACGCACGCTCCAAAGACACACCACACGCACGCTCCAAAGACACACCACACGCACGCTCCAAATACACACCACACGCACGCTCCAAAGACACACCACACGCACGCTCCGAAGACACACCACACGCACGCTCCAAATACACACCACACGCACGCTCCAAAGACAAACCACACGCACGCTCCAAATACACACCACACGCACGCTCCAAAGACACACCACACGCACGCTCCAAATACACACCACACGCACGCTCCAAATACACACCACACGCACGCTCCAAAGACACACCACACGCACGCTCCAAAGACACACCACACGCACGCTCCAAAGACACACCACACGCACGCTCCAAATACACACCACACGCACGCTCCAAAGACACACCACACGCACGCTCCAAATACACACCACACGCACGCTCCAAATACACACCACACGCACGCTCCAAAGACACACCACACGCACGCTCCAAAGACACACCACACGCACGCTCCAAATACACACCACACGCGTGATGTGATGTGATGTGATGTGATGTGATGTGATCACATGTGATGTGATTTGATGTGATGTGATGTGATGTGATGTGATGTGATGATGTGATGTGATGTGATGTGATGTGATGTGATGATGTGATGATGTGATGTGATGTGATGTGATGTGATGTGATGTGATGTGATGTGATGTGATGTGATGTGATGTGATGTGATGATGTGATGTGATGTGATGTGATGTGATGTGATGTGATGTGATGTGGTGATGTGATGTGATGTGATGTGATGATGTGATGTGATGTGATGTGATGTGATGTGATGTGATGTGATGTGATGTGATGTGGTGATGTGATGTGATGTGGTGATGTGATGTGGTGATGTGATGTGATGTGATGTGATGTGATGTGATGTGATGTGATGTGATGTGATGATGTGATGTGATGTGATGTGATGTGATGTGATGTGATGTGATGTGATGTGATGTGATGTGATGTGATGTGATGTGATGATGTGATGTGATGTGATGTGATGTGATGTGATGTGATGTGATGTGATGATGTGATGTGACGTGACGTGACGTGACGTGACGTGACGTGATGATGTGATGTGATGTGATGTGATGTGATGTGATGTGATGTGATGTGATGTGATGATGTGATGATGTGATGATGTGATGTGATGATGTGATGTGATGTGATGTGATGTGATGTGATGTGATGTGATGTGATGTGATGTGATGTGATGTGATGTGATGTGATGATGTGATGTGATGATGTGATGATGTGATGTGATGTGATGTGATGTGATGTGATGTGATGTGATGATGTGATGTGATGTGATGATGTGATGTGATGTGATGTGATGTGATGTGATGTGATGTGATGTGATGTGATGTGATGTGATGTGATGTGATGTGATGATGTGATGTGATGTGATGTGATGTGATGTGATGTGATGATTTGATGTGATGTGATGATGTGATGTGATGTGATCTGATGTGATGTGATGTGATGTGATGATGTGATGTGATGTGATGTGATGTGATGTGATGTGATGATGTGATGTGATGTGATGTGATGATGTGATGAAAAAGAATAAAAGCAGATCTATAACTTGTGTGCATATAGATTGGATTTTTGTGTATCGGCTAGGAATAAATGTCATAAGTTAACCACATAAATAATATATTGTGGTGATTGATTTTTGTTTTTATTGACAAAACGTGCATACATGCATGACCATATATTTGTATTTTGTATATAATCTGTCAAAAGGATAAAACAAAAAAGCTCAAGAGGTTATTCCCATTGTGGTCCTTTGAGTGCAAATGATGTGTAAACTGAGTTTACATAGGTACATTCATACCATTTTCACATACTTGATACTTCATACTTGAAGTAAAATAGCAAAGAACAACATGGCTATGTAAAAGAAACCTATTATGTAGGCAACAACAAAACAATGTTTTTGTAGTTGTGAGCATGTAGATTGGCTATTTCTGAACAGCATAAGTATAAATCAGGCTTAAGGGGTTAACTTATCTATGCTGAATAATTGCAGGAAGCAATGAATATAAATATGGGTATATAAAAGGTAATTATGTAATTCTAGGCGTCTGCTTTAATCAGGGTTGGACTGATAACATATAATTATTACCTAACTACAGCAGAATGGAAGGAGAGGGTTCATTTCCTGAGACATTTAGCAGGGAAAAACGAAAGAAATAATATATGGTTTTCAGGTTACACTTTACACTTGCAGGACAAACATTAATTAGAGAATGCATGCTTAACCATTCAAACTTTGAATGGTTAAGCATGCATTCTTGAATTTCAAAGTATATCTAACCTATAATGCAGTGGTTTTCAAACCTTTGAATAAATTCCTGTTACAAATGGCCCATATTTAGGTGTGAAGTGCACATTTGATGGGGGTCAATAGCCTCAATCTGGAACAACCTGGCAAAGTTGCCACTTGGAAGTGTTTTAGTATGAGCCATTTAAAAGGCATACATCATAAATGTATTTTTAAAATAGATTTGTGTCTTTTAAAAAACATTACAAAATCGTGATCTTATTTTGAAGGCAACCGGAAACCTTATTTCTGCTAGCTCGAAAACCGGAAGTCCAATTTCTGCTCACGGAACGGAGCTCTGAGATGTCAATATTTACTACTGCTTCCGGGTGTGAACAGCGTGCGTTGCCATATTTTGTGAGAGAAAAAAGCAACCAGGTTGATGAAAACAAGCCAATTTCCAAAACAATCTTGGAAGACATTTTTAAAAATTAGGAATATTTTAGAAACCAGTACTTTTACTTCTACTCCACTACATCTCGGATACACATATTGTACTTTTACTCCACTACATTTATTTGAAAACTTTAGTTACTAGTTACTTTTCAGATATAAACTATGATATAATGAAACATACATTAACCACTTTAGCCCATTTTATACCTAGGCTATTTTCAAATATTTAGTACTTTTACTTTTGGTACTTTAAGTACATTTTGATGCCAATACGTTTGTACTTCACTGAAGTACATTTTTAATTCTGGACTTTTACTTGTAACAGAGTATTTTTATATTGCAGTATTGGTACTTTTATTTAAGTAGAAAATGTGAGTACTTTTTCCACCACTGCTTTTTTGACTGAACACTAAATGTTTTTGCTGGAGCAAAAAAATATATAAGTAAGGTAAAACATACAAGTTTTTTTTAATTTATTTTAAAGCCCCCCGCCCCCTGGTACTGTGACCCGGGTTAGAAACGCCCACAGCGGACCGCGGTTTGCGGTAAAGATCAAAGGGTGACGTCACTCTCTTTTCTACGCACTTTGCTAGAGCGACCAGCAGGGACAGCTGCGCGAGCGGCGGCAGAGCGACCCACACGATGAAATCTTTGTTAAAGTTTGTAAAAAGACTATTATTGTGAACTAAACAACTCATACTGTAATATTATATATGAGTAGTTTATCCGTGTTTATTAGGGAGGTGAAGCAAGCTACAAAAAAAACCCAAAACAAGAGAATTGTCTCCAAAAACGTGAGTTTTCTACAGGTATTGTTAGTTTGGCTAATAAGTGCTTATATCTTGCTACCATAATTGACAGCCACAGTCATGGAGTGTACACGAGTGTATGTGCTCAATTGCCAAGCAGACACATGGCCCAACTAACTCCACATTTTCCCCCAAAATTCCTCAATATTCTGCCTGTGACACCAGCTGCTTCGCATCCCATCACTGTACTTGCAGGATGTACAATTAATATCAAACGCATTATGCTCCAATACTTATGCAAATCACTTCGCCAACACAAAATTCACGTCCGGGTATTTCTTTTCACCAGCCAATCACCTTTCACGTTGCCACGTCCGTTGCCACGTCGCGCTGACGTACGCTAAACAAGCGCTGCCGTGCGCACAATGCAAACGAGCCCAAAGGCGCGCAAAAATAAGCCGACCATTGCTTAGACACAAAGTCAGACCTGGCAACGCAGCCTACGCCAATCATGTGTGAGAGATCTACAAGCTATGGGGCAGAGACGCCACCGTATCTTAGCAACAACTACAGCGCTCACTCTCATTGGTCGTGTCACGCTAAGAGCAGTCTCCAGACAATGGCATCGCAGACAGCTTGCTGTTACTGCTGTAGCCATCACAGGCAGTTGCAGCACGACGGACAGGGCGCTGTGATAGCTGCCATGTCGCTAACGCTAACGTGGTTGTCATGCCTGCAGCGGCTGTGCAATCACTTTGTCAACAATGCACGTTCGTGTGGTGAATGTCAATATTGCTGCTCAGTTCGTCCATTGCAGATGGTGTATGTTTGTGTGTGTCTTCTGGAGAACTATGTAGCTCCACAGCAACTACAGTAACTAACGTAATGGCAGGACCGCCCCGTGCAACGCATGTTAGGCTGCATTATGGTCATGTAGTAATTTCAGATAATTTCGCTGACGTAGCATGTCATTTTCACGTTTATGTTACTTGGTAAAAAGCAACAACTATTCAGTATAGCATATTGTTTGATGTGAAGTGAATATATGTGTTTTATTGAGGCCTATAGTCAGTACTGTAAAATAACCGAGTACATGTACTCAAGTACTGTACTTTGAGTACAATTTTGAGTTTATTTTGTACTTAACTGGAGTATTTCCAATTTTCAGTACTTTTACTTCTACTCCACTACATCTCAGAGACAAATATTGTACTTTTACTCCACTACAATTATTTGAAAAACTTTAGTTACTTTGTAGATTTAGATTATTATTACAAAACATACATTAACCACTTTCAACCCTATGTACATTGCGACTAATTGAAAATAGCCGATCTACAAGCTCACAATGCATTGCGGTGCGACGCATTGTGAGCTTGTAGGTCGGCTATTTAATGCCCGCTCTCACATCAAAGGGACAAAGCGCGGCAATGGAGCAGCCGCCCCACACACACACACACGCACGCACGCACGCACGCACGCACACGCACACGCACGCACACACACACAGCAGCAGACACAACAAGTGTTTTTTGTTAAAACTAAGTTAAAAGAGTGTTAAAAAGGTGAGTTTGGCTAATTAAGTGCTTAGAATTAAAATAATTGATTGAATTGCGAGTCATTTCACTTTTATGTTACTTGTAAAAAGAAACAATGTAGCATATGTGTGAAGTGAATACAGTATATTTATATGTATGTTTTATTGAGCTGTGTTAGTCAGTGCTGTAAAGTCTATTTTACAAAAAAAAAAAATACTATTACTATTTTCAAATAGTCTAGGTATAAAATAGGGCTAAAGTGGTTAATGTATGTTTTATAATGTAATAATGTATATCTGCAAAGTAACTAGTAACTAAAGTTTTCAAATAATTGTAGTGGAGTAAAAGTACAATATTTGCCTCTGAGATGTAGTGGAGTAGAAGTAAAAGTATAGACAATTGGATCCCAAATTATATTGTAAAATCAATGTTGATTTAACTCTGAGAGTGTACAAATGGAACCAAATGGACCCTTATGGTTTGTTCCATTTGTACACTCAGAGTTACAGAACCGTAAGGGTCCATTTGGTTCCTAACTATCCATCATTTAGCTGGGTACCCCCTGGAACTCCCTCATGGACCCCTGGGGGTCCCCGGACCCCACTTTGAGAACCAATGCTATAGACTAGTGGGTTTATAACCTTTCTTTTTTAATTCAAGGACCCCCAGCTTGATATGCATGAGCGTAAAAATGTACCCTTTTGGAGTTAACACATTAAGACCGGGAACGCATCTGTGTGATTTTTACATTTCTTTGGCTATTCAAAAATAGCAGATCTACAAGCTCATAGTGCGGCACGGAGTGCTTTTGAAAAATCGAGAAAATGTGTGCAAATCTTTGAATACACTCAAGTGCATTTACATGACATTACATTACAGTCATTTAGCAGACGCTTTTATCCGTTACTGTCCACCACAGTACTGATCAGTCTCTCATTGTCTCCACGTGTGTCTCTCTGTCCTCCAGGCAAGCTGTGGCGCCGGAGGTTGGCGGTCCAGGACCAGGCCCCTCAGGGGGGACGGCAGGCCGTGCCCCTCCTCCCAGATGGAGCAGTGCAGAAACCCTGTCCCGTCAAACCCTGCTACCGATGGCGCTATGAAAGCCTGGTTCCTGTGCCGCTCACAGGTCAGTCCCAAGTCCAACACTATAGTCTGACTCTATAGAATTCAGTGTAACGATAGTTCATGTAGACAAGGAAGGCAGAATGTTGATATACTGTACTTCATTCACACTCCCCGGACCCCCCCCATTCGCTAACAAGTTATACAGTCGTACTCCTTTAAGTCAGTACGTTCAACCTCTGGTCATTCTCATTCGCTACAAGCTAATTACTCACGCCCTGATACCCACAGTGCAACTCTGGCAGTTCATTTAAGCAGCCTCTGTTCTCTGTTCAGTCTATGTGCTTCGCTGTCTAAGCTGGGTGTACAGCTGTTTGTTTTCAAATTCAATCCACCTCCCCGGCCTCCTCCCCGTGGCTTTTAGTTCATATTGTTATAATATAGGTTGATTCTGTGTTTGTACTGTGGTTCTATGATTCTGTGTATTGTACTGTGTTCTATGGATTGTACTATGATTGTGGTAGTTTAATTATGCATTGAAGGTTCAATGTTATGTAAAACTGTATTTTATGCTCTGCTCTGGGGGGTTTGTGATTGAAGATCTGTGACATTTTGCACAGGGAATCTTTTAATATCACATGAGCAGAGTCACACCGCCAAACTTGAATGCAATATCAATGCATATATGATAATGGTTAATATGGGAATGGTTAATAAATGGTAAATGGTTCATTAACGGTCTGGTTATTTCTGAGCTGAAGTGTCTAAATCATTGGTTCTCAAAGTGGGGTCCGGGGACCCCCAGGGGTACTTGAGGGGGTTCCAGGGGGTTCCCAGCTAAATGATGGATAGGAACCAAATGGACCTTTATGAGTCAGTAACTCTGAGAGTGTCCAAATGGAACCAAATGGACCCTAACGGGTCCATTTGGTTCCATTTGGACACTCTCAGAGTTAAATTAACATTGATTTTACAATATAAATTGGGGTCCCAAAGATATAAATGCCATTAAATGGGGGTCCGTAGCCCTAATGCATGTCAAACTGGGGGTCCTTGAAATTAAAATGGTTGAGAATCACTGCTAGAGCCGTAAAAATCGTCTCTTATGGGGTTCCCTGGCATATCTTTTCAAATGGGGGTCCGCGGGCTAATAAGTGTCAATTTAGGGGTCCTTGACATTAAAAAGTTTGAGAACCACTGGTCTAAATGAACCAGTGGTTCTTAAACCTTTTCATGTCAAGGACCCCCAAATTGACACCCCCATTTGAAAAGATATGCCAGGGACCCCCATAAGAGAAGATTTTTAGGGCTCTAGCAGTGATTCTCAACCATTTTAATTTCAAGGACCCCCCAGTTTGACATGCATTATAGGCTACGGACCCCCATTTAACAGCATTTCTATCTCCGGGATCCCAAATTATATTGTAAAATCAATGTTGATTTAACTCTGAGAGTGTACAAATGGAACCAAATGGACCCTTATGGGTCCATTTGGTTCCATTTGTACACTCAGAGTTACAGAACCATAAGGGTCCATTTGGTTCCTAACTGTCCCCGGACCCCACTTTGAGAACCAATGCTATAGACCAGTGGGTTTATAACCTTTTTTTTTTAAACCTTTACTACCTTTACAAGACATATATTCATTTAACAGCCTCAATATTTAATGCAGATCCAGCTTCTCTATTTTAAAAAAATACTAAAGGGACCAAATTTAGCCTGTTATGCTTACCTTGATAAATGTGGTAATGTAGTCCCATGATGTTCTGACAATGTATTTACATTATGTTTGTTATCTTTCTGGATATTTTAAATAGCTTTGAGTGTAACACTAATGTCATAATTATTTATACTGTACAACAGGATATAAATAAATGTATTTTTGTTAAAATTGATCTACTTTGAACAGAACTATCCCTCAACTATATTTCAATCGCAATACATGTTTCAACAATTATTCAAAATTGAACTTTTTTTTATTCCTTAACTTATTTTTCACCTCATATTGAGTGAAACAATGGAGAGGTGCAGGTAAGAGTCAAGAACCAAACCAAGATATAACAATTTGTTGAACTTTACTATACTTGTGGGTACACTTTGCTATAGACAAGCACACACACATATTTATTTGACTATCATACACATTCTGATCCCTCCCCACACACACACTCAGTTTATTATACACACGCCACACGTACACAGTACACACGCACGCACGCACGCACGCACGCACGCACGCACGCACACACACACACACACAAATATGCAGGATTATGGTGGTCTGGACGGGAACCACAAGGATTAGTACTAGAAGACAGTTACACAACCAGAACAGAGGTACAGCAGGCAGGTAGAAAGAGCGCGCACGCACACCATGTTCCACCCATAGACTGTATAAATGAGATGGACAAACCCACTCCGCTGCTTTCTACAGACCGAAAATGAAGCCGATTGTTGCAAGACTGTAGGTCCGCCATCTTTCAATACGCATCAGAATGAGACCAGACCATTATTGGTTGGGTAGCTTGTCAATCAAGAGCGGGGGGCGGGGAATGAATGCTATTGGTTGTGTAGCTTGTCAATCAAATCATCCCGCCCCTCCTAGAGAATAGCCTACTTTATCGTCAATTTTATAATAAATAGGACCATAATTTAGCAAAACGCATATCCTGATGATTGAAAGGAGACTTTAAGCTAGCGACTGGAAGCATATAGAATTTATGACAATTTTTATTACAGTAAGAAAATCTAGTCTAAAGTTTGTCAAAAAACACATTCACTTGCGTTAAAATAAATTCTTTCTGACACGCAGGTCGGCGCAGGGTAAAACAGCGCCACTCTGGCCATTTTGTCGGCCTCATCGTAAATATCTAAGACTTGCCCCTTGGTTCCACCTCAGACATAGAGCTGCTGTCACAGGACAATAATAATAGCATACTTCTCCTTATGTTTCTGTAGAGCCTTTCTTTCCCTTTTTGTTCTATTCCTCTTTTGATGAGAGGAGATTAGGTCAGTCCACATCATGCGTTTTTTTTTGTCACCTTATCAAAGAAAAACTAAGATGCTGTGTAGAAACCATGAGAGTGCTGTCAGCATAGATTGTACATTTGCCAAGTCAAACTCTTGGAAACAGGTCCAACATGGATTCTTGGCCACAACAGACTTATTCAGCACTTATCATCATGTACTGTAGTTGTAACAGTGTACATTTGTGTGTGTGTTTGTGCGTTGCAGGCGGGGAAGGGGGAGCCTCACGTCTTCAAGGAGAAGACGTTCAAGAAGAAACGTCAGTGCAGCGTGTGTCGCCAGAGCGTGGACAACGTGGGCTCCTTCTGCCGAGGTGAGGCTCTGTCTCTGTGTATTTACATACAAATCAGGTAGATAGAGTGACTGATACATAATATTAATAATGGTCAAACTTGCTGCTTGTGTATTGGCGAAACAGCTCTGGTATATTGAATGCTCATCAAATTATTGGCTTATGAATGAGACAAAAATAATAATCAATGACTTCAAGTTTCCATGGGGTGAGTAATTGATAAAGTCATTTTGGGGTCCTTGTCCTTGGCCTCTTGTACACCCCCCCCCCCCCCCCCCGGCCACCACCACGCCTCCGTTGCCTCTGCGAAATTCTCCCGAAGAGCTTCTGCAATCAAAACAGTGACAAATATCTTTCGTTAATGTATGTCATCATGTTAGTCACACATTTATAACACAAAGAAGCATCAACAAAGAACTAGCACAGACAATTGTTCTATTTACCCTGGATGAGGGAAAAGAAGTTCGTATTCTTGAACGCCCTCTTGTTTTGCTGCCCACCACCGGACATATTATATTTCCGCATCAGGCCATTGGTGAAAAGTCTGAAACAGATTAAAAAGAAATGCAGATAAATTCTCAACAGCATGCTCTAGCAGCTTGTAATAAAGACAATGTATAGTATTGGTATCAAAATGTACTTAAAGTACCAAAAGTAAAAGAACTAAAATGTTTGAAAATAGCAGATCTACAAGCTCACAACGCGTCGCATCGCCTCAGAATTGTACTTAGGTATAGTACCCTCACAGGGTCTTTTGTAGTTAACACATTAAGACCGGGAACGCATCTGTGTCATTTTTACATTTCTTTGGCTATTCAAAAATAGCAGGTCTACAAGCTCATAGAGTGCCACGCTACCTGCAATGTTTTTGAAAAATCGTGAAAATGTGTGCAAATCTTTGAATACATATATATATTTTTATTTGTTGAAAAAATACATATTTTGCTATGCATGTATTTGGCCGCAGACCCCCATCTGAAAATATTTTGTTCCAGGGACCCCCAGAAGCACAGATCGGAGTTAAAAATGTTAGTCTTAAAACTTATATTATATTCAAAGATTTGCATTTTTGCAAAAGTGCCGCGCTATGAGCTTGTAGATCTGATATTCTTTTGAAAAATCATGGGAAATTGTTGCAAATCTTTGAATATATATAACCCTAACCCTATATTTAAAGCAACATTTTTTAACTCAAATCTTTGCTTCTGGGGGATTCTACGAAATTCTACAAAAATCCTCAAAAAAAACATGTTGCTATAATAGTGGTTTTCATGTCAAGGACCACAAAATGATATGTATTTGGCCACGGATCCCCAGAAGCATTTGCAAAAATGTTCAAGATTTTTTTAAACGCCACATCTACAAGCTCATAGTGCTTGTAGATGAGCTTGTAGATCTGCTATTTTTGAATAGCCAAAACAATCTAAAATGACAGAGACACGTTCCCGGATTGAATGGGTTGACAGTGTCCTGTGTTCCTGATATGTTGTTTTCTTTTAAGTGTAGCTTTCAAGTGTTCATTTCTGAAAATGAACAGGGTTAGGTTAGGTTAGGGTTAGGTATTGTTATTGATGGTTTAAAAAGGCAAATTAAATGCTCTTGTGCACTGGCCTATCTATCACTTCCCAAAAACTGTCCAACTGGAGAGATGTGTAATGATTTATTTTGACCACCAGAGGGGGTCCTCCTAAATTGTGATCATCTCAGGGGTTTATGAGCTCTATGGAGAATAACATTGGGCCATCTTAGAATCGTCTCATATAAGAATTGTAGTTAAAAAATAAACAAACTGTCTCGGCGATATTGTCAGGGAGGTGGCTCTGTATCGTTTATGATAGTCAGTCACTCATTTGATACAGTCTGTTTCTGGCAAAAATGTAACTAATTTGGCCGCAGTAACATTAGTGTTTTCTCACCGTCAGTTGATGCTTCATATCCATAAGAGTAAAACCGCCAGGGTCATTTGTTTATTTTTGGAACACAGTTCTTATTTGACGCGATATTAAACAAGTCTATGGGAATTCTGAATGGGGGAAATAAACCGCAACCAAGGTAGGATGAGTAAATTACGTCAGACTTCGGTGCTCTATAGACCAGTGGTTATTAAACCTTTTCATGTCAAGGACCCCCAAATTGACACTTATTGGCCCGCAGACCCCCATTTGAAAAGATATGCCATTGACCCCCCCATAAGAGAAGATCTTTACAGCTCTAGAAGTGATTCTCAACCATTTTAATTTCAAGGACCCCCCAGTTTGACATGCATTAGGCTACGGACCCCCATTTAACAGCATTTCTATCTCCGGGATCCCAAATTATATTGTAAAATCACACACATACAACATAGTCACACAGATAAGTACACATACACAAACACACCCATACACACGCACACACAATGCACGCACGTACCTCAACACATATACATACACACACACACACACACACACACACACACACACACACACACACACACACACACTTGTACTTGTCTGGACCTTCCAACTATGTTTGACACTTGTACAATATACTACAATTTAACTCTGAGAGTGTACACATGGAACCAAATGGACCCTTATGGGTCCATTTGGTTCCATTTGTACACTCTCAGAGTTACAGAACCGTAAGGGTCCATTTGGTTTCTAACTATCCTTCATTTAGCTGGGTACCCCCTGGAACTCCCTCAAGGACCCCTGGGGGTCCCCGGACCCCACTTTGAGAACCAATGCTATAGACCAGTGGGTTTATAACCTTTTTTTAAATTCAAGGACCCCCAGTTTGATATGCATGAGCGTAAAAATGTACCCTCACAGGGTCTTTTGCACATTAAGACCGGGAATGCATCTGTGTCATTTTTACATTTCTTTGGCTATTCAAAAATAGCAGGTCTACAAGCTCATAGTGCGGCACAGAGTGCCACGCTATCTGCAATGTTTTTGAAAAATCGTGAAAATGTGTGCAAATCTTTGAATACATATATCTTTTTGTTTGTTGAAAAAACATATTTTGCTATGCATGTATTTGGCCGCAGAACCCCATCTGAAAATAATTTCTTCTGGTTAGGTTTAGTCATAGTTTTACTGAGGTTAGGGTTAGGGTTAAGGTTAGGTGTAGTCATAGTTTTACTGAGGTTATGGTTAGGGATAAGGTTAGGTTTAGGCATAGTTTTACTGAGGTTAGGGTTAGGTATTGTTATTGATGGGAGAGGTTTAAAAAGGCAAATTAAATGCTCTTGTGCACTGGCCTATTACTACTACTAGACCATACCCGGTCGACGCATCCGTGGGGGGATATGCGCACATGATCTGGCAACCCGGGAGGCGACATTGTTTGACACATAAACGCTAATAAGAAGCTGAGATTTGATGAAATTGAAAAACGGGCTTCACAGTTAAGTTCAGATGGTAATGGTCAATGGCTGTGTGCAAAATCAGAGCAATTGCTCCAGCCACTGAGGAGAACCGGGTAGCTTCACTCACCACTACAGACACTCACCACTACAGACAGACAGACAGAGGTTACTAGAATTATAGTAGGATAATGGAATACACTTACCAGTGAACTTTGTGAGCCATGTTCACTGGGGGCTGTGCATGGCAGGGGCGTCCAACCACCCTGAGTCCCACCTTGTTGGACCGCTTACCCACAATCATCCACAGTCTCATTGTAAAAGGGTACAGGACTTGGACTCAAGGAAGGATTAAGACATTGAACTAAAATGAACCCACTGTTGTCTGTTACTGACTTTGTGGACACAGGTCTGAGCCCACAGTTTACGGTCTATCAGGGCTTGGTCTTCTGTGTTGGGCCATAAGTGTACAAAAGTGTCGTGTGCATGTTATGTTGTAAGCTATAGATAATGTATAATATATGATATATAATGACCTAGTATGTAATAATAATCCAATAATCGTACAATTAGTTTACAATGGTATACCTATGATAATAGTATAATATAATGTTATTATGTTATGTTATTTGGGACCCCCCCAAAATAATCATATTTGAACTGAGGACCCCCCAAAATCATATTTGAACTGGGGACCCCCCCAAAATAATCATATTTGAACTGGGGACCCCCCAAATAATCACATTTGAACTGGGGACCCCCCCAAATAATCATATTTGAACTGGGGACCGCCCCCCAATCATATTTGAGCCGGGAACCCCCCCAAATAATAATATTTGAACTGGGGACCCCCAAAATAGTATTTGAACGGGGGACCCCCCCAAAACAATCATATTTGAACTGGGGACCCTCCAACATAACACATATTTGAATTTTGCTTTTTAGTTTGACATGTTCAGTTTGACTGAACAAATGTCAGCAGATCTACAAGCTCACAACACTTGAACCCTAGTATCCCTTTTCTGAGGAGAACTTTGGCCAAAAATAGCATATCTACAAGCTCGCACAAGCTTGTAGATCGGCTATTTTTGGCAAAGAGGTATAATTGTAGAGGGAAAAAAGCAGACCACGTAAACAAAAAATGTTGAATCTGAAACACAATTTTATACGATATAGAGGGGGTCCCTGCTTCATCTCTCTCTCAGCTAGGGGGTCCTTGGCCTGAAAACGTTGAAGACACCTGCATTAGGCTGTGTATACACTACACGTATATCTGGCTCTCGGTCACTTGAATTAATATTTGTTTCTTTGTTTCTTTCTTTCTCAGAGTGGAGACACAGACTGTGCTGAGACTGTTCTTGTGCCCTAAGACGAGACGCCGCTTGAAGGCTCAACCCGAGGGTGCCCTTAGAGATGGAGATCTCGCTCTATCCATGGATTCGCCCGCATGGGGGGGATTCGTCCGCGCTGTTGACCCTGGTCTTCGGTGGACCTCCACTGTGGTTGATCGCTGAGTGATCAGTATTCTGGTCACCGCACGGCGGTCTCCACTGGTGGTCTCCGCCAAAGACCTGGGTCCGCCGGGGCTTTCCTCTGAAGACACCTCAAAGTAGGAAATCATTTTTCCTTTACCTTTGCTGGATGCTGCAGCTCATGCTGCAGTTTGTTGGATGTGGCGTATGCTGTTGGACGCTGCTGGTGGCGTATGTGTGATTGTGTCGTATGTGTGCTGATGTGGTTAAAGATGTTGCTATGCAGCTTTTTTTTTTCAGGTTGTGGAATCGGAACGCCGACGTTGAATCTATGACTATGTTGGTTGGTGTAGTTATTGTTTACATGTTGAATCTACGAAGTAGTTCTTTTCAGGTTGTAGTACGACCATGTTGGTAGTGTTGTGGCTGTTATTTTGTGTGTGTGTGTGTGTGTGTGTGTTTGTGTGTGTGAGAGAGAGAATTTGCAGTCAATGTGTTTTTAGACATAAGCCTTTGTAAATCCAGGCCTGGACCTGGTCATTTCAAAAGGTCCAAAAGGTCTTTTGAAAGGACGGGACACGACGGGACGCGTTGGGAGGGGGGGGGAGACTAATTTCTAACCAATGGAGCAACTATTTTTGATTTCTCGCCCACCGTTGGAGTTACATCATGGCAAGGTAACTATGCAATCCAAAATCAGAATGTGCTACTTATGATCCTATTATTTTATGAACAATCTAATGAGCATTTTTCTTTTCTTTCTTTCTTGACCCCGATCTTCAACACCAAGGCCAACACCAGAGCAACATCTAAGCAAAAGACTTGGCTTTTACGTACACTATTCAAAGAGTAACAAAGATAACAAAAGTAACAAAAGTTTCAAAACAAAAACGAAATATCAGTTTTAAAACACTGATGTAACGAAACTGAATGCATTGGATAATTCAAAAGGAGACATACAAATTACAAATATTCTGTCCATATACATACGATTCATGTCCAAAGCTGGTGCCAAGTTCGGTAAGTATACAAATTAATGCACCCATTACTCCTCAATAATAATGCATTAATCCCTGTATTAAGTCAACTTTGGCTACTGTACATTGGATTTTTTTTCTTTTTACTAACTGTTGGAATACTTTATCATAATGTTTTATATTTGTTTAATTTTATTTTTAATTTAACTTATTTTTGAACATCTTTTTAAATGTAGTGGCTGTTTTGCACATTTTTAGTTCTTTATCTAAGTTATTCCATAAATTAACCCCCTTTACCGATATACACCTGCCTTTTGTGGTTCCCTACACCGATGAACGAACGCATCATCAGGTCAATGCTGTACACCAGACATGCCAAAGTGACCATTGTGCATGTCTATGCCCTTATCGAAGTAGCCCCAGAGGAAGACAAGGACATCTTTTACGCCCAGCTCCAAAAAAACAACACAAGTGGCAGCCGAGATGAGAAGGTACAATCTGGAACTCCTGGGAATCAGTGAGGCAAGGTGGACCGGTTCCGGTCAGAAAAGGTTAGCCACAGGGGAGATGTTGTTGTTGTTGTTCTCGGGCCACGAGGGAGACAACGTACCCCACAGCCAGGGAGTGGCCCTGATGTTGGCCAAGTCTGCACAGAGGGATCTCATTGGATGGGAGGCTCATGGCCCACGGATCATCACAGCCTGTTTTCGCGAGGCCTGAGGATCTGGTGATGTGTCCGTACCACCTCAGTTTTCGCTTTGACAGTGGTAAGCAGGTCATCATGTGGGCCGATGGCTTGGCTGATCCTTTGCCGGACTTCCTCGTTAGTGACATGTTGGGTGTAGGAGATACCCTTGAGTCTTCTGTAGCATCTCATCTCCGTGTTCGGTATTCTCTTCTGTAGCTCTGCTGTAAGGGTCCAAGTTTCGCAAGCATATAGAAAGATTGAGATCACAAGTGAGCGCAGTAGTCTCACCTTTGATGCCAGACTGATGTTTTTGTCTTTCCACATAGGCTTGAGTTTTGCCAGGGCAGCAGTTGTTTAGGCAATTCTGGCAAGGACTTCCCGTTTGGATCCTTCATCGGACAGGATTGCGCCGAGGTATTTGAAGCTAGACACCGTGTCCAGTGGCTGTCCATTGACTTTGATGTCTGAGCAGATGCCATTGTTGTTGTTGGTCATCATTTTGTTTTTTCAGCGTGGATTTCCATTCCATAGGCTCGAGAGGATTCTTAAGTTGAATATTTGTTCTGTGGTGCTCCGCCCTGCCCTAAATCCAGCCTGTTCTTCAGCTATCAGTTCAGCTTGAGGTTTTAACCTATTTAGTATTATTTTCAGTAGAACTTTGCTGGGATGGCTAATAAGACTGATAGTACGGTAGTTTTGGCACAGTTGGAGATTGCCTTTTTTCGGAAGTGTGATGATGAGTGACTGGGTCCATGATTACGTCCTGGGTACGACGTTAAACTGCCTCCAACCTGGAGAGGGGTGGGCGCCACCAGGTTTAATTGCCCAAGACACACCACATGATGACAGCTACATCCAGTGCTATGCCCCATCAAATGAGAGCAATGAGGATGTCAATGAGGAGTTCTACCACAGACTGCTGTCAGCTTTTCTGCTTTTCTGGCCCGTGTGTGACTGTTATTCCTAGCTGCCTTCCTCTGTTTCCTCTCCTCTAGCCTTTTCAGGGTCTCTGCTGTCATCCATTCCTTGTGGCTATGCTTTGTCACAGCCCCTGTAGCCTGGCCTACCATGCAGGGCCTGTGTTGTGTGTTGTGTCTTGTGTACTCTTGTCTATGTCCCCCACAGGGCCTGTAGGTTGGGGAATTGGGGTGCAATCAGGTGCATTGGGAGCACCTGGCCACTGTTCCCAATGCACCTGATTGCACCCCAATTCCCCAACCTACAGGCCCTGTGACGGACACAGACAAGAGTACACAAGACACAACACAGGCCCTGGTAGGCCAGGCTACAGGGGCTGTGACAAAGTATAGCCACAAGGAATGGATGATAGCAGAGACCCTGAAAAGGCTAGAGGAGAGGAAACAGAGGAAGGCAGCTAGGAACAACAGTCACACACGGGCCGGAAAAGCAAAAGCCCAAGTAGAGTACTCGGAAGCAAACAGAACAGTCAGGAGAAGTATAAGGGCAGATAAGAGGAGCTACATAGAGGCTCTGGATGGCTCTGGCAGTGGGAGCAGCAAAGCATGGGAACATGAAGTATGTACAGTATGACACTATTAAGCTGTCTGGAAAGTTCAGTAAACCTGAGAGACCAGTGAAGGATAAAGAATGGAACACAGTTAGATGACCATGACTTCGCTGATGACCTGGCCCTTATTTCCCACACCCAACATCAAATGCAGGAGAAGACAAACATAGTCTCAGCCATCTCAACACGCCTTGGCCTCACCATTCACAGAGGAAAGAGCAAGGTCCTCGAAATAAACACAGACAGCGTTACCCCATCACACAAGAAGGTGAAGCACTAGAGAAGGTGGAGAGATCTATTTTCCTGTTTCAACTACAGGGGAATAACACTGCTGTCTATAGCAGGGAAGACCTTCAACAGAGTGCTTTTAATTGGGTTGAAAGATGCTGTTGACCCACACCTCAAGGCCATCAAGCTCGTTTCCTTAAGAATAGATCCTGCATGGACCAGATTGCAACGTTGTGGGTCATTCTGGAACAGTCGTTGGAGTGGAACTCACCCATGTCAATTTTATTATACTCCTATGTGCACGCCGAAGGTGGAAGCAAGTGCAGTATCTTGCTGACTTGTTTTGGAAGAGATGGGTGTGTGTGCACCTGCCTCTGCTTCAAGAGATGAGTGGTGAGTACCCGGTCTGCTTCAAGAGCCACGTCGGTGTTGAGAAGAGTCATGAGAAGGTGGAGAGATCTAGCTTCCTGTTTCAACTACAGGGGAATAACACTGCTGTCTATACCAGGGAAGACCTTCAACAGAGTGCTTTTAATTGGGTTGAAAGAAACAAATTTGATCCCTGAGGAAAATGGGTCTGGAGCAGCAAACGTCAACGATGAATGTTTACAAATATTGTTTTGTGAAGTGGAATCGATATTAAATGACAGACCACTTACCACATCAACAGATGATCCTACAGATCTTGAGCAGTTGACTCCCAACCACTGTTGCTAATGAAGAAACAGCCAATCATGCCACTTGGACTGTTGACATAAAAGAAGACTCCTATGTGCACGCCGAAGGTGGAAGCAAGTGCAGTATCTTGCTGACTTGTTTTGGAAGAGATGGGTGCGTGTGCACCTGCCTCTGCTTCAAGAGATGGGTAGTGAGTACCCGGTCTGCTTCAAGAGCCACGTGGAACTCACCCATGTCAATGTTATTATACTCCTATGTGCACGCCGAAGGTGGAAGCAAGTGCAGTATCTTGCTGACTTGTTTTGGAAGAGATGGGTGCGTGTGCACCTGCCTCTGCTTCAAGAGATGGGTGGTGAGTACCCGGTCTGCTTCAAGAGCCACGTTGGTGTTGAGAAGAGTCAGGAGAAGGTGGAGAGATCTAGCTTCCTGTTTCAACTACAGGGAAATAACACTGCTGTCTATACCAGGGAAGACCTTCAACAGATTGCTTTTATTTGGGTTGAAAGATGCTGTTGACCCACACCTCAAGGCCATCAAGCTGGTTTCCTTAAGAATAGATCCTGCACAGACCAGATTGCAACGTTGTGGGTCATTCTGGAACAGTCGTTGGAGTGGAACTCACCTATGTCAATTTTATTATATATTTAATTTTATATGAAAAGGCGTTTGGCAGTGTGGATATGCAGACCATCTGAAAACTACTGAGGCACTCAGTAGGGGTACCTGAGAAGATCACAGACATCATCAGGAACTCCTATGAAGGGTGGTACACGGACAGCAACTCGCCAATGCCCTCCATGTGAGGACAGGAGTTAGGCAAGGCTGCCTATTGTCACGTTTTCTGTTCCTGCTGGCCATTGACTGGGTCATGAAGACAACTACATCTCAAAAGAAATGGCATCCAGTGGACACCTTGGACACAGATAGCTTCCTAATAGTGTCATACAGGGTCTTCATGTTCCCATGCTGTGCTGCTCCCACTGCCAGAGCCATCCAGCGCCTCTATATAGCTCCTCTTATCTGCCCTTATACTTCTCCTGACTGCTCTGTATGCTTCCGAGTACTCTACTTGGGCTTTTGCTTTTTTGGCCCGTGTGTGACTGTTATTCCTAGCTGCCTTCCTCTGTTTCCTCTCCTCTATCCTTGTCAGGGTCTCTGCTGTCATCCATTCCTTGTGGCTATACTTTGTCACAGCCCCTGTAGCCTGGCCTACCATGCAGGGCCTGTGTTGTGTGTTGTGTCTTGTGTACTCTTGTCTATGTCCCCCACAGGGCCTGTAGGTTGGGGAAGTGGGGTGCAATCAGGTGCATTGGGAGCACCTGATCACTGTTCCCAATGCACCTGATTGCACCCCAATTCCCCAACCTACAGGCCCTGTGACGGACACAGACAAGAGTACACAAGACACAACACAGGCCCTGGTAGGCCAGGCTACAGGGGCTGTGACAAAGTATAGCCACAAGGAATGGATGACAGCAGAGACCCTGAAAAGGCTAGAGGAGCACCGGCTTCGAATGCTATCAATGCATTGAATGGGAGATTATCACGTTTTATCAGACCATTGAATGGGCGAAGTAGGCGAGCTACCGTCTACCCCGCGATTTATCAGACCATTCATTGGGCGTAATCAGGAGCTACTGACCTACCGACGGAGGCGGAGCAGTCCCCACAACAATATTTACGATTCTGTCCATATCGGTACATAACTCGAACGGCGCTGAGTAGGCACAGGCGAGGGTCGCACCGCTCCGGACGGCAACTCAGTCGCCTTAGCTCCTTCGGTGGCCCGTCGCGGGGCTCCACCTCGCCTGAGACTGCGCGCCTCCGTCATGGTCCGAAACCGAAACAACCAAAACCAAAACCGAAACTAAAGTATTTAAGTCATCTCCGTCGGTAGGTCAGTAGCTCCTGATTACACCCACTGAATGGTCTGATAAATCGCGGGGTAGACGGTAGGTCGCCTACTTCGCCCATTCAATGGTCTGATAGAACGTGATAATCTCCCATTCTATGCATTGATAGCATCCGAATCAGGTGAGAGGAGAGGAAACAGAGGAAGGCAGCTAGGAACAACAGTCACACACAGGCCGGAAAAGCAAAAGCCCAAGTAGAGTACTCGGAAGCAAACAGAACAGTCAGGAGAAGTATAAGGGCAGATAAGAGGAGCTACATAGAGGCTCTGGATGGCTCTGGCAGTGGAAGCAGCACAGCATGGGAACATGAAGTATGTATGACACTATTACGAAGCTGTCTGGAAAGTTCAGTAAACCTGAGAGACCAGTGAAGGATAAAGAAGGGAAGAAAATTCCAGATGTGGAAGGACAGAGACTTAAATGGGTGGAGCATTTTGAGGAGCTGTTGAACAGACCAGCTCCACTCAATCCAGCGGACATCCAGCCAGCTTAAAGTGACCTGCAGATAGCCAGTGATGTCCCTTCCAAGGAGGAGTTCAACAAGGCCCTTAAACTACTGAGAAATGGGAAGGCTGCAGCTGCAGCACAACATTCCGGCAGAAGCACTGAGAGCTGATGATGAGACAAGCTTTGGAACGCTATACCCTCTATTTTGAGACATCTGGGAGAGAGAGGAAGTTCCATCAGAGTGGAAGGAGGGTTGCCTCATCAAGCTCCCGAAGAAAGAAGATCTAGCTTCCTGTTTCAACTACAAGGGAACAACACTGCTGTCTATACCAGGGAAGACCTTCAACAGAGTGTTTTTAATTGGGTTGAAAGATGCTGTTGACCCACACCTCAAGGCCATCAAGCTGGTTTCCTTAAGAATAGATCCTGCCCAGACCAGATTGCAACGTTGTGGGTCATTCTGGAACAAACAGATATCTGTCTGATATCTGTTTGCTTCTATGTTGTAATATAACGTGATATCTGTTTGCTTCTAGGTTGTAATATAACGTGATATCTGTTTGCTTCTAGGTTGTAATATAACGTGATATCTGTTTCCTTCTAGGTTGTAATTTATGTTTCATGTTGTCTCACCAGAGTATGTTTTTCCTGTCCCAATTGTTGATATGCCACCCCCATCCCCCCATCCCAACCCCCATCCCTCCATCCCCACCCCCCCAGAAAGGGGTGGTGGGGGTGTCCCCCTCACTCTCGGCCTGCACCTTGTCGTGGTGAGTGGGCTTTAAACCAAGACAGGCCATTTAACCCATTAAAACCGGGAAAGCATCTGTGCATCGGTGTCATTTTGATTTTAGATTAGATATTGAAAAATGTGGAGCTTTTTAACACTTCTGGGGGGGTCCCTGGCACAAACAAAAATCAGATGGGGGGGGGGTGTCAGTGGCCAAATATATATCAATTTGGGGGTCTTTGCCATGAAAAGGTTTGAGAACCACTCTTTAAACTCTGCTTCCAAAAACTGAGTGCCCTACATTGAAAAAACGTTGTACAAATGACCTTTAGTATATTGTGATATAATTTGTATTAGTCATGCTCGATGAGTATCTGGCCAATTGCTTGAATTATGACTTCATCCCGATAATAGCTCCGATAATATATAATATTTTCTTTTGTCAGCTGTGATTCTCTCGGTTAGACACCGTTGTGTGGAGAACTATAGCACTCTCTCTGTTAGTATACTATCTTTGAATGAGATCCATTCAACTGGTCTTTTCTCTGCTGAAGACTTTTAACTTGACTTCAGTTCTATAAGCTCTAGTTTCAAAACTATTCACTCAATCTTATTAACCAATATATCATTATTTTGCTATGATTCCCTGATTTCATTTGACATTTAAAATGTTAGATCAGTGGTTCTCAAACCTTTTCATGTCAAGGTCCCCCAAAATGATATGTATTTGGCCGTGGAGCCCCATCTCAAATATTTTGTTCCAGGGACCCCCAGAGGCAAATATTTGAGTCAAAAATGTTGTCTTAAAAAATATATATATTCCAAGGTTTGCACAAATGTTCACAATTTAAAAAAAAATCGTGAACATTCTGCTATTTTTGAATAGCCAAAGTATAAAAGGTTAAAATTATTGTGACGCTATATTAGCACATTTTGCTGGGGACCCCACTTTGAGAACCAATGTGTTAGATGACTGTCTCCTAGTCAAATTTGGTCACATGGTTCGCTGCCGTTTCTCTCTCTCCCTACCCCTCTCTCTCTCTCTCTCTCTCTCTCTACCCCTCTCTCTCTCTCTCTCTCTCTCTCTCTCTGTTGGGCTCTGTGGTGGGGCAGGCGGGCGGGTTATGAAAGAAAACCTGACCCACCCATCACTAGTGTATAGTAGGGCTGAACGATTTTAGAAAAAATCTAATTGTGATTTTTCTGACAGAGTTTGTGATTTGATTCGCGATATATATTTTTTTCATCAGTTTAGTATTCACTGTATACGTTTAAAAAGTAATGGAACATTACCAAATGGCATACCATTCATTTATTGCTCTAGATTCTAATAAATAAGGATGAGAACTAAAATACATGAATTGAAATTGCAGTGATAAACCCCTGTTTGATATTATATGGCTATATTCATGTATGTTAATGTATCTAAAGTAGGTCGGTAGGTGGCTTATTGTCGGTATCAGCCGCGTAACCTCAGCTCCCAGTACTTACCGCACAACTTATCGCACCCAAGACGTGCTACTCATGCGCTGAGTTGAGGGTGCCCGGGATCGAACCGAGAGCTCTACCGACTGAGCTACCTGGACACAATCTAATCTATCTGGAAAAACTAAAAGTGAACATTTATAACTCAAATCTTTGCTTTTGGGGCGGTCCCTGGAACAAAACATTGTACAAATGTTCGCTTACAAATATATATATTCAAAGATTTCCACACATTTTGATGATTTTTCCAAAAAATAGCAGATCTACAAGCTCTAGTAGATCTATCTGTTAATTTTTGAATAGCCAAAGAAGTCTGAAAATGACACAGATGCGTTTCCGGTCTTCAGTGGTGTAAAGTAACTAAGTACATTTACTAAAGTACTGTACTTAAGTAGACTTTTGAGGTACTTTTACTTTACTGGAGTATTTCCAATTTTCAGTACTTGTACTTCTACTCCATTACATCTCAGAGGAACATATTATACTTTTACTCAACTACATTTATTTGAAAACTTTAGTTACTAGTTACTTAGATAGATTTTGATTACCCACTTCAACCCTATATACATTTCCGCCATTTGAAAATAGCCGATCTACAAGCTCACAATGCGTCTTCCTTTTATACCTTTTATACCTTTTATACAATTGAAAACTTGTGAAACGAGACATTCTGCATAATGAGTACATTCTTCTTTTCATACTTTAACTCATTGGTTCTCAAAGTGGGGTCCGGGGACCCCCAGGGATCCTTGAGGGAGTTCCAGGGGGTCCCCAGCTAAATGATTGATAGTTAGGGACCAAGTGGACCTTTATGGGTCTCTAACTCTGAGAGCGTATAAATGGAACCAAATGGCCATTTGTACGCTCTCAGAGTTAAATTAACATTGATTTTACAATTTGAATCGGGGTAACAGAGATAGGAATGCCATTAAATGGGGGTCCGTAGGCTAATGCATGTCAAACTGGGGGTCCTTGAAATTAAAATGGTTGAGAATCACTGCTAGAGCTGTACAAATCTTCTCTTATAGGTGTCCCTGGCATATATTTTCAAATGGGGGTCCGTGGGCTAAAAAGTGTTAATTTGGGGCTCCTTGACATGAAAAAGTTTGAGAACCACTGCTTTAAGTATGTTTTGATACCAATACTTTTGTACTTTTACTCAAGTACATTTTTAATTCCGGACTTTTACTTGTAACAGAGTATTTCTACATTGCAGTATTGATACTTTTACTTAAGTAAAGAATGTGAGTACTTTTTCCACCACTTCCGGTATTAAAGGGTTAATGTGTGATTTGTTGAAACCTGTAAATGCCAAGAGGTAAAAGACACTGGTATGGTACTCCTGGTTCACTAGGATGGAGTTCAAGTCCCTGCGATGTCCTGCTTATTGCATTTAGGTTAAAGGGATAGTTCAACCCCTTAATGACTCTTTTTTTCCTATCGATTAGTCACCCTATGGAGACTTGAATTGATGGATAGGTTTTAGTTTTTGTCGCATTCCTAAGCCAATAATTTGATGACCACCGATGGGGGTCGGCGGCCAAATACATATAATTTCGGGGGTCCTTGACATGAAAAAAGTTTGAGAACCACTGATATTATAGCAACATATGTTTTTTTTTCAAAAAAAGTGTTAGGATTTAGAAGACATTTGTTGAATCCCCAGAGGCAAAGATTTGAGTTAAAAATGTTCGCTTTAAAAAACGTATATTCAAAGATTTGCACACATTTTCACAATGAAAAAAAAAAAAAGCAGATCTACAAGCTCATAGTGTGCTATGAGCTTGTATGTCTGTTTATTTTTGAATAGCCCAAAGACATCTTAAAATGACACACAGATGATGATACGTATGCTCGTGTTGCTTTCTGGGTAATCAAATGTGCTCACACGTATAGTTGCTGACTGGTTATTTGAATGATTATGTCTTCTTTTGTTTGGTTGATGTATTGGGTCTAAATATTGATTTTGATGATGTTAATTATTAGTGCATGTATGTATGTGTGCATGTGTATGTATGTATATATGTATATACATGTACAGATAGATATATATATTATTCTTTTTTGTACTTGATTGGGTTTTAGATTGGTATTACTGTATTTTAGAAAAGCTTCCTGTGGACAGGTGTTGAAAATTAGCACTCGTGCTATATACACTGTAAACAATGCATCTGGTTTTGTCCAATGTAATTGTGATGTCCATATCAAATAAATAAAACATAACATAACATAACATAAATACGTACCGTCTCTGTCGGGTGAAAACCTCATATGTGACTGGGTGCAATGCTTTAGGCCGCATGGGGGCATTTTTCATTTATTTTTACAGATTATTAATAGGATCCATTAAGACCGGCAGTATGACTACTCCATACCTAGTGGATCTACAAGCTCACGGCACCTTGCAGTGCGAGGCGTCGTGAGCTTGTAGATCGGCTATTTTCACAACGTTTGACTCTTTCTTACGTAATGTTTGACAATTTGGCCAATGTGGTTTTAAAAACGTATTAAAAAAAAAGAAAAAAGTCCTTAAATTGTAACTTTATAAATGTGCAGACACCCTGTAAGCTATTCATCTGGGGACCCCCTGAAGGTCCCGACCCCCAGTTTGGGAAACACTGCTTTAGAGGTACCAACGTTTTTCCCAAAACAAACTAACTAATTCACAAACAGACACACTCACTCACTAACTACTCACTCACTCACAGCATGGGTCAAAAACCTAACATTGATCTAAATGCATTGAACTAATAGTAGTGATGAGCGGGTCGGGTTTTTTCATGACTCGGCCCGCCCCGCCCCGCGACGGAACCCAACCCGCCTCAACCCGCCCCGCGAACCCATATATAAATCTATGGCTCAACCCGCGATTTTTTTTTTATTCTGTAAAATCATGTTTAGAAAATAATCCCCAAGTGTATTCAAACTGTTTTATTGTTATTATTCTTATTCTTATTAGGAATAAAGACAAAACAAGAGCATGTGATAAAAAAAAAATAATTTGCGTGTGAGAGCGGCTGACCCGCTGACCCACAGCCCGCATAATTGCCTCTGAAATTCTGACTCGACCCACCCGCGGGTCCCGCGGGTTACGGGTCGACCCGCTCATCACTAACTAATAGAGTGCATTTTATTCAACGGTCTTTGTTGCCCTCGTGTGGACAAAATGAATAAAGCAAGTGGAAGTGGTCAATAAATCCAGTGTTCACTCAGTTATCAACCTATTAAAAAAGAGATGACGCAATATGGCACTAGTTTATACAATGTAAGCTGTTAAAATCTACAAGCTCTGCATGGCTCATTGGATCTTGTTTAGTCGATACAAATATTTGTTTTAGCTCCTGCTCATTTGATTTGGCTATTTTGTCTCATCTGTTTAAGGAAATAGGTAGCTGATATATTGCACTTTTACCTTAGCGCTAGGAATACTCTTGGTTGCTTGTTTTTGCAGAAAATGCACTTAAGACTTCTGGTGATTAGTAGTTTTCGTTCCCTACCTATGTTGAATGCACTTATTGTAAGTCGCTTTGGATAAAAGCGTCTGCTAAATGACTGTAATGTAATGTAATGTAATGTAATGTAATGTCATAGTTTTAGCAGAAGGTATAAGTATAAGTTCTGACTTAGGGTTAGTACTTCTGAGAAGAGCCCAAATTAGGTTAGCCTTATCTGACTGAAACCGAGCCATAGCGTATGGAAACAAATCCAGAATCTGTGAAATACGTTACATGGCACAATATGGTACACTTAGTTCTTGTAGTCGAAAAGAGCCATAGTTGTCCTCTGTACTACTGTTTAATAACCTCATTTACATACCCTTTGTACTGGGCTCATGCCATACCATGCCTTTGTTTAACTCACTTGATTGTAAATAATGTACTGCTTATTGCTCTTATGAAGAACGGGCGTAGGGAGGAGTCGAGGCGGAGTCTAGCTACCAGTGACGTATTTCGGCGGCCATCTTAGGTAGGCTCGTATCAATAACAACATTGACAGTTACTCACAACGTGTCCTGAACGCACAGTCTGAGTAAAGTCTACAACACATTAAAGGACAGAAGATGGACCGGGCAATGCGTGACCGTGACAGAGACATACCATACAGAGAGAAACTGAACGCGGACGCAAAGGCACGCTATCTGGAAAAAATGTCATTACATCTGTGCCCCTGTAATGACAGTGCCCAGTCAGAGTCACAATCATTCATTTCATAGTCTGGTTCACCTGAGCCGAAAATAAAATATAGTCATCTTGAGTACTGATTATCTATATATTATTATTATTATTATTATTATTATTATTATTATTATATTGTTCATTCATTAATCATTGAGCTAGTAAGTCATCTTATATTGCTGTGACAGCTTGACAATGTTGTAGGATACTCTGAGTACTATAACAAATGTTTTAGGGTGGGTGTAAAGGTTGACCGATTGACAATAAACAGAAATGCTGTTAAAACCCATGTTTAGTACTTGTGTTGATGTGAGGTACAAATGATAAAATATGAACAACATCAACATGTAACACTATTATGTTCATTCACACAGTCCTCCAAGACTGCCTACAAAGTTAGTCAAATGGAAGCAGCTGGGTAGTTAGGTGTGTGCATTGTCCTCACAATCAGTGTGTGTGTGTGTGTGTGTGTGTGTGTGTGTGTGTGTGTGTGTGTGTGTGTGTGTGTGTGTGTGTGTGTGTGTGTGCGTGCGTGCGTGCGTGCGTGCGTGCGTGCGTGCGTGCGTGCGTGCGTGCGTGCGTGCGTGCGTAACGGGCTGCTCCGTGACAGTGGTATAGAATTTTCCTCCGTATTGAAAAATAATTAAGAGCGCACAATTTACTGATATAGTATATAGTAAGAGTAGTTCCAACACACTCTTGAAGCAACAGATTGAGAACCATTTTCTAACATTTCAGTAGTGCTGTCACCTCTATCAGATGGTAGCATATACAAACTACACTGTTCATGCATCTTTCAAAGTATTATCTTGTACTATGTTAAAACTTGTACATTACAGTACTTGTTGTAGCACAGTCTGCCGCACGAACATTTCAATCACTGCACATACATGTTTAAGTATGTGTATGAACATACATGAAAAATAAAGTAATAAAGATAACAAAGTAACAATGTAACAAATAAAGATATACACACTCAACACTATGACACCCAATGGACTTAATGACGACTATAGCTTAAAATGCTTTTTTCTTTGATGCCCCTGCACTTGTTTATTTGATGTGTTACTTTGTTACTTTATGACATATGCCTCATATTGCCTGTAATTGCCTGTGTTCTTGCGTACAAGTGATTGGACCATGGTCATTGTCTTGAGATTTCATCTGTAGATATGAATGCTCTGAGGAAGGCTCATAGCCGAAACGCGTAAGCGTTCATTTATTGGTGTGTGTGTGTGTGTGTGTGTGTGCCAATAAAAAAAGTGGAATTGTGAGTACTTTGTCCTCCATTTAATTGAAATTTTGGATGTGCTACCTTTTTAGGATTTATTTTAAAATTCCTTCTTTTGATGTGTATACTGGACTTTGGGTCTAGCACTCCACTGAGAAAACCCATTGTTGATGCGCAACCTCTTTTTCTTATTTAGTGACAAATAAAGTCTTTGACATTTTGAAATCTTGAAGGTGACATCGCCTGTAACTTTGAAACACCAGAGGGTAGTGTGTATTGCAGAGTACAGTATTTAGATTATTTGTTTGTTCAAATGCTCACCCACAACAAGTTTGATGTAGTCTTTTTTTCCCCCACGTCACACTTATGAATTTAACTTACAGACATAAGAAAATTGACACGGGATGCATGATTCTCACTTTGTGTACTCACTTGAAGTGAGTATTATAATGAGTAGTATACATGACATTAAGGTTAATATTTTATTTAAACAGGAGTGTACGTTAATAATTCTGAGACAGTCATAGAAACTGCATGACATATGTCATACCGTTTACCAGCTCATTTTCAATGCATATTACTAGCTACAGCTACTGTCAGTCTGTGCCACAGAGCACATTTGTATGCAAGAGTTGCTTGCTAAAAGTATGCAATAACATTTAGATTAACGCTCTTGTCAAGCAGTGGTTCTCAAAGTGGGGTCCTCTGACTCCTCTGACCCCACTTTGAGAACCACTGCTTGACAGCGAGGACCCACTCCCCTGGTGGGTCCCTCCTTGAAGGGGTTCCCAGGGGGTCCCCAGCAAAGTGTGTTAGCATCGCAATCAGCTCAACCACTTTAACCCTATTATCGGCTATTTGAAAATCTTGAAGACAAATCTTGTATGGGTTCCCTTGCACAAAATATTTTCAGATGGGGGTCTGTGGCCAAATACATATTCATTTGGGGGTCTTGACATGAAAATATTTGAGAACCGCTGATATAAAGTAATGCTGAAATAAAGGGGATAGGCAAGCATCAATCACAGTGAGAAGAGTCACTACAGATGCAGCTGCTTCAGAAATGCCCTCGGGACAAAACAGCACTGAGCACCTGGAAGGGGTGGGGTTTCACCACCACCGTCTAGACCAGTGTTTCCCAAACTCGATCATTTGGGAACCCCTGGTCTAGACACTGTCACACCGAAGAAGTGGATCCAGATATAGACCTCATGTGGAGTGGGACAGAACATTGTGAAGAACCTCTCCTTGTGTATTAAGCCTGAGTTGTACTTATTTTGCACATGGGTGTTGCACTGAAAATAGCAGATGTACAAACTCACACAACGGGTTGCAGCACTTGTATCTGCTATTTTCGGTGTGCGACACAACAGAGTATAAATCAGGTTTTAGCGGGCAGGACCTGAAGGAGAACATGAGAACAATAGGAGGAGTGACCTTGTGGGGTGCTCACAGAACCAACACAAATTAATGGGTGGTAGAGTAGAGTTTGCGTAAAGAATGCCAAGGCCAAGCTCAATGGGACGGATCTATTTTACCTATAGTTGCAGGAAGGGTAAGAATGCAACTAGCAGCTGGGGCGGCCGGGCGGTTGTTCTTGTTACCTTCTTCTTTGATCTTGACAAAGACCCTTCCTAAGGGTTCTACATTTTCTATGGGGGGCTGTCTACCTGACCTGCAGTTTGCCTGACACGTCTCTTTCCCGTCTGTTTAATTGTTTGTTTCTTTAATCATTTAAGCTCTACATGTCGTACGACAAATAGCGAAAATAACCAATCTACAAGCTAGTAGATCTGCTATTTTTGCTGTCTTGAGATATTTTCAACAATTCTTATTTTTTTTCAATATTCATGTCAAAAATATGGACACTAGTTTGAAAGTGGAAAAGACACGTACAATGGGACATTCTGCATAATGAGTACTTTTACTTTTGGTACTTTAAGTATATTTTAATGCCTAACTGTTTGAGGGTTTCTACATTCGATAAGCTTCATTCCAAGCATTTCAGGCTGACTCCCCATTGAATTATCAAAATGCAGAATTAATCCAGTGACAAAGTAGTAACATAAGATGTAGTTTTGACTTCCAAGTTGAGCATTAGGTTAAAAGTAGGCTAAATTGGTAACACATTGTTATTGTTTTTGTAGTATTGTCATACAAAAAAAATGTTAATGCAGTGGAATAAAAGTAAGACAGGTGTTCCTCACATCAAATGCCCATGAACAGAATAGTATATTCTCTTTGTGATATTGTTGTTCCATGTTACAAATTTAAAACAAAATTGCAAAAATACATTTACTGTAGCTTGAATTCAACTCTAGAATGTATTGTGATACTGTAGTATTATTATTATTAGTATCATATTAAAGATAATGGTGTAATGTGGAGTAATTGGAATAAAACTGAAAGCAATACGTGGTTATAAGGTGAATTCAGGAATACAACTGATAGACTGATCCATAATAATGTATTCAACACAATATTTCAGAAACATTCCTGCACTCTTCCTCTGTCACTGTAAGGTCGATGGAACGGCAATGAGATAGAAGCTCTTCCTAGAACATAATTGGAAAAGTCTTCATTCCACAATCATTAAGTAGTGAAGGGAACTTATCAGTGAGTTTGTTTTGACCTACTCTAAAGTACTGTACCAGTTTTTCATGCGATCTGTCATTGTTACAGAGTGGCAGAGCAGCACAGAAAGGATGTGACAATAGGATGTGGTCAGTAAAAGATACATTTTATTTAGTCTGGGATACATAGCTTTGTTACGTCTAATTATTTGTCAGATAGAAAACACACTAGCTTTTCAAAATAAAAGCGAGGTCCATCTAATTAATAATGATAATCCTTTATAGCTTTAAAACACTTCAATAAATACTTCTTTCCCTTCTATTTTACAAAGTCATACAGTAACAGTAAGAACAATCAAAGGTTGAAAAAGGTTCAGAGGGGTAGTATAGACACAGGCCAGTAGAACAGACACACAGCCTAATTTATCCTCTGCTCCACGAAAGTTACTGATTTTCGGGGTGTGGTTATTGTTTTTGTCACACAACAAAGTAACCATGAAAGGTCCTATGTTCAAACAGTATGTAAAACACCTTCAGATACACGAGAGCAAGTGTTTGTTGAACTTGGAGACATTGGAAAAAATGTATCTGTGCACCACTCCCATCTGTGAATCTCAGCATATAAGAGCAGAACAAGAGCCACTATTTAACCGATTAAGACCTGAGGCCGATTCAACAGGTGTCTTTTAAACCATAACAAGTTTTGAAAAACGTATGTTGCTATATCAGTGGTTCGCAGACTTTTTCATGTCAAGGACCCTCAAAATTATATGTATTTGGCCGCCGCCCCCCCCCCCCCCCCCCATCTCAAAAATATTTTGTTCCAGGGACCCCCAGAAGCAAAGATTTGAGTTAAAAAATGTTCACTTTAAAAGAATATATATATTCAAATATTTGTGCAAATTGTCAAGATTTTTCAAAAATAGCAGATCTACAAGCTCATAGCGTGGCACAAAGTGACATGCTATGAGCTTGTAGATCTGCTATTCTTGAATAGCCAAAGTATAAAATAATGCTTCTTAGCTCAAATCTAAAATGACACAGATACTTTCCTGGTTTTAATGGGTTAAGGTATGTCTGTTCCTTAGTGCAGTGGTTTTCAAACTTTTTTGTGCCCAAGGCACACTAATGGGCAAGTCAAAATCTCAATGCACACCTGTATTCATAGTGGAAAATAACCGAATACAAGCTAAAAACTTGTTGCTTGCTTGTAGCTGCAATTTTAGCAAAAGTGAATGTATAGAATTTGCCTCTGTATTGAGAAGTGAGTGCACACATACTACAGAAATTTAAAAATTATTCATATTCTTTTGTATAGTTGTATATATTTAAATAATATGTGGTTGTCACATATTCCCAAGGCACACCTGGACTTGTCTCACCTCGGCACACCGTTTGGGAACCACTCTAAGTAGTGGACAGGCCCACTTTGTTGGGTTATCACATACAGTAGTAAACCACTGCAGTGAAGGACCAGGGTGCCTTCTCCAGAGGTTAACATGGGGGGCATTTTGCAATGCTGCACAATGTCATTGTGTAAAGTCATCATGTAAATCAAGAGCCGAATGGTAATACAGGACAAATCAGCAGAGGACGTGTCAATAGTATGAGGAGACAAAAGGCGTCATACCTAATGTGTGGAATTTAACCACTTAAACCCGCTATACTTACTTAGTAATATAATACTTCCACACAAAATGAAGACATTTCCGCACACACAGATCTATGCAGACTCTTGATGAAGGTCTAACAAACAGGTTTTCAAAGTGGGGAGTGGCAAGGGGGCCATTTATAAAGTAGACGAAAATGAAAAAAAGAAAGAACAAAAAAGAAGATACAAAAATATAATAATATTGATCAATTCAAATTCAATTCATAAGATTGTGACCGTTAAATCACTTTCAAGCTGATGTCCCTATTTTGAGCATGTCATTATTGATTTTCAAAAATAGCAAAAATATCAGATCTACAAGCTCACAATGTATATGATTTCATATTGTGGCTGGTTGTGAGCTTGTAGATGGGCTATTGTGTGTGTGTGTGTGTGTGTGTGTGTGTGTGTGTGGCAATATGGGGGCCACAGACAGTGCCTATGGCTATTTGGGGGTACTTGGCATAGGAAGGTTTGGGAACAAGTGTTCTAACAGTCCCAAATATAGCATGCAGAAACGTCTTCATTTTGTGTAGAAATAATAAACAGATTTTTTTTGCAGAGCAGAAGAGACAAACTCAGTGATCTATAGAATCAATCCAGTGCCAGGAATTACTTTAATTAAACCCTATACTAACTTGACCGGATTCCCAAGGACTCTATACTAGGCCCCCTCCTGTTTTCGCTCTACACTAAATATCTTTGCCGAAAATAGCTGATCTTCTAGCTCACAACGCGCTGTGTCGCAATGTATCATATTTCTATTATCGGGGAATGTTTCAAGTGATTCAAACTAATGTGGGCACTGGGCAGGCCTAATGACAGACAGGTGTTTACAACCCAGCCTTTATCCACACAGGTAGAATCCCAGACCCCTCCGCTCTGCAGGTAAAACCCCAGCACTAACCTCTAACCTCCGGGGCCACTTGTCCCAGTTCAGTGGTTAAGTAAACCGGAACACAGAAAGATAATACTGTGGTTAGGTTAGTTTTACTGGGACTTGGGCATCAATAATGCAGAGATCCTCTCCCACATGTAAATGGATCTCTTTGTGAGGATACCTTAAGCTGCAGTATGATGGGTTTCAAATACGTCAATGTCCAGTGCGTCGCAAATACGGTTCGCGAGGCCAGATCAGTATATTTGCAAGGTAATGTGGCTATTTGTTTGACGATGGGAGTGCGCCCTATTTTTTTTGGTGCGTACACATCAGGTCACGGTAAAGCGTAATTTACGCTTTGGCGAACAAGTGTACAGGTGTTGACAGAATGAGCGTGCTGTGCACGCACATACTGTACGCACGCACACAAAGTCACACACCTTAGGCCTCCAGTGAGTTAGCTCGGTATTAATAGACCCAAGCAGCAGGCGCTGTCACCATGTCTATCTCTGAAAGCCAATTATGAAGCCCTGCAGGTGCCCCCAGATACACACACTCCATCCCCATGTCGTTCCCATTCTTTAATCCTCCCATTCTTTTCCCTGCTATCTAATCTCTCTCTCTCTCTCTCACACACACACACACACACACACACACACACACACACACACACACAAAGGGCCACAGAGCAAGAGAGACAAGAGAGAATGGAGAGGAGGCTGCCAGGGGCCACAGAGAGAAACATGAGAGGCCAGAGAGGAGGAAAATACATGAGGAAGCAAAACACCAAGGAAGAATAGCTTTGACAGAAGGTGTGACAGAAGTCACTGCTGGATAAACAAACAAAAAGGAGAATCAATGCAAACCCAAAGGAATGTTGACACTGACAGGCAACACATAAGAGAAGGTCAACAATGGGATGTGACATCACACACACAGTAGTACAGTACATATTATACAAATTAAGGTATCGAGTAGTACATAGTAGAGTACAGAGTACTTACTACAGTACATACAGTAGTACATAGTAGAGCAGTGGTTCTCAACCTGTGGGTTCCCCCCAAGGGAGTCCCCACATGATTTGGGGGAAGGGGGGGGGGGGTTCCAGATTACAGTGAAGTGACAATTTAAGGACTTTTAAGACATTTTTAATACCTATTAAAAAAAAATCAAAAAAACTAACTGGTCAAACATTGGCCAAATTGCCAAATAATATAACATTTTAAATATCCGATCTACAATCTCATATGGCCTATTTATCTGTGGAACCAAGTCAAACAAAAAGTAAAGCCTCAACTCCTACATTCCAAGTGCTTGTCAGGGTGGGCGGTCCCCAGTTCAAATATGATTATTTTGGGGGGTCACAGCCTGAAAAGGTTGAGAACCACTGTAGTAGAGTACAGTGTACATACGTACAGTGCAGATTACCGTACATACTGTAGTACACAGTACAGTACATAGTACAGTACATAGTACACCTCAGCAAACGACACAGCATTACTCCACTGACATCATTATTTCAACATTCATCCAGTGTTGCTGTGTTTGGCTTTGTTCACTGAAAATGGCATTTGTGGCAATGCACTCAGGTTGATAGGCAAGTGTTTGAGTGGATTCAGCTCGACAGACAGGTGTGTGGTGTGTAAAGCCTAATTTATACTATTACCTAGTTGTTGCGTTGTGAGCTTCAAGATCTGCTATGTTAGGCGTGGGACATCACCGCGCAAAACAAAGTATAAACGAGGCTTCAGTGATACCAATACGAGTACACCTTTTCATCCGTTATCGTGCTGCCTCCCAGCCTTACTCAAACCCCCGAAGCAGAATACATTCATATAATCTCTTTTGGGCCATTGTATTTAATTCACTCCAGGTTGTGGTCACAATTATAATTACCTAGTGATCATTAATGTGCCACTTTGTTCCAGTGCTTCAATGCTCTGTAATGCTCTGACCATCGTAGTTGGAGATATATAAAAATACTTTTTGAGTTATACTTGATTTTAAGTATTCCTTAATTTCACAGGTAGGACAACAACAGGAGAACTTTGTCGTGCACCAACTCAGGGTATTTCAAATGTACAATCTTTTTTCTCTCTTTCTCTCTTTTTTTGGGGGCTTTTTATGCCTTTATTATTGATAGGACAGTAGGCTGACCGGGATCGGGACTCGAACCCACGACGCGCTGTCAGGCTACATTGTAGCCTAGGTGCCCAGACTGCTACGCCAGCAGTCCGGGCCTCAATATGACAACTTTAAGGAGGTATTTCTTCTCAGGTAAGTTTAGTAGTTGTTCAGGATCTCTCTTGCTGTGTGTTGTTAAAAAGCAGCATTAAAATATACAAAAATAAGAGATACAAGGGTATGATAGCTGAGTTAAGAGTGCTAGCATCGCTTGTGTTTTCATCCCTCGTCAAGAAGCACACAATTACAACGGCATCAAAGGCCAACACCACCATTGACAGGTAAGCGCTCCGCAAGCATCAAAATGTGGTTAGTAGCACCAGGACACCAATTTGTAGTTCTTTATAGCTACAAGCTAATCACAAGTGTCACTGAGTTTTTCAGCATATCCCTTCAGTCAGTACACATTCTGTAAAGCAGTCTCATAGAGTCCCGCCTAGCAATAGTGTCATCATTGCTAAATCTAAAATAGTACACTGGTCAAAATCTTTATAGTTCTAGTAGAATGCTAGAATTATAAAACACTGAAAGAACACTGAACATCCCCTGTCCATATGTGTAATCATCATATATGGGGGCTACAGTATGTGATGATCCCCATGGCTCCTACTGTACAGTAGGTACAGAACACAGTAAAATCCTTAGTGTTGGTGTAATTTTACTGTGAGAGTTTTCAAATGTATCCCAATGGAGCCTTACAGGTCGGTAATCTTCCATTTGAACACTCTCTTAAATTGACCGAGCTAAAGGTCAAGCTATTTTGTCAGTTGCCATTATGTCATTATATATTTATTTATTTTTCCTAATAAACATTTTCGGAAATTGCGAAAATAGCACATCTACAAGTCCACAACATTGTGAGCTTGTAGATATGCTATTTTTTTTTTTACTTTAGGGCTCAAAGGAGTACTTCACAAAAAAACAATTCTTATTTGCTATCAATGACTCCCATGAAGCCTTGAATTCATGGAGATTGTTTAGCTTTTGTCGCATTCCAAAGCCAAGCCAAGTCTCCTACTCTACTGAGTCTCCTATTGACAGATGACACGGTCATTTTGGGTGAACTACTCCTTTAAGTGATTAATACAAAGGATTTTACTGTGTAGTGGTAGTAGTACTATAGTACGACCTTTAACAAGTACCACAACAGCTAACACGTCAACAACCTCTCCAGTTACCACCTCTCTTCCCCTGTCCCTCAGTATCCATTCATCTGGATACACGTTACCGGTCTGGACCAAGTCAAAGGTCATCAGTGGTTGAGATAACAAGGGCCACGTACAGTAAGTGTGTCTGCTAATTGCAGTGGGTATTCGAAACAATACTGTAATTGGGTCAAAATTAGCTAAAAAAAACATGAAGCAGGGCTTGTGTGTGTGTGTGTGTGTGTGTGTGTGTGTGTGTGTGTGTGTGTGTGTGTGTGTACAGAGGTGGACAAGGTACTACTGTAGAGTATTACTTTTACTCAGTCATCAAAGAAAGAAAGAATATTAAGTATAATGTAGCTTATTAATATTGCAGTATATCGATCTCAAATCTAGCTCATATTAAGCTACGGTGTCTATTGTGTGCAAAATCCGAAATAACTGTTACATTGTAAAATGTAGGTAAGAAGGGTTAATTTTCTAATTAAAATGGAAATAATACAAAAACAAACTACTACGAATAAAATATATAAATCTGTAGAGTATTTGTGCTTACTTTCCACCCCTGTGTGGTGTGTGTGTGTGTGTGAGTGTGAGTGTGAGTGTGAGTGTGAGTGTGTGTGTGTGTGTGTGTGTGTGTGTGTGTGTGTGTGTGTGTGTGTGTGTGTGTGTGTGTGTGTGTGTGTGTGTGTACTGTATGTATGTACAGAGATGGACATGGTACTACTGTTTTTACTATGTGGAGCGCCATTGCAATTTTGGGCCCCATGAAAAGATATGATACCGGGCCCCTCATAGCACATACTGACGCTGACATTAATACTGTGGGCCACCATGTAGCCTCAGGCATCGTGAATCGTTGTAAATTATGACATAATTATGTACAGTTTGTGTACAGGGCTGCAGATGGAAAGAGAAGAGCAGTGCTTTACAATAAAATATAACAGGAGGAGATCTCGAACACAGATGCACACATATACTGTACACACTCATAAACACATACGCACCAGTCCTCTGCCAGTGTAATGAAAGTGTAGAGGAACGCCAACATGACCGCAAATGTCAGTTTCTCGCCAGGCTGGCTGTCACAAGTGTATCTGGTGGTTCCTGTTTTTCATCTCACAAGGTCACCCGCTGAGTTAAAATGTTAAATCTGCATCATTTTGACGAAAGAGATGACGCAGAGACATTGAAAGTTCAAACGTCATTAGTTTTGTTGTTTGTTTGGTTATTGTTTTTGTTGTTTTGTCCATCACAGAAAAAGAAGCCTGTTGGCAGGATGGGCCTTTCACTGGGTTCACACACCCAGTAAGAGTGTGAAAGGTTCGCAGCTCTAGTCAAGCCTACTCTAACACTAGTCTTGCATAGCCAGACGATGTTTTCTCTGCTTAGCCACTACGTTGAATTTAAGATTTCCAAAGATTTATCATTAGGCTTAGATATCTGATCGTCTGACTACGCGAGAGTACAACTCCTCCTGTGTGTGTCAGTGTCAGATGCGCCCGTTTCCGTGCGCGCTGCCTCTGCGACCGGGCGGGTGGGAGGTGTAGTGCAGCTCAGCTGCGGAGGAGGTGGTGGTGGACGAGGAGGAGGAGGTGAACCCGCAGGCCTCGCAGGCCAGAGCCAGCTGCCTGAGAGCGTCCAGGGAATCCATCTTAGCTCCTCGCAGCAAATCACACTGACCCTGCAGCGGATAGAGGGAAGACAGGTGGGTGAGTGTGTGTGTGTGTGTGTGTGTGTGTGTGTGTGTGTGTGTGTGTGTGTGTGTGTGTGTGTGTGTGTGTGTGTGTGTGTGTGTGTGTGTGTGTGTGTGTGTGTGTGTTCCTGTATTTTCTGTACGCTCTCCAGTACCTTCAGCACAGTGATGTTCCAGGTGAAGCTCTCCAGGGCTTTACACTGCTTGCGTCCTTTTAGGCCCTCCTTCTCCCCAAGACGAGGCAGCTCCTCATGGAAGTCCATGCCTAATGACCACAAATCCACTCCCAGTTAGCAAGAGACCTGTACTAATGAGGTCCAAGGAACTACAGCATTTACTATGATACATCTGCTCCTTTGAAGGCTTTGTTGAAATAATGTAGATGTGCAAAACAAGGAAGGGTCATCAGGGGTTCACTGCAATTGTTAAGGTTCATCCTTCGGGGAGCATGAATGTGCTCTTCAAGGTTCATGGTAATCAGCCCACTGGAGTTTGAGATCTCTTGTGTGCAAGTGGATCATTTTAGTCTAAGGGTGGCACTAGAGGAAAGAGTATCTCTGAAATCAGTAGAGTCCATCCTCCAGGGAGCATGAAGGTGTACAGCAAATTCCATTGTAATGCAGCTGGTCGTTTTTGAGATATTGTTTGGGACCAAAGTCATGGACGAACATACTGACTTACATTGCCATCCTTAAGAGTTTCCATTCTTAGATCCCCATCGTTAGCAGGTATAAAGTGTCTACAGTGTGAGTTTTTATATGACTAAATGTAACTTGAATTTAGTGAAATGTTTGGATTTTGTGCACTGAGCCTAAATGGGGAGAATCAAAACTTCTTTCATGTAATATATAAAACCTAATATCAAGGCATGCATCCATCCATCTATCCCCTCTTCTCTCACCTTCTTTCTGCACTTGTGCAATCCTCTCCTGAACAGCATCCGCACTCTCTATCAGCTGCTTCTGGGCTGCGATCATCTGGAGTGATAGGCAGAAGGACAGACAAGATAGACAGGTGGACACAAGGAAGATTAGGGATGGAGACACATTCAGGTGGATGAAAGAGTGTCGACAGAAAGATAGACCATTATATAGGAGATAGAAAATCTTACTTTTCATAGTATAATTCATTTACCTTATGTGTCTTATGATAATATATGCCAGTTGCCATTTTACTGGGAATGTGATGAGAATGGAAATCAATTGACGGTTGACCAAGTAATTAAGTAAGTAAATGATTGCAAGAGAACTGAAATAAATAGAATGAAGGGTGGAAGACAAGCTACAATCTTCTCTCTCCTCCCAGTAAAGACCAGCTACAATCTTCTCATTCTTCCAGTAAAACCAGCTACAATCTTCTCATTCTTCCAGTAAAACCAGCTACAATCGTCTCATTCTTCCAGTAAAACCAGCTAGAATCTTCTCGTTCTTCCAGTAAAACCAGCTACAATCTTCTCATTCTTCCAGTAAAACCAGCTACATTCTTCTCATTCTTCCAGTAAAACCAGCTACAATCTTCTCATTCTTCCAGTAAAACCAGCTACAATCTTCTCATTCTTCCAGTAAAACCAGATACATTAATTTCTCCCCTCCCACCACTAGAGCGAGGAGGGATGAATGTGGGAGAATGTGGGATGACTAACCCGTGTGTGTGTGTGTGTGTGTGTGTGTGTGTGTGTGTGTGTGTGTGTGTGTGTGTGTGTGTGTGTGTGTGTGTGTGTGTGTGTGTGTGTGTGTGTGTGTGTGTGTGTGTGTGTGTGTGTGTGTGTGTGTGTGTGTTTGTCCAGAGAATATGAAGGAGGTAACAGAACAACTGTGACTTCATGGCATTGACCTGCTGGGGTAACGCTGAGTGATAAACCCTGCGCACACGCACAAAAACACATCACAGGCGCGGACAGACACATTATCACCACCCACATAAATAAACACTGAGTGATGGATGTAAAAGTGTGTGTGTGTGTGTGTGTGTGTGTGTGTGTGTGTGTGTGTGTGTGTGTGTGTGTGTGTGTGTGTGTGTGTGGGTGTGTGGGTGTGTGTGTGTGGGTGTGTGGGTGTGTAGGAGGCAGAGGACTGAGAGCAGGTGGTTGAGAGCAAGCCTGATTTCATGCAGTAAGAGTGGGAAGAAACACAGCTGGCACACAGCAGAGAACTGAGTTCTCTTGCAGTTCTCTATACTGTATAGCAGTATAATACATACAAATGTAGGCATCCTCCCTTTGGTTCCCATACTGACCGTGTCATAGGCGGTCAGTAGTTTGCGTGTGGGCTCTGTGAGGCTGACCAGGGGCTCCAGACTTGGGTAGCCATCTCTCAACACCATGCTGGCTCCCATGGTACCCTCGGGGCTCTGCAGCCGTGTGGACAGACTCTGGATGCACTGCTTCAGCTTGGCCACCGGGGGGAGCCCACACTGCTCTTTGAAAGCAACGGTGGCACTCTGGAAGAAAGAGAGATACAGGGGTAGTGATAAACGGAAAGGGAGTGAGAAAGGAAGAAGAGGAGACCTGGGTATCAGGTCTCGGGCTCAGATGGTCAGATGTGGTGTGTTGGAGGCAGAAGTAAAAAGGCAACGTGAACGAATTTGAGCTCCAATCAAATAAGAAAAGGTATAAAATAGGGATTATGCACAACATTTTAGCCTGATTTATACTCTGTTGCGCATAGTGTCTCCAAGCTTGTTGATTGGCTATTTTCAGTGAGTAACTAAGTATGAATCATGCGTTACACTTCCTCACCCCGCCCACCCCCACCATCAATTCTCATTGTCTCATGAATGAAACTGATGTTCTCACCTTCCACAGAGACCTTTAATAGCTGAGGGTAGTCGATAACAAGAGAAACTGTACGCTCAAATTAGATCAGAAATAGAACAATCATATATTGATGTGAAAAGCTACGATGACTCCAAAGACTGCTACCGGCTCTCAAATATGCCATGTAAATGGATGGTATGATAACTATTGATGGTCCAATGTCATCATTTTATCAACCACCTCCCCGGTTCTTTAAACCACTGGGTTGCTTGCTGCAGAAAAGTTTCTTCCAAGGTGTCGTCACGGCCATGATTAATGAATAACTTAACCACTTAAACCCTGCATACATCATTGAACCGAGTCCCCCAGGGATCTATACTAGGCCTTCTCCTTTTTTCCCTCGACACCAACTCTTCAGAATAGGGACGCTAGGGTTCATGTGCTTAAACAGGTGGGTAATGTTTGTCTGATGTACTGGTTCTTCTGGCCGTAACACAAAACTAAATCAGTTGAGGAACTTGTTGATCTTAGCTGTTGTTTTGGCACTGACATTTACACAGAGAGTCTTTTTACACTCTCGAGTATTGGAGGCTATTTGTCACCTGGCAGAGTCCCAAATGGACCGGTGATTAATACAATGTGTGTGTGTGTGTGTGTGTGTGTGTGTGTGTGTGTGTGTGTGTGTGTGTGTGTGTGTGTGTGTGTGTGTGTGTGTGTGTGTGTGTGTCCATGCCAGACATGATGAATAATAAGTGACTGCATGTGGCAGATGAGACCACAGCTGGACACATGACAGAGAAGCCGACGATGGCCAGACAGAAGGAGAGAGAGAGAAGGAGAGCTAGTTGACAACTTGACATCAGAGAGAAAGGACAGCGAGATTGAAGCAGGGAGATGGAAGAGATGTTTGTGAGCGACTATTTGTGGTCAGCAGTGTGTGTGTGTGCGTGTGTGCAGTGTGTGTGTGAGAAACTGAGTGAAATTGTGTATATACAGAGATAAGCTGGCCCTTGCTCTGCCCAGGTTCACTCTCTCTTTGTTGGTATTTATAGATGCTGTATAATCCTCCCCTTCTACTCTCATCTTTTCTCTCTCTCTCTCTCTCTCTCTCTCTCTCTCTCTCTCTCTCTCTCTCTCTCTCTCTCTCTCTCTCTCTCTCTCTCTCCTCTCTCTCTCTCTCTCTCTCTCTCTCTCTGAGAAGTTGCAGGTAGTCTGATTTCAGCATAGTCATGCAATCTAGATTCTGACCAGACGTCTTGTCAACAGCCTAAAAATACAGCAGCCTCCTGACACCAAACCCAGCAAAGACACTGTGTACCCATTTTGCAGGACGCTATGGAATTGTCTATAATAAGAATTAGATTGAATATCAAGAATGATATCGCATAGTTTCAGTTTCATCATATTTTACTCCATTGTTCTCTTGCACTGGAAATATAGTCTTAGAAAATATTTTATGAGGGGAATCCTGTATTTGTCAATAGCATTAAATGCTATTTAAATGTAGTTTACTGCCGTTGTGATAACTATACGAATCTGAACAATGTTTGGATGATGTTATGAGTATTCCAAGCAGGTTCAAATAACCCCCAGCACTTACAGCTACCTTACAGGTATCCTTTAAGGTTTAGCCCCCATCTCATGGAGAGATATGTGACCTTTATGGTGTTGTTAGACCAGGGGTTGAAAACCTTTTGTAGCTCAAGATTATGAATTGTTAAAAAAATCGTGGCACATTGTGAGCTTGTTGATTGGGGGGGGGGGGGGGGGGGAAGATTGAGACTTGTGTCTCAAAATCTTAAAAAAAAATTAAACAAATGTGGAATTTAGTTGTATAAAAAAAAGAAAATTGTAAAAAGGTTAAAAAACTAACAAATCAAAAGCCAATATACCCATTATAACACCCAAAATGGGTCACAACACTTTAGAGCTCACCTGAGCTTCTTCCCGCAGGTCGGCAGCCTCCTTCAGCGGACTGCTGGCCATCTTGAAGGTCTCGTCCACCACCTTGATGCCTGTGTGCCTCAGCGTGACGTACTCCCTCCCACGCCTCCCCACCCTCCTGACCGACAGCCCCCGCCGCTGGGCCTTTCCCCCACCTCGGCGGTTGGTGACCGCCACGTGGACAAACAGGCTGGCGTGGGGTAAGGGGTCCCCCGCCAGGTCCAGCAGGGGCACGTTGCGGTAGCCGGGCTGAAGGCACTCGAAGGCCAAGCTGTACTGGCCGATGAAGTCATCGCCGATGTAGTCGTCGTCCAATACCACAAAGCGCAGTAGGGCCAGCTCCGGCATGTTCACCTGGAGACAGTGAGAACAGACAATAAATATCCAAACTCTCCAAAATCAGTGCTGCCAGCCCCCTGACTCCTAAATGAATACATGGAAACCACACGCTATCGTGCTAAAGTTATCAGAATCAGAATCTGTTTGACTTGGTGCACTACTCTCACATAGAATGATAGTGATCCAGAGTGTTGAGGAAAACAGAAGAATCAATACTGCAGATGAGAGGAAAAAAGAATAAAATATAATAGTATGGTAATAAGTATATGTGTATATTTAACTTTAAATTAATTAATTATACAGTAGGTGAAAATCTTGAAAAAAAATCATTTTTTTTGTTGCCAAAATAGCAGATCTACAAGCTCACAGATCAGCTATTTTCAAAGATTATCTGCGACACTGTCATAATCAGAAGGTATTTAAAAAATCCTCATACTTGAACCAACACTTGTACGCTCCTAATGTATACAGCATGGCTTCAGATTGTCAAAACAAACACAACAAATCACTTTCGTGGTTAATTCTCCTAAAACCAGGCATCTTTTATTTACATCTCAAGACGATGGGCCTTGGACTGCATCGCTCAATGAAATGAAATAGTAATTATACCAACTTTTAATATTTAATGGTTGTCACCTGAGAGGCCAGAGGAAGTGCGGACCTAAGTAAGCTCAGACAGCGTGTAAATGTGTCGCACTGCATTATTAATACGCTCTGAATTTAGAGTCATAAGTCATCTACTAGTCTCTCTCCCTCTCTGGGAATCAAGGCACTGGGCACAGTGAAGATGCACTTCATTAGCTGTTTATGTGGTGGGAGACGGTCAATTAATCATGGCACTTGGCCGCGCCGTTCAAGAGGAATATTTCCTGTTATTAAAGGATAATTTATAAACACATTCAGGGTCACCTCTGGCTAAATGCATTGGGAGCATTGGAAACATATTGCACTGGAGAGTGGACACGCTGGTTGAAATATTAAACTGGTGCTCACAGCTTCTGGAATAGCTGCTAAACTAGAAAGAAAGAAAACTAGAACCAGGAGACCTGGTACTGCCAGACCCCTAGTGGTTGAAATCTGAATGGCCGGACTTCGCATGACGTGTGTGCAGAGGAAAAGAGGGACAGACAAAGCCTCATGTAGGCCGACCCCTTGGGTCTGGCAAAAAGCAGGAACGATAGTACACACGCAGAGAGAGAGAGAGAGAGAGAGAGAGAGAGAGAGCGAGAGAGATAGACTAAGTAAAATCCAAAGTTAATTTAATTCTTTCTGAGCTACTCTTTTAGAGTTCAATGACACGATTAACTTAACAACGTATTCATTTGGAGGAGAGCAACAAAGAAACTATTGACAGAAATGTATTATCAGCTCAGACATCTTTCTATCTGGCTCTCCTCCTCTGCACATACTGTAGACACAGACACACACACACACGAACGTGTGTGCGCGCACACACACACACACACACACACACACACACACACACAAAATAGTGTGATGGATTTGTGTGCAGTGTTTATGGAAAAGAAAGCAATGGCAGGACAGAGTGGGGAAGGCTGACTATCTATCACGTCTTGCAAAGAATACGTATACACCTGCCCCGGGACAGAGCTCTGTCGTGTGTGTGTGTGTGTGTGTGTGTGTGTGTGTGTGTGTGTGTGTGTGTGCGCGCGCGCGCGCGCGTGCGTGCGTGTGTGTGGAACTGCATGCTATAATGAAGCAATATGAGTTTGAGGTCTTGAGGCTCCAAGTGGCAGGAAGGAAAACAAACCAGCAACAGACATTGACTCCCTGAGGTCGAGTGGCTGTTTACGTACATCCACGCACGTGCGTGTTGTTTCACATCTGCTTAATCTTGCTAGCCTATTTTAGACCTTTTGAAGGATGACAAAACAGCAGTGCTTATCTGTCTGTCTGTCTGTCTGTCTGTCTGTCTGTCTGTCTGTCTGTCTGTCTGTCTGTCTGTCTGTCTGTTGGTATTTAACCTACTCTCTTTCTCTCATCCTCTCTTTTTCCATAGCGCTCCAGCTTCTTCCATGTGAAGAACAGGGTTAAACATGAGATTTCCTTGCAACTGTGCATGTAAACATTTACCCAAATGGACCCTCTCTAGGGCCTACTCTTAAATAAATAGATGATTTTACTGAGTGTTTCAGAATTTTTATAAGGTTCATACAAGGAAATTGCTTTGACACATGTTGCCGCTTCAGTGGTGGGGCTACATTAAGCGATAAACGCAGGATTTTGGACAAAGTACCTGGACATAGAAGATTCTGTACAGCATGTGATTACACAAGAGAGGTACAATAAATACTAAGCATCAATCTGTAAGAGAGCAGCAGATATGGTGAAGTGTACGTGTCGTGCACCAGCCTACTCGGGGACCAAGTCAGGAACGATGTACATCAGGAATGATACAAGTTGTGAATGCATGCCCCACCCATTTATGCTATACCCACTGTACTTGTTGTACTTGTCGTCAGAGTACCCGTTGCACCCGTGGTCAGAGTACCCAGTGCGGTACCCAGTACCATACAACTGTCGTCCACATTAAAGATGCAATTTTGGAATGCATGCCCCACCCGATTATGCAGTACCCATTCTCAGAGTACCCGCTGATTCTCTCTCTCGGTCTAGCTTCAGACAGAGCCATGCGACAAAAGTAAAACCCAAAGACACAAGGAGTGAGTAAAGTCAGTGAGTAAAGTCTTGGGGTGGCGGTGGGGGGATTGGGGGGAGTTGTTAGTAATGGATTCAGAAGCAGGGAGCATGTCAAACTGAGCAAAGTAAGTTCAGGCAGCCCCTCGAGTCCTGAGCTGTGCTATAATGAAGAAATGTGTGTCTGTTTGTGTGCGCGTGCGTGCGTGCGTGCGTGCGTGCGTGCGAGCGTACGTGTGTGCGTGTGCGTGCTTGCGTGCGTCATAGTGAGAGCCGTGCATTTCCATTAAGCTGTTAGAGAGGACTGAGCACAGAGAGAGTGTTTGGAGTTTCATGCATGGAGAAGCCAGACAGACATCTCCAGCAATCTCTCTCTCTTTCTCTCTCTCTGTCCTCTCTCCATCTGGTTTTGTATTTCATATGACAAAGGCCAAGACTGAGATAGAATGACAGTTTTGACATGTTCTTTCGAGCTGAACGCACTTCTTCTGAACAACACTGCAGACAAGGTGAGGGTGCCGTGGCTCAGACAGAATGCCTGCCATTGCACTTCAAAGCAGAAACCTAATATAAGAGCTGTAATGCTTCATTAATACTCCGTCATAAGATGGTGTCGCACTGAGAAAATAGCAGATCTACAAGCTCACAATGCGTCACACACAGCAAAGTATAAATCAGGCTTAAGTGTAAGTGTCTAGACATGCAGCAGGAGGTGAGGCAGGCAGCGGTTTTCAGCAGTGCTAACAGAGATAATTACAGTTCAACATTGTACTGTAAGTGTGTGTATGTGATGGCGTGGCTATCCGGTGTCTGAGCTTGGCTGAGTGTCCTGGACCTGGAAGCCAGTGATTAAGACATATAAGATCACCGATACACACACTTAACCAAACATCATGGCTAGCCGTGTGTGTGTGTGTGTGTGTGTGTGTGTGTGTGTGTGTGTGTGTGTGTGTGTGTGTGTGTGTGTGTGTGTGTGTGTGTGTATGTGTATGTGTATGTGTACTGTATGTGTGTGTGTGTGTGTGTGTGTGTGTGTGTGTGTGTGTGTGTGTGTGTGTGTGTGTGTGTGTGTGTGTGTGTGAGAGGGGGGGGGGTCATGCCATATTGTTGTCCAGTCCACTTCTAGTCTGTAGGTTGCAGGTCCCACAGCTAATGAGACAAGCAGACCTGCACCCCTCCCTTCTCCTCTCCTCTCCTCTCCTCTCCTCTCCTCTCCTCTCCTCTCCTCTCCTCTCCTCTCCTCTCCTCTCCTCTCCTCTCCTATCCCCTCCCCTCCCTCTGGTTCCTTTCCACTCTTAAACCTCTGGTCATACATTCCTCCTTGCCTCAAATTTCTGTTGATATAATTGTTGCTGTGTAAACAGGTTACCTGAAAAAAGCAGGTATTATTGCCTTGACTGTAATTACATCTAGAACTATCTCCAAAAGTACAGAAGTGTATAGATGGGTTTGGTGTGACTGTGACACCATAGTCTTGTTCCTATTTACTGTATTTAGTTTCATCAGCATTTTAATATTGCAGACGGACAGTTTATGTCAGCATAGAAGAAAACAATGCATACTGTTTTCAAGTTCAAGCTCATTAACCTCTCTCTTGACAAAGGACCACCACAGCACATTATGAAAATGAATACCGGTATTTGGGGTGCCGATAGCCGAGCAGTTATACCACATAGGCTCTGATGCCTGACAACGAATCCCGGGTTCGATTCCTGAGCCCGACCGACCGCTTACATGTCATTCCACAACTCTCTCTCTCCCTGTTTCCTGTCTCTCTACACCACTGTTTCCCAAACACTGGGTCGGTACCCATTTGTGGGTCGCAGACTGATTTTTATGGGTCGCGAGTAAATATCCCCTTTTTTCATTTCATACAAAAAAAAAAATCTTCAAAAGGTTTCTAAAATAAATCTAACATTTTCATGAATTAAAAACTAATTCAAAACATTTTCAAAACAATTTCATAAAATAAAATACCAAAGAAATTCCATGAATTAGAAAAAAACGTTAAGAAATAGTGAAAATAGCACATCTACAAGCTCACAATGCATCTCAATGTAGATCTGCTATTTTCACAAGTTTGGGACCCGAGGAGACATCAAATTCCTCTTTTGGGTCTCGAGCTAAAAAGTTTGGGAACCACTGCTCTACACTGTGAACTATCAATAAAGGCCAGAGAAGCCTGACAAAATAACTGAAAAGAAAATTAGATTTACGGTTTTGTTTCACACCCACAAAGAAGTCTTTTGTCTTCATTGAGGACTTATGCCCACTCTAAGGCAGGGTGCTGCACACATGCAGACATTTGACATGAACTACAGTAAGAGGACACTCCGTATTGGTTGTGACAGCTTGTCATTACGGCTTAGCTTCACTAATACAAAATGGTTCGCTAGTAGCAAGGAAAGCAGGTTCCACCTCACTGCAGTCAACTGATACAGCGTATGTATGTGTAATCAGCATATTCATGAGAGCTTGAAGATCAATGGCCTTAATTGAGTCCAATCAGAAGCAATATTGTTACTAAATCGATACCCATTAGAGAAGAAGACCCAATGAATAACAGAGCAGGAGTGACAGACGAACAGGAGACTATAAACAGGTTGCAAAGGTGAATGGGTTTAATTTCAATCAGAGAGTATATCCCTCCTCCCATTCTCCATCAGTCTCCCTCACTCATCATGAGTCTCTCCCTAGCTTATTCCATTTAGTCAGTCAGAACAATTATTTGGTTTTGGTTCATCAACACAGCCTTGTAACAACAATAGTAAAACAACAACAAAGAAATAATACAGTAATGATAAACTATGACAAATCAATAATAGCAGCAATAGTATGAAGATAATAAATACAATATGTACATTGGTCATATCTGTACATTGGTCACAGTGCTTGTGGGTGTTGTGTGCTTGGTTCCAACTTCTAATTGTAACCTTATACAGTATACAGTATGTGTGCGCTGTGCGGTATGTGTGTATTTACATGTATCTCTGTGTATGTGCATTGTGTGCATACGTTTTGATACCGTATTCAAATAGCGATAGGGTGTTTCTCTGCATGTGCTATATCCTCCAGGTGAGGCTCCTCACTGGCATGCGAAAAGAAGCTGCAGGCAATTCCATGTGTATGGGAGGAGGCATGTGGTTTCAATACCAGGCCAACCAGTGGGGGTCAGCAGTGACAAGATTACACAAGTGTGTGGGGAAATCAGGGAATTTATAATGACTAAATTGGGAGAAAAGCGGTGAAAAGTTTGAACACTCCTGTCCTGGTGTGCACTAGAATACTTGAAGACTCAAGTCATTGCCTAAGGAAAATACGTAAATTTGGCAATCATGAACAAATAATAAATTATTCTGTCCCACTATAGTTGAAAATGTGGTAGAATTCACAGCTGAGGAGACACTGGAGTTTATTTTGGCACAAATGAACAAAAACACAGAGTGGAAAACAGTGACCTTTGCCGGTTCAAAGAATGGCTGCATACCAAGGAGAGCAGCTTGTCAGAAGCACCTGCTCCCTCCTTACACTGTTGGGGAACCTATTTATTGATCAAATGCACTTTTCTCATTGTCTCTATGAATAATTAAGATTGTGAGTATGTTTGACCTTGTTATCCAATCTTGGACAACGACAAATTCCATTTAGTTTTCAATAAATAATCTTTCTGTACACCAAAGACCCTACCTGAAATTCGAAGGTCTCGTCAAATAGCGGGTCATCCTGGTTCTGTGCAGCTGTGCGGGTTCGCTGCTCGGCACAGTCGGACGGTACTCCGTGCAGCTCCAGAACCACGTAGGGGTCGATGACCTCTCCCTTTGCTCCGGCTCCCTGAGGTTTGGGTAGGTTGTGGGCACTGATGACCTGCACAGTAGAATGCAGAGCAAATTGGAAATGTACATTTAGACCAAGCACGTTGTGAAAACGCACATTTATGGAACTCATCATAACAGCTTCATAACATGATCTTAAGCCCAGTCCACACCACACCAATGATTCGCGGTAAATTGTCTCTCTCACACACAGTCTGTGTCAGAGTTATGAGCTTACCATTTTCAATATTCATCGCACAACAAAGTACATACTGTAGGGCTTAAGTGGTTAAGATGCTTCTAAAGATTTTAGACTGTAGTATTGAGGGACAACAATTAAACTGAAACGCTGAAAATACACAGGAATGCGAAACAGTAGACACAATGTATATGTACATACCTTAACGCGTAGGGTTTGAGGCGGTACACCTGGCACACAGCCCTGTGTGTTGGCGCTAAAATATGACACCTCCTCCCTCATCACGGCTGGGCGGAGCACGTAACCACAGCCTCCGTTCTGGGTGAAGCGAGCCCTGTGGAGGTCCAGCATGGCCCCGGGGGTCTGCTGGTTCAAGGCCACCAGTTGGACCCCTCCCTTCCAGTACCCTAGGGGGTTGGGGTTGCTGGAGTCCAGTCGGACCGAGCTGGGACGCACGCGGGTCAGGGTGCGCTTGGTGAACACGACCAGCTCCTCTGGGCTCTCGGCGGTCAGCCTCCCGGCTTCCCCTTCGCCGAGGGAACACAGCGTCCAATAGGGTGGCTCGGGAGGCATGGGCGTGCCGGGAGAGGCGGGGCTGCTAGGCGGAGACTGCTGCTGGGCCTGTTTCTGACTCGCTCTCTGGGCGTAGAAGCCGCGGCTGCCCGTGCGGGCGATGCCCACCAGGTCCGACAGCTCCCGGCGGAGGCGGAGCCTCCTGGGCTGAGGTGGCGGCGGCACCACTAGGACCACGCCCAGTTCCTCCTCACCGGGAATGGTCATTCGCCGCCCTGCCAGGGGCCCTCCCCCTCCGATCTCCTCATCCTCTTCAGACACCTCCCCTTCAGAGCCATCCTCCTCCGCGAGGAGCTTCTTCCCTACCAGGACGATGCGTCCCTTCAGCTGCTCAGGGGTGGGGAGGGTCGTGGCCCGCCCCCCCAGGCTGACGGGGAGGGCCTCCGGGGTGTAGAGACGATTGCCCAGCACCTTCTTCAGGTGCTGTGCCAGGGTGCGCTGCTGGCCTGGGGAGCACCGCTGGCACAGGTACAACAGCAGAGGATACGGGGAGGTCAGAAAGGCATATTTATTCACCACCTCCAGAGCAGAGCGGATAGTGACAGGACCATGGTGGTGGTGATGGTGGTGGTGATGGTGGTGGTGGTGGCGGGTAGCTTCGGGGCCGTGGTCTACCCCCAGGAGAGGCTCCCCTTCTGGGCCGTCGGTCACTCCCAGCTCCAGGCATCGGCAGCCGGCCTGCAGGGCTTTGGTCAGCCCCCCCAGGTCTGCCTTGCCATGTACCTGGTCGTCAAGCAGATAGGAACGATACGAGGCACTGAGGGAAGAATCAACAGCATTCAGTTATACAGACTCATGCATAGCACAAATAACTGAACAGTGAATGTAACAATGAACTTATTTCTCAGGGAAAGTGCAACTAAATTAGATATTGTTATATGTAAAAAATAAATCATGAAATCAGAGCGGTGCATAATAGCTTACTAGCCAAAGCTAAAATGTGAAATGCTAAACTGACCTGATGTAATAGTGGGACAGGGGCATGTTCATGACCTGGCACACTCCGAGGTGCTCTGGATCAAGCAGCTGGCACTCGGCCGACTGCAGGTACCGGGCGAAGCCGTCAAGACCCAGCAGCCCCCTCTCCTTGCCCTGGGCAGAGGGCTCGTAGCGCCGCAGCAGCTCCAGGCAGCCCTCGGTGGTGGCCAGGGACAGCCCCTGCTCCGTCTCCAGGAAGAGGCGCAGGTCCTGGGGGTCCAGGCATTCGCGGTCCTTGGACAGCTGCACCAGCAGGAAGTAGACGTCTGGCCGTGTGCACAGCTCACAAAAGGCCTCCTGGAACTCTTCGCGCGTCACATGAGACGTCAGCTTCTCCTTGCTCCGCTGGATCTCCTTGAAGCGCAGACGCACCTGACCGGGGTATTTCAGGAGGGAGAGTGAACGAGGGCATTGAGGATGAGAGAAGGGAGGGAGAGAGAGACGTCAATCTAATGTCCTCAACAGTTGCAGTGTCCTCGCATGTAATTGCCCTTTCACACAGAATGCGGTTTTCTCTGCGCTCACCGCTTTGTACAGCACACTGTTCAGGGAAGTCACAGAGGACAGGACAAATAGGTTTTCAAAACTGAAAATTATACCTCTGTACCTCATTACCTAAATTAGGAAACTTTAATAGGTCTGTAGAACTATTGAGGGGCAAAGATAACAAACCTAAGCTATGTTTATCATACACTACACATATTGCCTACCTAAGCTACAGTACATGACTGTTAAAACACACCTACATATTGGGTGGAAACATGTTTCCAACATAGGGTTTTCCTCCCGAGGTCTCAGTATGAACGCAAACTTGTGTCAAATAATTTGGTGTCATTAATTCTCAATGAAACACGAAAATTTCATTCGTTTTAATGTCAGCTTGTTTTAGAAAGCATCATACAGTAAGACATGGAAATCCTATAATCCTTTAATCCTACCCTCACTCTCTCACTCTTTCATCTCTCATCATGTCTTACCTATCCTTCTCTTTGTAATTGTTTTCTATGCACTCTACTAATTGTTTTCTAGGCACTCTACTAATTGTTTTCCAAGCACTCTACAAATTGTTTTCTTTGCACTCCACAATATGTGACCATTTACCCTGTCGTTTGTTGACTACGGTTCACGCCATTTACTCTGATCTTGCACTTCTGGGTAAGAGCGTCTGCTAAATGCCTAAATTGTTCAATTGAAAATTGTCTCGTTCTACCCCCAATCGCTTTGTGTGCATGCGCGTTTGTGTGTGTGTGTGTGTGTGTGTGTGTGTGTGTGTGTGTGTGTGTGTGTGTGTGTGTGTGTGTGTGTGTGTGCGTGTGCGTGTGCGTGTGCATGTGTGTGTGTGTGTGTGTGTGTGTTTGTGTGTATGTGTGATCTTTGCCCCCCACCCCAAAGGGGGCCCCGGAGCCCAAGTTGGGAACCACTGCCTTACTGCATTGACAATACCCCTCCACAGAGTGGCTTACTTGTCTCTCAAACAACTATGGCACCCTGTCACCCATGCTGTTTCAGAACCAAAACATCCATCCCCCTAACACTGACACCACCACAACCACAACCAATACGGCCCTCACCTTTGGCTCCTTGATGCCTGGACAGAGCTTACAGATGGTGGCCACAGCCACGTCCTCCGCCACGATGCCATATCCATCTTCGTCCACCTGGGCGAACTCGGAGGCCAGCCACTCGCTCCTCATCTTGCTGCCCAGGCTGCCCTCCCCCGCCAGGCCGCCCGCTTCGTTCAGTCCACGACCTCCGCTGATGACCGAGGGGTGTGACACCAGGTAGCGCAGACCGGTCACCCAGATGTTGGCTACGTCTGCTGACAACGCCACCAGATCCAGAGACTAGAGGGTTAAGGGGGAGGGGATGGATGGATGGAACGACGGATGAGTGTATGAAACTACAGGTACATTGACATTTCTGGTATTCAGCAAAATGCTTTACCGTCAGAATATAAATGAAGCTTAGATATCACCATTCTCAAGTGGCTGACCGACAGTGGTGGGAAAAAAGTTCTCAATTTTTTACTTAAGTAAAAGTATCAATACTGCAGTGTAGAAATACTCTGTTACAAGTAAAAGTCTGGTAATCAGAATTTACTTGAGTACAAAAGTATTTGCATCAAAATATACCTAAAGTACCAAAAGTAATTGGTACTCATTATGCTCAACAATTTTAAGTTCAACATGTATAAACATCTTTTGAAAATAGCAGATCTACAAGCTCACAATGTGCCACATCGCGACGCATTGTGAGCATGTAGCTTGCATGTTTTGTAATAATAATCTAAATCTGCAAAGTAACTAGTAACTAAAGCTGTCAAATAATTGTAGTGGAGTAAAAGTACAATATTTGCCTCTGAGATCTAATGGAGTAGAAGTAAAAGTATTGAAAATGGGAAATACTCCAGTAAAGTAAAAAAATCCTCAAAAGTGTACTTAAGTGCAGTACTTGAGTAAATGCACTTAGTTACTTTACACCACTGCTGGCCGGATTGTCATGAAAACTGGGAATGATCAGTAAGCTGCTCCGGAAAGATGATTAGCTTTTGGGTCAGAAATGTCAAAGGTCATAATGAAGGGCAATGGCAAACACATGTTGTGTGTGATTGTCTACATCAGTGGTTCTCAACCTTTTTCACGTCAAGGACCCCCAAATTGACATATATTTGGCCGCGGACCACGATCTGAAAAGGTTTTGTGCCATGGACCCCCAGAAGGAGAACATTTTTGATATTTTTAAATAGCCAAGGTATTGGGGCCGGTGGCGCAGTCGGTAGCGCTGTCGCCTCACAGCTAGAAGGTCCTGGGTTCGATTCCCGCCGGGGACGCTGTGGGCACTGGGGGCGTGTCTTCTCCTCCGCGTCACCAGCGCCCATACCCTAGGTGGGGTTGGCAAAAGGGCCTACTCTGTGTGGAGTTTCGATGTTCTCCCCGTGTCTCCTAGGGTAGTTAAAACCCTCACAAAAACATGTAGTAATCCTGGTCACTATACTGCCTCCCCCTGGTCAGCCAGGGCGCCTAATGAAGGGGAAGGGAACTGGTTGGAATAACGTGTTCCTTCCACGCGCTATGTCCAATCAGGGAAACTCCCCCCTATCAGGTGACAAGAAGGTCAGTTGGCTCTCATGCATTGAAGGAGGCATGAGCTCAGCCCTGGCCTCCCTAGGCTGGTGGGGGGAGTGCAGTGCCCAGGATCACTTAGCAAATTGGCACCAGGTGAAAAAAGGGTTACAAAATCGAGGGATAAAAATTAGAAAAAAATAATAAAAATAGCCAAGGTAACACATTTTGCTGGGGACCCCCTGGAACCCCTCCAAGGACCCCTGGGGGTCCCCCGACCCCACTTTGAGAACCACTGGTCTACATAGTACCTGGTAATCATCTCCATGTAGGATGGAGAAGGCCGCCTCCTCAGCCAGGTGTTCAGATAACACCCCGTTGTGGAGGAAGGTCTCCGTGCTCTTCCCGGTGCGGACCTCCCGTATGCCGGTGATGTCCAGCCGAGCGCGGTCCCCGTCTTTCTTGGACGGCTCCCAGCGCAGGCAGCTCAGGTCAGGGTCCAAGGTGTAGAAGCGGCAGTAGACCCTGGAGTTGGGCCGAACCTTTTTCAGCTCGCATCCGCCCTGCATGAAAGCCAGGCAGTCGGCTGCACTGCTCACCTGTACCAGGGTAAGAAAATATACAAGGATGAGGCATCTTTCAATGTTATGCTCAGTTTCAGTGGTGTAAACAAAGTAACGTTTACATTTACATTTAAGTAATGTACTTAAAGGGGAAGACCACTCATTTTCAACATTAAACTATGTCTTTAATACACCTTTAATCCCCCTCAGTACTTTTGGCTGAGGGGGCGGAGCCAAAAGTACACCGTGCGTATGTCACTGATCACATGACCTCAATCAATTATCCTTTTCTAGGCAACACAGAAGGGGGGGGGGACTTTTTTCTTATTTCCACACAACAGCTCTAAGGTGTATTAAAGACATAGTTCAATGTTGAAAATGAGTGGTCTTCCCCTTTAAGTACAATTATGAGGTACTTTTACTTTACTGGAGTATTTCCAATTGTCAATACTTTTACTTCTACTCCACTACATCTCAGAGTCAAATATTGTACTTTTACTCCAGTACAATTATTTACAGTACAAGCTCACAACACGTCGCACCGCGATGCGTTGTGAGCTTGTAGATCTGCTATTTTCAAACATTTTAGTACTTTTACTTTTGGTACTTTAACTACATTTTGATACCAATACTTTTGTACTTTTACTCAAGTAAATTTTGAATTCCGGACTTTTACTTGTAACAGAGAACTTCTACATTGCAGTTTTGATACTTTTACTTAAGTAAAACATTTGAGTACTTTTTCCACCTCAGCTCAGTTTTAGCAAAGCAGAAAACTAAGGATTTTCTTTTTTCTTTTTTTTTGTCAAGGTGTCCGACTGTCAGCTGAGTACAGTACCTTCTTTTCAGATGGTATACTGCTGAAGGACACCGTCTTCTTCCTCCCACTGCCCACCTTTTGTACCGAAGGATCCTGTGAAATTGAAAGATAGAGTTGACGTCAGACCAGGAGTTATTTTTTTTTAATTAAGAAATTCTGTGGAAAAAGAGGGTTAGTCAAAAAACTTAAACTAAACAGAACAAAAAGATGCACCTTTTATTCATTTGGTGTTCTGTAACTGCAGCATGGAGAAAAGCTAACACATGTGTCTAATAACTGGAGGGGAATCATTTACAAAACTCTGTTTTAGAAGCCGGGTTGAACGTCGTAAAAAAAATAGCAAATATAGCCCTAAAACCTCACAAAGCGTCACGATTGATGCGTTGTGAGGTTGAAGATCTGCTATTTTCACAATTTAAATTGATAAAAATAAAGATTTATAAAATATACTGCATCCCCACCGATGCTAAAAATGAATGTCCAGAGGGGGATATCAAAAGCAGAGGCATGGATTCCAACCATTCCCCCCAGAAATCTGAACTCTGCTTAAAATAATACCCTTTCTACATAATAAAGTGAAGGTTTTTCAACCTGATAGGAGCATGCCTGGCATCAGACATATCGGATGACAAAATTGTTGTCAATATTATCCTTGAAACCATGAGTTATTTTTGTATCCTCATCTCCAAACCTGCCAGACAGTTGAAATAACTGGCTTTCACCCAATTATTGTTTTAATTTGTGCCCCTCTTCAAAACCTTGGCTGAAACATTGAACCTGCCACTTCATTTCCTCTTGGTAATTTAGCACCAGTCATAGCATTGCCTAGCTGCCAAGCGTACATGCTGCACACACACACACACACACACACACACACACACACACGTGCACGCAAGCACACACACACCTGTTCAAATACACACACATTCATACAGATAATACACAGACACAAGGCGTGTCGCATGCACGCACGCACGCGGCGTGTCGCACGCACGCACGCACGCACGCACACACCCACACCCACACACACACACACACACACACACACACACACACACACACACACACACACACAGCACCCCCTGCTGAGTTGTTTGCTTCCTGCCCCTGGCCATCTCCAGCTAACAACAGATTGATTGGCAGCTTAGTCACTGGGTGGCGAGCAAATGTCAGGCAAGGTAACTTTCATTAGCTGGAATTTTCTATGAGGTCACTAGTAACTGCTTATTAGCTCTCCATTGACTTGTAGTAATCTAGAATGGACTCAGCTGAAATGACAGCGGAGACAAACAGAATACATTGAGAGCTGCTTGTAGAGAAAGCTATCCACTGTATAGCCCTGCCCTTCTCTCCATCCGTCAGCCCACGGCTGCCCATCTGTGATGCTGAACTACCAAAAAGTAGAATTATTATGTTGTATTTATATTGCCTACTGGATATCTGAAATTATGTAAAACTATAACAAGTGCTCCGGATGGAATATGAAAAATGGGATGGATGCGTCTTGATCACTTGACTATAGAGATAATGCACAATAACCGTGATCCGTGATGTTTGGAACGGGTGGCATTTGTTCCTCAACGTAGTGCGAATGTGCGTGCAAAGTTTCACCGCAATCGGACAATGCGTTCATGATTTGCAGCATTTTGTTCAAAGCGGGCCACTCCTGCAAACTTTAGATGTCAATCTTAGCCAATCATGATGGAATATGAAAAATCCAACAGATCCGTCCTGATCACATGACTATAGAGATCATGTGTACCGATGTGCGTGAAATTTGGATAAAATCTGAAGGATTTACATAAGTTGGCCCCCTGGTGGCACTGTAAAAGGCAGATGTGAAAAATGCAGGGCAAAGGTTTTTCCTTGGCCTCTAGGGAATGCCCTTATAGCTAAAAACACAAATCAGCCTGTTACAGCGCCACTATGAGGCTGAGTTGAAAACTTTCAAGTGGCATTTCTTACTTGGCCTAGTGGGAATGTGTGTGCAAAATTTTACGGAAATCGCACGCTGTGTTCATGATTTGAGGCATTTTGTAGGTGTACAGAATTTTGCCTCCGTCCTGGCGGAGACAATGAATTGTTCAAGAGTCAATAATATGGCTGTGGATGTGCACAAAATAATTCTAATGCACTGCACACCTGTGTCAAACATTTGTAAGCATTTCAAATCCTAATGGAAACTGGATATTTATTCCAAGGAGTAATACAATATAATAAAATATAATGGTCTATAATATTATACAATGAAATATAATTGAATCCACAGCCTACGCAGAGCAGCAGATTTATTCTAATCTATTCTATTGGCTCAGACACATGATGTGAGGCAGAGAGACGATGCAATTCTCCATTTCCAATAGTGTAGAAAGTGAGGAAATTATGTAAGTTTGCACTCAACGCCCGTAAAGCCTGATTTACGTATATGCAGTAAATAGCAGATCACAATGCATTTTGGGCTTGTAGATCGGCAATTTTTGTGTGGGACACTGGCGCGCAACTACGTTTAAATCAGGCTTAAACCCCTCTCAGAAAATACCACTAGCTTGCTTCATTGTAAAATGACCTGTGAAGCTCATCCAAAACAAACACATTATTGCATGTCATCATGCTATTTCAGTGAATGGAGGGCTGTTTTCACATCGTATTTTTAACGTGACATGGCCAGTGCTCTTGTTGAGCCAACCCACTGCTCTCAGGCTCTGAGAGTAATAATAATAATAATAATAATAACAACAATAATAATTGTGTCCCTTTTAGTTGTTTTGGGGGTATTTGCACATACCTGGTATTTGTCCTCTGAATTTCCCCATCATAACTATTAGGAGTAGTGGATGCCATTAATACGGCACCTAGGGAGCAGTTAGGGCAGGGTTAAGAGTCTTGCTGAGGCACACTTCGACATATAGACTGGGCAGACCAGGGGTCGATCCTTCCGATTCCCAGACGGCCTCTCTACCCACTCAGTTACAGCCTACAATGACAATGTATTCGCAACTACACAACAAAGCATCCCCTCCCTTTAATCTCGATATGTGACATACATATATAGCACTTTTAGCAAATGACCTACATTTTACAAAGCATATAGACCCAGGCTGTGAGTTTCTGAGTAAGCGGTGCAGTTTACTTTTATTGCATTACGTAAATGGAGAAAAGTCTACTCCAAGAGCTTAAAGCATAAAGAGCAGGGCGAGTTACTGCAGGAGTGACGCTTGTTTTCTGTGTGTGAAATCATCAATGCGTGACCCTGTGAACGTGGGCGAAGTGCTGCGTGACTGAGCCAGACATACAGTAGTGGTAACCTGACATTGCTCTCCCGATCAATAATGAACGTCACAGGAGCATGGAGGGGCAACCTGAGCTCTGTGTGTTCGAGGCAGAGCACACACATCCTCTGTGACAGGTGTGACCTTTTTTAAGCCTTAATGCCTACAACCCCTCTTTTTTTAAAAGCACTGCGTGCTCTGACTAATACACAGTAAAATCTTGAGTGTTAAATTAACTCGGTAATACTGTACAAATGGACCCATAAGGGTGCCTTAATCCTAACAAGCTATGGAGGCCTGTTGACTCCTTCCAGAACACCCACTGCAGGTCCAAAGCTGTCATTTACAAGTGACCTCACTTACACATGAGGTCAGGAGAGAGAGAGAGAGAGAGAGAGAGAGAGAGAGAGAGAGAGAGAGAGAGAGAGAGAGAGAGAGAGAGAGAGAGAGAGAGAGAGAGAGGCCTTAAAATCATTGCCCCAGTACATTCATTAAATCGAAAACACGACCATGTATTGATTTCCAATGAGTGAGACACAGAGACAGAGAGCACAGTTTCCAATACAGACCAGCAGCCACTTGTTTGTCTTTATTCCCAATAAAATTACTTTTTTATTAGGTTGGAAGGCAGTGGTCAGCGAGGGTGCAGCATAGACAGGCTTAAAGAAAGCAGGTCAGCGTGGATTTAGGTGGACAGGCCAGGGTGAGGTGGCACTGGGGAGGGTGGGGAGGGGGGGGACACTGCTTTGTGTCCGTCAGCCTCTGGCTAAACCATTTATGCCCTATTTTCAAACATTTTCGATCAATCAATCAAAACTTTTCAATAATTTAAAAAAATAAAAAATTACCCCAAAAGCACTCAATCTACAAGCTCACAACCTGTCTCATTGTGATGCATTGTGAGCCTGTAGATCAGATATAAAAAATGTTTATAGAAAATTAATACATTTTCGCCTATAATGACGTCAGGTTAAAGTGGTGTGTGTGTGTGTGTGTGTGTGTGTGTGTGTGTGTGTGCGTGCGTGCGTGCGTGCGTGCGTGCGTGCGTGCGTGCGTGCGTGCGTGCGTGCGTGCGTGCGTGCGTGCGTGCGTGTCTCTCTCTGACATCACATCTGGATATGTGTCGCCGGTGCCTGGCTGGCACGGTGGGCATAAAAAGGAGAAAAAAAGAAAACTGCTGCTGACGCCCTAGCTGCCACGGCGACACACGATGCCCTCCAGGAAACTATGGCAACGTCCCCATAATGCTTTTAATGCAGCATTGTGTTTGGCCTTAAAAGGACATCTATCAGTTATAATCCCCTACCCACCCTAAGCTCTCTCTGTGTCTTTCTCTCTCCCCTCACTCTCTCTCCCTTTATGTCTCCCAGTGGGCGGAAAGTACATTTACTGAAGTGCTGTACGTAAGCAGAATTTCAAGGTACTTTTGCATTACTTGAGCATTTCCATTTCTTGATACTTCTGCCCCAACATGTCTCGATGCCACAGGTTGTGAGCTTAGATCTGCTATTTAAAAGCCAAAGTATAAAATTGTGGTTAATGATCAATAAATAATTATAGTGCAATAACATGATATGATTCTGAAATGAGTATTCTGCATAATGAGTACCTTTACTTTTGCTACTTTAAGTATAATTTGATGCTAATACTTTTGTACTTTGACTTAAGTAAGATTTTGAATACAGGACTTTTACTTGTATTTTTACACTGTGGTATTGCTACTATTATTGGAGTCCAAAAAAATGAATCTCTTCCACCACTGTTCTCCTTATGTCTCCCTCTTCTTCTCATCCTCTCCCACTCTCTCTCATAGTCCGTGAGCCAGGGGGGTTGGTCAGTATCATCTGAGGGGAATAATGCTCATAGTGATTTTTGTCAAGGTATGCATGTCTAGAGTTAGAAAATATGTGATAGCCTTGCACCAATGGTAGCTTTATGGGTGCTATCATGCATTTTATTTTATAACACTAACATTATATGGGTCAATATATGAAAACATACTATTAACCCCCCAAAAAAATATATACAAAAGGTTTTTCAATTGGTTCCGGTACCTCTAGGCATGCTTAAGAACATACAAAAAAATCTGCCTGGCTGCCAGGAGCTTAAATGGCTTTATGATACTGTTCAACCTAGATGGTTGGATGGTTTTGGTGACTAAAACTAGGTTTTAGGGTTCAAGGAATGTGGCTGAATCAGTGAAATTACCATCAGTTAATTATTTATTGCCAAATCAAAGATGGTGTCCATCCCATGGCGATGTTCCATTGTACTAAATTATGTTAAAAAATATATATAAATATACATAGATTGGTGAAGCAATAGGAAGCGCCGCTTCCTATTGCCGGCTGGGTTTGGATCTGCCCTTCAAGACCATCGATTGGGCTCGTTCTTTCAGTCTACCTCACAATTGACATGGAGCCATTTGTTGACACCTTGCAGGTATGGAATCAGCCAGAACAGCTCTATAATGTAATTGTGCATCCCGGTGGGATGCATGTTATACAGTCATTCTTCAGCTGCATTGCAAAACTGATGCAAGGTTCAGCACTGGAAGTGGAAAGGCATGTGGTTGCAGCACATGACAGGCAAGTTCAGTGGTCGCTCCTGAGTGTATCAGCAGCACTCTTGAAGTGGTTTCTATCAACTGGGCCAAAGACATTTGAACAGATACAGCAGTGGCCTACCTGGACACAGCGCATCTCCATCCTAGTTGTTTCCATTTGTTGTTCTCCCAGAGGTCAAAATTAACCTTGACCTGACCTTTAACATGATTGACCTGATATTTAAAAAATAAGAACAGGAATGGATTCTACACATATGAAAACCCTAAAAAAGAGGTATTACACAGAGATATTCTAAGACAATGATTAAAAGTAAAAAAAATTGCCAGGCGTGCGTTTAGTGGCCATTTTGGATATTTTCTTACACGCTTGCCTGTAATAGAAAAATATTCTAGATATGCTAATTTTAACAACCTTTCTGAACAATATATAGTCTGAGCTTTATCCCAACCATTTTTCAAAGAGAGAGGGTCAATAATAAGAGAGAACCATCTAATCAGTTTGAAGTAGAATGCTTCATTCGTATTTTAAAACTGTGTTTTGGCTTATGGTTATAAAACGAGTGATAACACACAGAAAGCTACCACCGATACAAGGCTATCACATTTTTCCTAGCACTAGGGGTGTGTACCCAAAAATCTCCTTTGCTCCGATTTTCACATTCCCTCCATCCGCTGATTTGTTGCCAGGGATGAATCTCCGCACAGATGGAGAGAGACGGCGAAAGAGAGGGAATAAAGCAACAAAGCAAAGAAAGGCAGATCAGATAAAGATTGGAGAATAGCATGGAGATGGAAGAGCAACCTAGACAGAAAAAGACAGAAGGAAGGGACATTTGAAGTAGGTGAGAGGGGAAAGGAAAAAGGAAGGAAGTCAATGCAGTCAGCAAATGGCGGTAAAATTGGTCTTAAAAACAGACCCCGAGCCATTGAGCAAATTTTATGAAATGATACATTTGTCAAAGACTGAAAGGGGTGTTGAAATGGAAGAGCAGAAGAGAGAGTTATAAAAGTACAGCTGACTACATTAGAAGGATAGAGAGATGGATAGAAGATAATAGGCCCTTTGTTTCAAGCATAGCAGATGGCACAATTAAAATATCAGGCACACAGATAGGTGATTTCAATAGCATTTTAACGACTTTGGAGAAAATCTAAACAAACGCAAACGTTACCCTGGCCTTCCTCCACTATACATCATCGCAGCTCTTCACTGCACAATGTCATTCAACAGCCTATAGTCACATATGTTGTCTGGCTACCTTCACATGACCTAAGAGGGGGAGTAAATGAGCCATGACTAGAAGAATAAATGTTACCTGTGACGATAACACACGCACGCACGCGAGCGTGTGCACACACACACACACACACACACACACACACACACACACACACACACACACACACACACACACACACACACATCCATTAATTGACTAATTCATTAACCCAATTACTCAACCTTCACTAATACCTTGACAACAGACAAACACATGTACATACATGCATGCATTAACAAACGGATGCATGCTAATTTGCTAAATGTTGACGCATGCAGCCATGCAATCGCAGACACCCACAGACACGTCCATCCAACCCTGCAAAACTCTCTCTCCAACACGTGTACACAGACGCAGGCACATTTCCCCACGCATTACCCTCCCCTAACTAAAACAACACCTGGCATTAGCATTAATCCAGGCCCACACCCTCTCTCCCAACCATCTATGATCCTCTGATCTTGCTAATGATCCCCCCACACAGCAGCATTAGATTACCACAATAGATTACGGCCTTGGATTTAGCACCGAGCTGCCGCGCATCCACAGCTCCATGGGGCGGGCGAGCCAAACCACGATAGATGGAATGTCAGGAGAGAGAGAGCACGCAGCATCCTGCAGCTTGCATTGAAGCACGCAGTAAACACTGAAGTAATCTTCAGTGTTAAAGCTGCAATCCATAAGATTTGTGTCCCGTATGTGGGCTGAAATGTCTACAGTTGAGCTAAGAAGGAACACTGGCTTGTGCAGGGGAGATATTACGCTTTGAGCGTCAGGCAATACCGCTATTCAACCAGTAGTGGTCCCACCCAACCACAGGGTTTAAATATCTCAATGGAAGAGTTTTTTCAGAAAACTGTTATGAAATATAAGACATTTCTAGAATCGGCCTCAGGTCTTAATGGGTAAAAGAAGCTTTAATTTAACTCCAAGAGGGTATAAATGGATCCAAAAGGTCCCTTACAGATGCATTTGTACACTCCATCAGTTAAATGAATACCAAGGATTTTGCTGTGCAGGGTAGAACAGCCCCACACCGGATTACTGAGAGACCGGCACTGCAAAACGCACGCAGAAACAGGCATCCTGGGTGGAAGCGTATTGTCTTATATAGCAAGCAACTGCTGCCATCAGGTTATGGTGGAATTAGTGTGTGTGGGGTTTGTGTCACACAAAAACATCACACACACACTGTACACATGCACTCACAAATAAAAAAAAACACATTTGCACTGACTGACACTAATCCTGCTCATTGGTAGAGAGAGCGTAAAGCAGAAAATGAGACAGGACACCTACTGTACACTATATGTACAGTATATGATGTATACTATATGATTGCATATGAGTATGTACATGATTTATCAGCACAGTAATGACAGGATTAACCACTTAAACCATACAGTATACTTCGTTGACTGCAGCCCCAGGGGGTCTACTGTACTTGGCCACCTCATTTTTTCCCTCCACACCAAATCTCTACGCCGAAAACAGATGCATTGCAAAGCGTTGTGAGCTTGTAGATCTGCTATTTTTGCTTAATGTTTGGCTATTTTAAATTATCTTTATATTTTATGCATGTTGTGTGACAGTGTGAACGCCTGTCTGTCAACATACAGAGTCTAAGTCTGTGCGTCTGTGTGTTAAGTTTTGTGTCAGCCTGTGTGCCAACACAGGCCGACAAATACCTACACTAAGCGCATGTGTGGGTGCATGTGTGCTTAAGGACATGTGCATGAATGGACCCTATACATGCATGTGTGTGGGTGCATTGTATTCATTTACTGCAGTTGTTCTCAAACCTTTTCATGTCAAGGACCCCTATTTGTAAAGATTTTGTCCCAGGGACCCCCATAAAAGAAGATTAAGTGAAGATTTGTCAAGACTGTTCAACATTTTTGCTACGCATTGAGAGCATGTAGATCAACTATCATCTTGAAGATCAGATAGGACCCCTGGGTGTATCCCAATTTGTGAGTAAGTAAAAGTAAGTAAGCCTTGCCGAGCCCTGAGGCCCATAGGGCAGGAGCCTATCTCCTGTTTCCTTAGCGTGAGGCAGCCTGATGTACAAGTACACCCCCTGGACATGATGCTAGTAAGTCGCAGGGACTTACCCCAATCCAACCCTTGATGCTGAGTGCCAAGCAGGGAGACACTGGGTCCCATTATTAGAGTCTTTGGTATGACCCGGGCGGGGATCGAACCCCGACCTCCCAGTCTCAGGACTGACACAGGATAAACAAGTGATTTTGGAAGTGATGACACAAAGAAATGAGTAGATAAAATTGGAAGTGGAACACCATCAAATTTAAGCTGATAAATGGGTACTCTCTCCCAATTGGCTAATATTTGGCCACCCAACTGAAAATGTATTTTCTGTTTATTAAAGAGCTGGAGAGACGAGGAGACCTCTGTTCTGTTACTGAACAAACACTCTATCTATAGCAATGATTGCTATAGTGCTTTAACCTGTTAACAAAAAACGTTTTATTTTAACAAAAAAATATCACTTATGTTATCTACCTTTAAGTGGTCAGATGGATGGGCCACGAACGCTTATGAGACTTTCAAGTGGGCCCTGATCCAGAAAAGGTTGAGATTTGAGAACCACTAACCCACCATCCAGCATGGCCAACAACAATACCACTAACCCACCGTTCAGCATGGCCAACAACAATACCACTAACCCACCGTTCAGCACGGCCAACAACAATACCACTAACCCACCGTTCAGCATGGCCAACAACAATACCACTAACCCACCGTTCAGCATGGCCAACAACAATACCACTAACCCACCGTTCAGCACGGCCAACAACAATACCACTAACCCACCGTTCAGCATGGCCAACAACAATACCACTAACCCACCGTTCAGCATGGCCAAAACAATACCACTAACCCACCGTTCAGCACGGCCAACAACAATACCACTAACCCACCGTTCAGCACGGCCAACAACAATACCACTAACCCACCGTTCAGCATGTCCAACAACAATACCACTAACCCACCGTTCAGCACGGCCAACAACAATACCACTAACCCCCCGTTCAGCATGGCCAAAACAATACCACTAACCCACCGTTCAGCATGGCCAACAACAATACTGATGTGTGTGTGTGTGTGTGTGTGTGTGTGTGTGTGTGTGTGTGTGTGTGTGTGTGTGTGTGTGTGTGTGTGTGTGTGTGTGTGTGTGTGTGTGTGTGTGTGCGCGCGCGTGTGCGTGCGTGTATTGTGTGTGTGTGTGTGTGTGTTCCAACTCTTTCAGCTGTCTTCATGGATTCACATCATGTCTTGATTTTGCTCCGCCCCCCCCCCCCCAGTAAATTACGGGCTCCCATTCGCTCTCATATCATTAACCCATCAACCTCCGCCAAATTCAGTTCTGGGTTTATCTCCTCTGCCACTCCTCCTGTCCTCTCCCACTCCACTGACAATCAGCTCAACTACTTTAACAGCATCTGCCTAACTACCCTTGACCTTGTCGCTCTATTTAAAACCCGTAGCAACACCTAACATCACCTCACCCTGGCTCAATGATCACACCCACGCACTTAAAAGGGAACTTAGGAAATCTGTACGGAAATGGAAAGCCACAAAAATGTGTTCTATGAAATCATGAAAGATCTCATGAAATCTTACAATAACTCAGTTAAAGATGCCAGAGCAAATTACTTCTCCAATCTCATTGCCAAGAACTACCAGAACTGTCTTTATAGTCAGGGCTGTTAAGTCCATTTTTATGTTACAATCGTTCACTTTGCGATACAAGCGCCAAATTTGGCATGAACAATGCCTAGGACCTACTTTTGCAGAAAAGCCCGTTAGCCACGCAAAAAATCCAATATTTCCGAAATGGCTGCTGGCTCAAGACATTTTATGTGTATTTTGACCTGGATTGTGATTGGATTTTGATTATTTTGGTATCAACATATAGTTTTGACTCCCCCGCCCCCTCCCCCGTTAGCCACATGAAAAAAAAACAATATGGCTGCCATTTTCCAAAATGGCTTCTGGCAAAAGGCATGTTATGTGTATTTTTACCTGGATTGTGATTGGATTATCCAATTTTGATTATTTTGGCATCAGAATATAGTTTTGACTCCGCCCCCTCCCCCGTTAGCCACGCAAAAAAAAAAACAATATGGCTGCCACTTTCCAAAATGGCTGCTGGGGAAAGACATTTTATGAGTATTTTGCCCTGGATTGTGATTGGATTTTGATTATTTTGGTATCAACATATGAGTTTTTACCGGCTGTGCGTCATAATCACCCGTTATGAGCTTCGTGAGACATTTTAAACCACATCATGTTGTACCGCAAACTTAACTTAAACTGTCATTTACTTGACTAATTAGTAAATGATAAACACACAAAATGAGAAACACATGGCGTGGCTTCGATGTGGATCTCTGCCGTCATGGTAATGATGTCATATTGATGACATCACTCTTGCCCAATTATGGAGGGGGCGGAATCCTGCACACATCGGTGTTGCTAGGTATGCATGGCAACCGATTATGTTGTGAGTGAGGTCAGACCAAAGCTCTGCTCAGATATATGAGGTGTGAAGTTACTTTAGACTTCCACTTCTAGACCAGAAGATGCTGTGTCCACACGTGTTGTGAGAGAAAGGTATACAGAACTTTGGTAGACAAAGAATGCAGGGAGATTGAGAGGGCAAATTTTCCAGCCTCAACAGAACCTACAACTCTGTTCCCATCACAGTCCATGTACAGCAGCAGCGCTGACCATGAACCGCCACTCCTGGGAGGAGTGTGGTCCCAATCCTCCCAGACTAAGCTCTCCTGTTCTGAGTGTACCTTCACGTCTCATCCGAGCCACGACAACCTCAACCGCCAACCGCTGAGGCATGGACATATCTGCTCAGAGGCCCGTCAGCAAATAGTCAGCTCTGTAACCAGCCGGAAACAAGGAGACACAGACCCACCAAAATCTCAAAGTCATCAACGGTTTACCAGGTTTTAACTCAACCAGGAGATGTAAAGAAAAATCAGACGATTCACAAAGGAAAGAAAACTCACATCTGTAAACAGTGTGACAAAGGTTTCAGTGAGTCAGGTAGTCTGAACAGACACCAGCGTGTCCACACTGGAGAGAAACCTTTCCACTGTAAACGGTGTGACAAGAGTTTCAGTGACTTAGGTCATCTGAACAGACACCAGCATGTCCACACTGGAGAGAAACCTTTCCACTGTAAACGGTGTGACAAGAGTTTCAGTGACTTAGGTAGTCTGACGACACACCAGCGTATCCACACTGGAGAGAAACCTTTCTACTGTAAACTATGTGACAAGAGTTTCAGTGTCTTAGGTAGTCTGACGACACACCAGCGTATTCACACTGGAGAAAAACCTTTCTACTGTAAACTATGTGACAAGAGTTTAAGTGTCTTAGGAAATCTGACGACACACCAGCGTATCCACACTGGAGAAAAACCTTTCTACTGTAAACTATGTGACAAGAGTTTCAGTGCCTTAAGTCATCTGACGACACATCAGCGTATTCACACTGGAGAACAACCTTTCCATAATGATCTCACAGAGCATTCCCATCCACGGTGGAGGCTAATATAACCAAATCAGGCTGTTACTGCATGCTTACATAGAGAGAGGAGCAACGATCCGGTGGGAGGTTACCATAATGCTTCATTTATGCACGTACCGCATGCTGCAGACCGCATGCTGCAGAAATACAAGGTTATCCAGTTTTAAAGGTGTCCTACCACTAACAAAGATGAAAATGATGTAAATATGCATTGCTAGAATGAACATATTTATTTGATCTTGGTACAAACAAAAATCAAGTGGTATTCTCTTTTTTATATATATATATATATATATATATATATATATATATATATATATATATATATATATATATATATATATATATATATATATATATTAAAATATATATCAATTCAATGGTTACAACTGGTTCAGAATGCTGCCTCCCGGGTACTGACCGGCACTAAAAAGTATGATCATATTTCACCAATTCTAGCATCCCTCATTGGCTCCTAATCACTTTCAGAATTAAAAAAAAAATGTTATTAATTACCTTTAAGGCCATCTCTGGTCTGGCCCCATCGTACATCTCCGACCTACTTGAGCCATATAAACCAGAGTGCAATATGAGGTCCTCAGACAAAGCTCTACTCGAAATCCCATTTTTTCCCTGAAAAAACAAAAGGTGATCGGGCCTTTGCTTTTAGAGCTCCGACTCTCTGGAATGCCCTCCCCTTAGAGATCAGGCTTGCAGAGTCTGTGCCCCGGTTCAAATCCCTCCTGAAAACCCACCCATTGTGTCCTACTGTATTGCTGCAAAATTTCTTTTTTTTCTCTCTCTCCTTGCTTTTAATGTTTTCATACATATATATATTTTCTTTTTGTGCTCTTCTACTGTATGGTGTATTTTATCTCTGTGAAGCACTTTGTAACTTTGTTTCAAAAGGTGCTATATAAATAAAGCTTTATTATTATTATTATTATCTGATCCTCATCACATGGGGCAACATGATGTATATGAAAAGTTGAAAATAATATGCTTTCACTCTTCTGTGGTGCAGGGAATCCAAAGCCCCACAAGTACATCCAAAAAGAAAAGGAATTCACCTCTGCATTGAATTTATTAAAGGATCAATGTTGAGCTTTTAATAAATTCAATGTAGAGGTGATCCGGTGTGTGCGTGCATTCTTTTTGCCTACATAAATGAAACCCATTCAGTCAGTGAAGGACCACAGAGAGGCCACACACACCGTCTTACCCGTGTCACCTCCCCAACCCTTAAATCTGCCACCTCTCTCTCCAGGCATCTGCTGCTCTCTCTAGCTCTTTCTTTGTCATCCTCTTCACACTCTTCGGCCTTGGTTTTTCCTGGCTCCACCTAATGCTTCCTTTAACCCCCCCCCCCCAAAGCTCTGTGCAGCACGTCTTCCTTAGCTTGTCTCTCCTCCCTATGTTTCCTACTTGCTCTTTCTGTTTTATCTAGCTCCTAAGGCTCTCTCTAAACTCCTTTGCTCTCTCTCTCTCTCTCTCTCTCTCTCTTTCGTCATGCCCTTTTCCACATTTCCCCATCTCCTCTTTATGCACTTTATCTTCTTCTCTATGCCCCTCCCTCAACCCCCCATCACCCTTGCCCTTCACCCCTTCTCTTCTTCTTCATCCCCTTCCCGACAATAGACAGCGCAGGAGAGACCTATGTTGGGGGCATTTCGATGTGGGCCCATTATCCACATTAATGACATACGTCCAAGTCAAGGGGACAGATTGTTACGTAATGGCTTAAATTCTCTCTGGCTCTCTCTTCTGCTCGGCCTGTGACTGCGAGAATATACACGCACGGCACGCACACGCACGCACGCACGCACACACAGAGCTCAAGAAAAGAAAGGAGAGAGAGGAAACAAGAAAGAGGGGAAGGAGAAAATAAAGACAAAGGAAGAGAGAGGGACAGAGAGGTGAGGGATGGAGAAGAGAGGAGGAGAAAACGAGACAGAGTCAGAGAAGAATGAGAGAGAGAGAGAGAGGGGGGGGACAGAATAAGGAAAGGAGATAGAGAGAAAGATGGAGTAGGAAAGGAGGGAGAGAGCAAATAGGAAATAAGGCTGACACACAGGCTGACATGAGTGCTCCATTCCTGCTCCCACTGTGGGAAGAACACATGAAAACACAGATGGAAGGAAGGATGGAGAGAGAGAGAGAAGAGAGAGAAGAGAGAGAGAGAGAGAATAAACAGAGACAGAGACAGAGTGAAAGAGAGAGAGGGCAAGAGAAAGGGAAGGGCAGACAAGAGGTAGTTGGATAGCAGCCCTGTATGCTTCTGAAAAGGACATGTTTAGTAAACACGCTGATGAATCTTTCAGCAAAGTGACAACTCTGAAGATGAGGAGTAGAGAAGAGGAAAACAGGCCCTTTTGAATAATTGATTGTTGTGGCACAGATAAGCAAGTGTATTTATGTGTGTGTACATCAGCACAGGTACTGTATGTGTATGAGATGGTTGTGGGTTGGTCTTTGTATGCATGCTTGACACTGCGTGGGGAGGGTAATATACTCTATATTTGTATGTGTATTAATTCATTCATGTGAGATAGTGCTCGTCTTGTCTTGTCTGTCTGTCTGTCTGTCTGTCTGTCTGTCTGTCTGTCTGTCTGTCTGTCTGTCTGTCTGTCTGTCTGTCTGTCTGTCTGTCTGTCTGTACGTGCGTGCATGCGTGCGTGTGCTGTAGCGTACGTACGTGAGCACGTGCCTCTGAATGACTCTAAAGCCTAATTAACACTTCACAGTACAACTGCGTTGTTTCGCTGAAAAGAGCAGATAGTCAGATTGTTTCCGCATCTCGTTGTGGTTGTATGATGAAGTGTTAATTGGCTTGAAATGTCTCAGGGTGGCTGGGACAACATGTGGTCAGACGGAGGGCCTGTCAAACAAGCCACTGTACCAGCCACAAGAACTGTTACACAACACCCCAAACTTACCCACTTGACATTTCAGAGCAGTGACTAGACAAACACATGCAAATGCACACGCACACACGCACGCACACACACACACACTAAAACTTTTATTTATGTTCACATACAGTATAACAAGTGTTCTTGAACATAATAGATTCATAAATGGTGGATAATCTAGAGCATGTACCTAGTAATCGAGTCCATCTATGGATACAGAAAACAGCACCTCCTCCAAATATGGAGACAATATAACAGTTATGCAGGAGAATCTTGCTAGCTTTTGACTCCGACTGTAGACCTTTTTCACAGCAGTCATATTGACATAGTTTTATAATGCTACTTCCTTCACAGGTGTTACCAATGATACTAATTAAAGCCTGTTCCTATAGCAGAGCCTTTCCAGTGAGTCAACATGCTCAATAGCAGCACCCTGACTGTTTGACCTGAATGGAACACAACCTTAATTTTTATCGTTAGTAACACAGCGTTAGTATGTATTCTTCTGTAAAAAAAAAATAGGTTTCCTAGGAAGGCCACCTGATTGGTTTCTTTTGGCCTCTCCGGCACATTATCTTTCTTATTTTCTGTTACTGTACCTTACTATTTTTAAACATTTGTTTTATCCTCTCATTTCTCATGTGTTTTTAACTATGTGAAAATAAATAGACTAAACTATGGAAGGAAGTTCCAAGTACCAAGAGAATACCCGAGAGAGTAGCATCCATTCCCCCCTCTCCCTTCCCTGACATTATCAGAGCAGATACTATTGGAAATCAAAGTGGGATGTTCCAACTAGGCAAAGCAATATGAGATCAGTGAATGTAATTCTTACGAAGCTCAAAGGCGGCATGTCATTTTAATTCATCATTAGAATCAATGCACAACTCTCTTCACTTTGTTCTCTGCACAACTTTTAAAGTGAGGACATTTCCGAGGAGCTATGGAAAAAGTGTTGAGTGAGATTATAAAGAGTGAGACTATCAAAGGACTGTGTGAGCTAAACTTCATAGAGGAGAATTTGCATCTCTTTGAGCTACGGAGATGTTAGATGCATAAACGGTGGATAATCCACAGCATGTACCTAGTAAGAGTAGAGTTCATCCTTGGACACAGAAAACAAATGTGGCGATAGCAGATACAGAGCAGAATCTGCCCGGTGCCTTAGCTTTTGATTTGGGTATTCCTGCCAACTGCAGACACCTCACAACAAATCTGTGGACAATGTGGACACAGCAGTTTCCACTTTTTTACAGTTTACACAAGCAGTAAGCCGACATCATCTTTGAGTGGTTGGTGCTTTGGTAAGGAATGCTTCTCCCACACTAGAGTCAAAGGTACAAACTACATACAAAATGGTGAACTCACTGCTGTTCTCATCAACCACATCTGGTGTTTATATAGCTGCAACATTTGAAATTAACATTTGGAAGAAAAAACAACAACAAAACTAGAAAAAGTGCTCCTCGGAGCACAGGTCTCTGCCAGGTCAGATAGGTTATTGTGGCCTCTTGGTGGTGCTATAATAGGCCAATGTGAAAAGGGTGCCATTTCTTCTTAGGCCTTTCAATCGGACACTGCATTCTGTTCCAAAAATGTGTTTTGTTAAATTAGACCTGATGGTGGCGCTATAACAGGCCAATGTGAAACGGGTGGCATTTCTTCCTCGGCCTAGTGGGAAGGTGTGCGCACAATTTCACGGCAATCGCACGTTGCGTTGATGATTTGAGGCATTTTGTTCAAAACAAACCAATCCTACAAACTTTGGAAGCCAATCTTAGCCAATCAGGATAGAATATAGAAAATCGGACAGATCCGTGTTGATAACATGACTATAGAGATACTGTGTACCAATTTGCGTGAGGTTTGGACAAAATCTGTAGGAGTGATATCCAAAAATGTGTTTTGCACAAATCGGCCTCCTGGTGGCGCTATAACAGGCCGATCTGAAAAGTTTGGGGCAGAGGTTCGGCTTTGGCATCCAGGGAGTGTGTGTGCACAGTTTCGCAGTGGCCGGGCTAACGGTATAGGAGATTAGCTGTTCACAGACAGATGGACACACAGACACACGGACAGACCGACAGGGGGTAAAACATACTCTCTCGCCATGCCTTTCGGCCTGGCGGAGACAATAACTGTCGTTATTACATAGTTTGAATATGGTAAATGAAACACAGGAATGTTTGTTTTTAACCCACTTGAAATCTAGCACCCATATTCTGGGCATGTCATAATAGGTGAATAATTGGCACATAAAGAGGCAACACACACACACACACACACACACACACACACACACACACACACACACACACACACACACACACACACACACACACACACACACACACACACACACAGCTGTTACACTTCCACTTTCTAAATATCTTTCTGTTGCTGCCTAGCAACTGCAGGTCAAAATGCTGTATTGGGGATAATGTATTATGTTATAATAATTATACTGATCTGTTTCCTTGTCTACATAAACACCACAAGGACAGTGGAGGAGAGGAGAGGAGAGGTTTTTTTAGGACACAGAAAAGAATGTGTCTCTCTAAGCCTTATCAGACGTAACTGATATTAATGGTAGACAATTTCCTGTGTGTGTGTGTCACACACGTGTGTGTGTGTGTGTGTGTGTGTGTGTGTGTGTGTGTGTGTGTGTGTGTGTGTGTGTGTGTGTGTGTGTGTGTGTGTGTGTGTGTGTGTGTGTGTGTGTGTGTGTGTGTGTGTGTGCACGCACGTTCTCTCCCTGACCCTTTTTCCATCTCTCTCCTTTTCCCTCCCACACAAAATCAAAGATATAATACCCCGCTGAACACATTTTAGAGCTTGCTGTGCTCAAGTGCCCACACAATGTGTTGCACACGTACACATGTAAACACTTGCAGAACCAAACAGTCTACACAGGGGCACCTGTGTCTGCTGGAAGCCTTTTGATTGCAGCCATTTGAGAGCTACTGTCCCCTCGTTAATCCATCCAACGAGTCTCAAGCTGCTGCTTGTGTCGCCTGAAGGCTGGACCTCACGCTGCTTGGAGGACCATAACTCACTTATTGACCAATTCAATCCGGGAACGCATCTACAAATGTCTTCTAAATCCTACCTGGTTTCTGAAAAACATGTCAAGGACCCCCAAAATTATATGTATTTGGCCGCCGACCCCCATCTCAAAATATTTAGTTCCAGGGACCCCCAGAAGCAAAGATTTGAGTTACAAATGTTCGCTTTGAAAAAAAAGATTTGCACAAATTTTCACGACATAAAAAAAAATAGCAGATCTACAAGCTCATAGCGCGGCACTCTGTGCCACTCTATGAGCCTGTGTATATCTGCTATTTTTGAATAGCCAAAGAAATCTAAAGTGACACAGATGCGTTCCCGGATTGAATGGGTTAACATGTAAAATATGAATAGGGCTGCCTTTACGAAAACACAACTCCATGGTTAATATAGTGAATACGATGTACAGCGGTAATTATATTAGGCCGAGATCAACTGACCTCGTTCCCCCAAAACTCACCTCAAACATGTGGGAAATGCCATTCTACTACAGTATGCTGCTACCATAATGTGGAATGAACTACCAAACCCCATTAAAGATCTCGACTCCCTGACCAAGCTCAAAACTAAACTACAATAATGGCTGACCTTAAAATACAAGTGAGCATAGTTTAACTCCTTGAACACCGTGGTAGTAGCATCCTCTGCTCGGACCGCAATGGAAACAAAGCTGCCTGCGTTTTTTTTTTTGTTATCCCTTTAGCAGAACCTTACTGCACTTACTACCTGCATTTTCATCATTTCTTGTAGGGTTTAATGTACTGTAAAAAGGCGGTGCCAATTGTTTGTTGAAGGACCATAGTTGCATAAGCACATCAGTGCGTAATCCACATAGAAAAATGTACATTCCACAACATCGGCTGTATCTGTGAAATCTGTGAAATGTCCCCATCTAAAATCAGTATCTGTCTCAAGAAATCCCATGGCGTGTCAGGCTCTAATAACTACTGGTTATTATAGCACACAACTCACATAATCAATCACATACAGCCTGCAGAGACTTCATGTCTACTTTCTCCACACACACACACACACACACACACACACACACACACACACACACACACACACACACACACACACACACACACACACACACACACACACACACACACACACACACACACACACACACACACACACACAGTCAGTCACACACACACACACACACACACACACACACACACACACACACACACACACACACACACACACACGCACGCACGCACGAACACACACACACACGCACGCACGCACGCACGCACGCACGCACGCACACACACACACACATGCACACACACAGAGGACTGAATAGAACAACTCCTCAATTATTCTACGGGAAGGGCTAATATGCTTTCATGTGCTATATCACCAAATAAAACCAATCAATTCATGTGCCAGCCTATCTTTATGGTTTGTGACTTTGTGCATGTGTAAATCAACACAATATGCAAGCATTCAATTGGTTTAACGGATTAACTGGTTTAATTTTCAGATTGTGTGTAGTGCAAGTGTGCGTTTTGCAGCTGCGTATCTGTCGCTGTTGACGTCAAGCATGCATGCGACCACCGAGAAAGATAGGAAAATATAAAGCCTGGAGTTGAAAAGAACATGGAACTGGCTGACGGAAATAATGAGTTTTCCCCCATTAGGGGGAAAAGCAGGAATCGTGAAGTGTGAAGAGAGGTAGGGCTGTCACCATTATGAAATTTCACTTGACGATTAATTGTCACACAAATAATTGTGTTTTTGTCATTGAACACCGGAACATATGAATACAAATTCCATTTCTGTTTGGCATTTAGGCTTTGTAGTTGCACAGGGCAGATATGACAAATAACCTAAACCATAAAGTATAGCCTACAGAAAAATGACTGATACATTTAATAACTTTATACTTAAGAAAACATTAATAGTGGAAATAGCTTTTTTTTTTTTTTACTTTTTACTGTTGTCGATTATGTCGTTTGTGTCAGAAAATTGCAGACCTCTTTGTTACATTGGTCTTTATACTTTTCTATCTGCTCAACAATTCAATATAAGAGATTTGTAAAAAAAAAAAAAAGATAGTGGAAATAGCCAATCTGCAAGTTTTAGATCTGTTATTTTCAGAGCGCAACACCCGAGCGCAGCCAAACGTAAAATGACTTGTCTTTTAGTTTTACTGGATCTCTTCCCCACAAGTCCCCTCCCAACATTTTAGTCTAGTTTTTATTTGTTCGTTTTTACTTTTTACTTTTTCGTCATAGTTTTATTTGACTAAATTAACACTGCGTGTGTGTGTAAGGATCAGAGTCAATGTGTTTAGGCTTTGTGGGTTTGTTGCGTGTATACGGCACTTCACCACTCATGCCAGTTGTATCAGTGTGTGTGTGTGTGTGTGTGTGTGTGTGTGTGTGTGTGTGTGTGTGTGTGTGTGTGTGTGTGTGTGTGTGTGTGTGTGTGTGTGTGTGTGTGTGTGTGTGTGTGTGTGTGTGTGTGTGTGTGTGTGTGTGTGTGTGTGTGTGTGTGTGTTCCGGCACGGTGTTGATACGCACACAGCCCAGGGATTTATGGACATGTGGAGGCGGTGTCAAACACAAGGTCACACACACCAGGCCAGCTGCTAGCTAAATCTGCTCTCGTGTTGAGATTTTTACCCCCATCTGCCAGGAAAAAAGGGATGATAGCAATTTGCCTTTTCACCTGAGGATTGCATTATCTCTTCCATTTATAAACCAAAACCACTTACAAAAACAACTAACGCTACACAGTAAACTCCTCATCCATTTGGAATCTGCGAGTAGAAATGTAACCAATTGAACCTATATCAGGAATTTGTAGTGTAAGGAGGGAGATGCTGAGTCGAGTTTTAGCTGGTGTGTGGAACCAGTTTAAGGGTAAAATAAGGCAAAGGAAAGCCTAGTCTGGTCATAAGGCCAGTTAATAAGAGAGGTTGAAGAGGTTCCACTGGAAGTTTACAGTCAACTCCCTGTGGAAGTAAGACTGTAAACTAAAAATATACTGCGCTAGGCTATTTTTCTTTGTCTTTTTTCAAAAGAATGAAATGGAGGTCTCTAGAAGGGCTGAAAGGAGAGATGGAGAGATGAGTGAGACAGATGAAGGATGAGAGAGCAGAGAGAGAGAGAGAGAGAGAGAGAGAGAGCGAGAAGTTCATAACATCAGAGTCATTAAGACTGTCATAAATAAGCTGTAAACAACATGCCGTCCTCCGCACGTCCACACATCAAACACACTGACAGCAGGAGAGAGAGAAAGAGAGACAGAAAGAGAGAGAGAGAGAGAGAAAGAGAGAAAGAGATAGGGTCAGAGGAAGGGGGTGAAGACCGTGAAGAAGAAATGAAATCAGGAGGGAGGGAAGGCTCTTATCTCACAGATAGCAAGACGAGGAAATGAAGGAAATGACCTTGGGGAAGAGAGAGATGAGAGAGGGGAAGAGAGAGAGAGAGAAATAGAAAGAGAGAGAGAGAGAGAGAGAGTGAGAGAGACAGCCGGTGGTTTTACAGAACAAGAGAAAAAAAGAAATAAAGGCAAGAAATACAAGGACATTGACAGAGTGATAAAAATGCACTTTCTGATCATTTTAATCATGATCATTTTAGAGACATGTGTGCGTTAATGTAATAATGAAGACATACCCAGGATTTGTCATCTGCATTTGACCCTTCTTAACCACTAGGACTTGCAGGCACCTGGGGGACAGACTCTAACATCAGACTGTTTTGATCAAGGCCAGAGCTTGTGTCTTGGTGTGAGAGTAAACTGGAGCATCCTGGAAAAAAACCACGTGAACGGAACATGCACAATCCACACCGAAAGGCCACAGTCAGCCCCCAGTGGGATTCAAAGCTAGGTTCTTCTGGCTGTGAGGCACCAGTGCTAACCACTGAGCCACGGTTAGACTGGGCAATTAACTGAAAATATATCGAAACCGATATGTAGAACCAATAAACGACTTATAACCAAATATTATATGTTGTTTTATATTTAAAACATCAATAAGAATATCAGAATCAGAATATGTATATATTTTTTTGATCAACTAAATTGATTAGTCCGATCAACCTATTAACGCTGTATTATAAATCGTTACACTACAATGGTGGCATTCATGCATACCATTCTATTGGTATGCAATGCATCATGTGTCATGTGTGTACCAACGTGCGTGCCTCTCCGTGTGTGTCTATGTTCATGTGTGTTGTTCCCAGTGGCCCTGAGGAAGCAGCGTGCTGCCCTAAGGTCAGTGTGTCTCAGCTAGTCTGTGGACTGCAGGGCTACATAGAGACTGCAGGGAGGAACCAGGACAGCTCTATACTCCATATTTAAGCAAATGCTACGACCCTGACAAGGTCAAGTCAATTTGATATAAGGCACATTTCATACAGGGTTAACTCAGTGTGCTTCACAAAAAGAGAATATAGCCTATAGACTTCATACAGTTTTTTATATACAATTATTTTTACGCATTAATGCACTTTCTGTTATCATGACTGACTCGTAGTTTAGGAATCAGCTCTCTAAGTCTGTGTTTCCCAACCAGGGGGTGCATGAGGCCACTCATCCACTGTATCAATGTGACTTCAACCTGCAATCCCTATTATGGGCATGTCTTGTCATTATATTGTCACAGATGGTCCAAAATATGAACAAGTTCATGAATAAATAAAAAGCAGATGTGCAAGCTCACAGCACAGCTTGTAGATCAACTATTTTCGCTATTTGTGGTACGAGAAGTAGATGGCTTAAGTGGTTAACATGTAAGTGCATGCTAGAGGGGAGGGAAGCCGGGAGGGTAATCTTTTCGTTTTTTTAAAAGGAGAATTAGGATCGAGGCTCTACGTCCCCCCGTTGGGGGCTCCTCACTGGCAGGTGAGCAAGTACAGTACAACAGCAGTGGCAACACAGAAATGTGTGGGGAGGATTCATTGTCATAACAACTAAATTGGGAGAAAATGTTTTGGCTATTCAAAACTAATAATTAATATGTCATAATCAACATTATCAAAGTTGAGAGTCTGCATGCATCACTGTTCTTAAAGTCGTTGACTACTTTGACAAAGGCTGTTTCAGTACCAGTTTGATACACACTTTATGGAGTGATAGGCTGCTCTGCATGTGTTTGTGGACAAACTTTTCAACTATTGCTGTAAGAAAGGAATATTGGAGATCTGGAATATTGGAGGTCAATTAGTTGCTTGTTAAAGATGGCTCTAGGTTTCTGTTCTTCAGTAAGGGTGTGATAATCGCACACTTGAGAAAAATGGGGTCAACACCAGACTGCGAGGAACGATTAACAACACTTTCAACACATCATTTGATAGTTAGTGAAAGACACACTTAAAACAGTTTTGTGCGATTTAGCGGCCGTATCACTTCCTCAAGTTGTCAAGTTAATAGGTGAGAAAATTACACATTGTGCGCTCTTGGTGGTACTGTACATTGATGTGCAGAGGTAGAGAGAGGCCAGATCTGTTACACATAAGATTCATATAATTTATCTCTAATATGATAATTTATTTTTTGTAAGAAGATGGCAAACCCATTACATGTATTTGAATAGGGGAGCTCAGCAGGTATTGATCTGGTGAGATTTTGCAATTTGTCAATTTAATTTTAGGAATTGTGTGTCTTTTTATATACAGCATTTTGTAATTATATACAGTATTTTGTAATGAACCAGCAGCTTTGTCTTTCGTTGTGTTCGAATTAACTTTCAGAAATGAGCAGAACGTTCTAGAAATATATTTGTGATTCTTTGTGGTTCAACCCACCGCAGAAAAACCCAAAACCCCACCCACACTGAGAAAAAGTCACCAAATGAATTACAAGATGATAGATAGCAGAATAATTACACCCGAATATGGTGTTTGAATTTATAAATTACATAAGATAGGCTACATAGCAGTACCTCTTTAATGAACTCACTGTAAATAACAGACAAACTGGAGTTTGAGCTAAAACTATAATAGGTGTGGTGTGGCCTCGTAGATTTGTGTCGAAATAGGCCTTTCTAATCTGCCAGCGTCAAGCATGACAGAGCAATCTGCCCTTGATGGGATTGCTTTAAAGTAGTAGTGGTGCAATTTACATAGGTAGAACCGAAAAAAATCATATTTTGCTATGGGTGTCTGGTGGTACAGCCAGTTAGTGCACACTACAGATCTGACCAGATGGTCCTTAGTGTTGTGAGGACCTGTGTTCAAAGCTGACTTCCCTCATATCTCCAGAGGGCGGGGCAGTGATGGATAGACTGACAGGAGGAGGGGGGGGGTGATTATAGATAAGGTTGAGAGACAGAGATGGCCAGGAGGGAGGGAGGGAGGGAGGCATTGGTAAATGAGTAGCAGAGCGAGAAGCAGATTATGATAAATGTCATTCTATTATTGCCAGGACAGGCGGGGAGCAGAATTTAGGGCAAATGGGAAAGACAGGAGGAGAGAGAGGAAGAGAGAGAGACAGAGAGAGAGAGAGAGAGAAAAGTGGGGCAGGTGGGCTGTGTGGAGGTTAGTGGAGCGGTTAGTTTATAAGTGTGTCAAGAGAACAGAGATACATAGGACATAACACGCCCTACGACAGATGCCCTCACCACCGAGGCACACTGACACACAGAGTACATGTTCTGTACCTGGACGTCAGTGGTAATGCCCCGTTTCACCCAGATACTGTACGCATGGTTTAACAGGCCATACTGTAGAAGTGCATACTTCTGATTCCTGAACAACAAGGCAAGGTTCGCTCTAGCTATGTGGCCACTGGCGTGCTAATGTTAGCTAGATTGCCTTATTCTTTATTTCAATAAATTCAAAAGGTAGGCTGTTTTTACAACAAATGCATGACATTTTACATCACTTAACAACAAGGCAGGCGCACCAGCAGCGAGGTCTTCTGGCTCGTGAGGCTCATGAGGCACGCCTGAGTGAGCTGCAAGTGGGTGCCCGTGCCGAACAGCTGGCCTTCCGCGCCAACAAGCGCGCTGCCACCATCCATGTTGCATATTGATAGGGTTGGAATCAGTTATAATCTATTCGAAATTGCACATAGAACTTGAATATTGATATGAAATGTATTTTTGGTTCAGAAACCTATAAATTGATATTCAACGTACTGTACTTAGCTTAGATTAGCTTGACAAGACGACTCAATGCGAGCCTACGAGAATGTGCATAGGTACACAACAATGTGTGTGATGCAAGACTTAAGGGGCGGTCCTGGGCAAAACACTGTGTGTGTGTGTGTGTGTGTGTGTGTGTGTGTGTGTGTGTGTGTGTGTGTGTGTGTGTGTGTGTGTGTGTGTGTGTGTGTGTGTGTGTGTGTGTGTGTGTGTGTATTTGTGCAGGTAAATTAAAACAATGACGTAGGGACAGTGGGTGAAGGGGGAGTAAGAGAGAGAGAGAGGCAGAAGGGAAAAGGTGCCCAGCTGTGACTACCTCGCCCTACTCACGGCATGGTCTCACTGCAGGATGAGAGATAGAGTGCGCGCGTGTGTGTGTGTGTGTGTGTGTGTGTGTGTGTGTGTGTGTGTGTGTGTGTGTGTGTGTGTGTGTGTGTGTGTGTGTGTGTGTGTGTGTGTGTGTGTGTGTGTGTGTGTGTGTGCGTGCGTGCGTGCGTGTGTGCGCACGCTGA
>NC_139954.1:26091186-26108686 GCF_963454915.1 Gymnoscopelus microlampas
CGCACGCACGCACGCACGCACGCACACACACACACACACACACACACACGGCCCTTTCTCACTTGAAAGCCGTAAATCCACTGCCAATGTTCCATAATAGCGTAATGTGGGAACAGAAGCTGTTATTTGAATACTATATCATACCTTACAGGTAGGAACTGCTTGGAAGAAGGGGGCTGTTAAGGGGTGGGGTGTATGGGGGTGTATGGCGGTATGGGGGGTGGCTTGTGGGTTGGGGGGGGCTTTCAGGTAGGCCTGGGCCAAACACCTAAAGGGCGCTTTTTCTAGTTGATTTCAATGGGAATGAAAGCGTCAGATTTCCATAACATATAACATGCTTATGTAGCTACAGTACGCAGGAAGTGACGTTTTATATCACACAACCTGTGGGCACGGTGTTCTTTCTCAGTGCAGAATTGGAGAGCAGAGCAACAAGCAAAACAGCCAAATGCAGCATTCACAAAAATATCTGGAACAAATTGGAACAACTCGAGTGTTGACTCCCAGGAAATCAAACATCTACTGTACCACTCAACCAAAGGGGAATGACATGTGACTATGCCTTTTTCAGTTACCGGTATATTTTATTCAGCAATGTAAGCGATTTCATGTGGGAAATGGGATCTAGTGACACACACACACACACACACACACACACACACACACACACACACACACACACACACACACACACACACACACACACACACACACACACACACACACACACACGTTGTGCTTTTTCCAGAAAAAAGGCACAGAGCACAACCTTTCTTATATTAAAACAATCCTTATTAGATTCTACTCTGAAGATATCATGTCTGCTGCTCCATGGAGTCATCTTGTGCCAAAACTAACCTGTGCTCAGGGACAAATGCTTCCAATTCTGTTCCAGCCCACACAAAATTACACATGGCACTATAAGGCACAATAAACATAGCTATTACTACATCAACACATTGAGACATGTATAGACAAACACTGGAGCTAAAGTTGGCAAATACATACAGTATACATACAGTACCTACATATACATACTCTATGTGCACTGACACACAGCATGGCTGGGTGAATGTGTGGGTCAAATGTCACCGATGATTATATCATTATATAACCACTTAAGCTTTTTATACTTTGTCATATGATGAATGGCGAAAATCGCTACAAGCTCACAACATGTGGTATTGTGAGGTGTTGTGAGCCGGTAGATCGGATATTTTTGCCAATTTTGAAATGTAAAAGAAATTATATTTTTTGAAATTGGATGCCAGGATTAATGTGGTTAATTCTCTCCTCAAATCAGAAGGCTGGAAAGCCATATGCAGCCTCATCATGACAACAGAACCTTCAATACTCCATAACGCTGTCCCATCATGCAATGTCACTGAAAGTGCCCTCGTGGCTCCATGGCAAGCTCCGGGACCTGGGCCTGAATACTTCCTTGTGCGACTGGATCCTGGACTTCCTGACAGACCGCCCCCAGATTGTGAGAGTGTCTGGTCGTACTTCCTCCACACAGAGTCTCAGCATGGGGGCACCACAGGGCTGTGTTCTCAGCCCTCTCCTGTACTCCCTGACCGTACACCTTCGACTGCGTGGCGGCACAGACATCAAACCATGTTGTGAAGTTTGCTGACGACACGGCAGTGGTGGGACAGTCCCCACAACATAATTTACGATTCTGTGCCTATCGCTACATAACTCGGACGGCGCTTAGTCGACTAGCAGACCTTGAGGCCGAGGAGTCGCGCCCGAGCGCCACCAGGCGCGAGTGCCCGCGACGACCGGCCGATGGTCGGCGGTCGGCGCGCCTCCGTCATGGTCCAAAACTATACTTTATCGTCGAAAAAAAGTAATCTGCAGTTGTTTGAAAAAGTATTGTGCTAAGCGGGAGTCGAACCCAGACTCCCATTGTTAGTGGATTTAGAGTCTAATGATTAGCGAGGTGCGTCACTGAGGCCGGTGATGAAATTGGGTATTCTGGATGTATTAGAATGTGACGTCCTAACTCTTCTAATGTAGAGGAAAGAAGTCCCCGCCCGCGCGCCTCGCCCCTTTGGCTTCCCAACTACATGCAAAAAGGCTGTTCGCGTGGTGGGACTGATCTCTGGCGGGGACGAGTCTGCCTACAGGGAGGAGGTGGCCACCTTGGAGCAGTGGTGTATGGACAATCATCTCTCCCTGAACGTTAGTAACACCAAGGAGATTGATGTGGATAACAGGAAGAAGAAGGATGAGCTCCCACCCATTACCATCAATGGCTCAGTGGTGGAGAGGGGGTTTACTTTTAAATACCTGAGGTGAATATTGAGAAGGACCTGACTTGGGATTGCCACGTTACGGCAGTTGTTAAACAGGCCCAACAGCGCCTGTATGTAAGGTGCTGAGGAGGGTCGTTCGCACTGCAGAGAACATCACCGGGTGTGAGCTGCCTAGCTCACACCCGGAGACTGTTCTCACCTCACAAAAGACTGTTCTCACCTCTCAAGTCCAAAAGGGTGAAGGGATACAAGATCCCCTTAGCGCACACTAGCAGGCTGAAGAACAGTGTTTTCCCACAGGCCATCAGCCTGTTAAATAACAGCAGAGTGACTTTGCAATAACCCTCTACAGCACTTTGCACTATATGCACTTTCACTGATATTTTTGCCCTGTTTTTATCGAGAGTTTTAGGTCGCGGTTTTATCATGTTTTTTATTGTAATGGAGCTTCCAAGCGTAGGTTTTTAGCGGTGCCAACCGCTCTACACTTGGCTTTGACACCGTGTCTGTGTGTCTGTGTGTCTGTGTGTCTGTGTGTCCGTATGAGCCCGGGATGAGCACGGCAAAGAAGCAACACATACAAACACACGCACACACACACACACACACACACACACACACACACACACACACAGACTTGGAGATTGCCTATGTCATCTTTCCTCTCATTGGCCACACGTGCCACCGGTTATCAAAGAGGGGTCCAGGGACCCCCAGGGACGTCCGCCCGTATGAGCACGGGATGAGCACGGGATTTTAAACAGCTATAACTCCAGTTTGCAGCATGCCACCAAGTCCAAATTTGGTATGTGGACTTAGACCACCAATACGGGACCAGCATGAATTGCTCAAGCCCCGCCCCCTCTGTCTTCCCATTGGCTGGCCTTTAAACAGCCATAACTCAAGTTCGCAGCATGCTACGGAGTACACATTTTGTACATGGACTAAAACCACCAATAGGGACGAACTGTAATTACTTAAGCCCCGCCCCCTCTGTCTGCCCATTGGCTGGCCTTTAAACAGCCATCATTCCAGTTTGCAGCATGCTACCAAGTACAAATTTGGTAAGTGGACTCAGACCACCAATAGGGACGAACTGAAATGAGTTACGCCCCACCCCAAAGGCACCGCTTCCTTCACACAGGGTGTGATTTTTCACATGTATGTACCTAACCAGTGCATCTAAGAGACAATAAAATGAATCTGAATCTGAGAGTCAGACAGGGCAGGATATAGGCCTTATATGGCTAATCTTGACTCGCTTCCAAAGTTAACTCACTAAGACATTTGGTCCCTATTTCAGCTCAGCTGTGTGTGTGTGCGTGTGTCTGTGTGTCTGTGTGTGTGTGTTTACAAGGCACTTGAAGACAGCTGGCTCTGCAATACAAGCAGCGGCCATTTATGTAGCTCTCTGATTCTGTGCATGTGTTTTATACAACTGAGCATGCGCGTGTTTATGCTCCATGCACATAATGTATACAGTGTGCATGTCTATTGTGTGTATGTGCATGTCTATTGTCTGTCTGTCTGTCTGTCTGTCTGTCTGTCTGTCTGTCTGTCTGTCTGTCTGTGCGTGCGTGCGTGCGTGCGTGCGTGCGTGTGTATTAGTCACCAGTTGTGGTCTTTTGTGCGTGTGCACTACTGCTTTGTGTATGTTTGGAAAGTCTTCGAGCTTTGGGATTGTTTGTTCAGTCTCTTCTTGAAGGCATACACACTACTTGATCTGATGTCTCCAACAACGAATGCCGTTCCATGTTGTTACAGCAGAATGGAGAAAGGTCCTGATAAGGCATTTTGTATTATCCCTGGGGAGTGACAAGACATGGCTTGGTGGTAACCTTTATGTGGTTCGACCTGGGACACAAGCTAAAGGTAGCAGTGATTTTAGTGCTCCCAAAGAAGAGATGTGGATAAGATGTGGATAAGATTAATTTCTGGACAGGCCAACAGAATATGACAGTAATGGGCATGTGTGCTGAGGTTGAACATGTACATCAGGCAATACACTTTTCATAAAAGGTCAGGCAGAAGATCTTGGCTTTTTTTGGGGGTTAGCCGTTACATGGGGAATGCCCTTATTTTCAATGACAAGGATGTCTATTGATCCACTTCTCCCAGAAAGTGAATCTACAATACTCCACCATTTCTTTGAACTCAGTTGTTAGAAATATTTTTTTTCAGTTTGCTGTCATCCTATGCACCAAAGACAAACATACAGAAGGGTGCAGATAGACAAATGAATGAAAGAATCAAATAGACAACACTCACATAGGAGTGGGTCGATGATTCAGAGAACTTGACGCTGAGATGTGTAAGCGTGAATACATCCACGTGTGTTTGATAGACGTGAAGGTTAGCGCACCAGGGGGGAGGAGAGAGCTAATGGCGGCCTCAAGGTGAGAAAGGAGATGAAAAAGATCCTTTATTTTAAGCCTCAGAGCCTGCTCCATTGAGGCCGACCGATTGGAGTCAATGGGGAGAGTACCAGGGCGTCACGCGTTTGCTTCAGCAACGCAACGCATAAGAGAGCATAAGGTTGTTCTGAGTCACAATCACACAAAAATACACAGTCACGCACAAAATCGCGAACTAATAAGACAAACTTACTTATAGCTGCATTGTGCGATATTCTTTACGCCGTGGCTCTACAAGTGGCTAGCCGTCTATGACAGGGTTTCTGTGTGTGTCTGTCTGCCTGTCAGCTAATCTCACAAACCCCTGGACCGATCAGCGCCAAACTTTGTATGCACACTGCCAGTAGGCCACAGAAGAACCTCCACTATTCCTTGTTTTCATGCACATATCTAACTAAATATTTTTCAAGCATGTCCAGCCTCGAGTCTGTCGAATAGGCGCCGATCTGACTGATATTCCCGTACACAGGCATATATGGAGATATTTGTCCAGATCCACTGATCCGACCAATATGCCCATATATGGGCATTACTGATCACATCAGTGTATGGCCATATATGACCATAAATAAAAGGGACACAGACAGACAGACGGGTACACTCTTAACGCTTAAATGCTATTATTTGTATTTTATCTTTTATCTTATTTGTTTGTTTAATGTTTTATTTAAATGTGAGACCAAATGTATGCTGCCTTCTTGAAAATAATAGTTACATCTCAAAGTGGTTTTACCCTGGTTAAATAAAGGATATATAAAAAATACAAACTTAAAAATGTCCATCTCCATTGGGAATACAAAATCGTTGATACTTTTTTATTAAATACTTAATTATTTTTTCTTTTTGGCTATGGCATTTGCCATGCTTGCAAAGTCAACCACAACAATGCACCAACTTCGGCGAGTTTGGGAATGGATGACGTCATCTATATTTATATGTCAGACGGTGCTCACTGCTCACACTATGGGAACAGTACACATCTACACACAGTACACAAAGACCTTCGGGGGTTTGACCACTTCCTATGTGAAAGCCCCCTGTACCCCCAGACGGATACAGGTCCAGTGGGCAGCTTAACATTGTGGCCAGCTCAATGTTAAATGGACATTTTGTTCCTAAATGTTAAAACAGTGAAGTATAATAACTAAGGAAAATGGTGGAGAATAATGTAAAGTATACAACATTTTAACATGGATGGTACATCATTATCAGACCTACATTTATCCTTCAAGTTGTTGTTTAGCCCCAAAATGAGTGGATGATATACAGGTTTTGTAGCAATTTGTGCACCGTGCGAGTCCAGCGCATGCGCAGTAGAAGGAGTAAATCGCCTCGGTGGCTAAATGAAAACCTCCTGCATTTGCACCGCCTACAGGGCTAAATATGTGAGAGAATGGCAAACATTTATTGATTATTAGAAGTGGAGACACATGTAAATGGAAAAGTAAATGGTTGTCATGCCAGAGCCATGAGTGATTTTTGTGGCAAGTTTGAAGACAATTGGACAACTGCAGTGCTTTGAGTTTGTAGTCCGCACACATACAGGGCTTCAGTTGGCTTCAGTTAAAGTAGATAAGATAAGATTTTATAATGGAAGTCAAAGGGGCTAAAATCAGGCTGAAGCCGTGTCCACATTTGGAATAACTAGAGGTTCGGGCCGCTACACGGCACTCACATCTACAGTTCGGGCCGCTAAGCTGATGGGCACCACCGATCCAACTGATATGCCCATGTATGGAGATCTCTGTATCTTGTCAGTCCTTGTCCCTTTTATGCCCATATGGAGATCCCTGATATCGTCACTATATGGGCATGATGATATGCCCATAAAGTATAGAGATCTCTGTATCTGTCAATCCTTGTCCCTTTAATGCCCATATATGGAAATCGTGGTAAGGAGTTTTAACTGTATTCACTCTCATACACACAAACACAAACACAGACACTCTCATACACACAAACACAAACACAGACAGACAGACAGACAGTTCCTAAAGGAAAAAAGGCCAGTGCCTCTTTGGGGCGTGGCCGCTGTTTGGACTGCATACCCATTCAGAGAGGTCCAGTTCTGGAGAACTGGTCATCAGAAATACATCTTCGACCTCCTCAAAATTAATGTCCCCTCCCTCTCCCTCAGGTCTGGTGACGCCAACCTGGAGGTCCCCAAGACCAATTACCGTACCTGGGGCGATAGGCCTTGCTTTTGCTTCCCCAACCCTGTGGAATGCACTCCCCAATACCCTCCAAACCACTCTCAAGACCCACCTCTTCAATATGGCTTTCCACAGCTAACTGTACACCCCCTGTCTAATCATTCCACAGTTTTTATTGATTTTATTCCATAGTCTTAGCCTTTTCTTTGTATTTTTTTCCTCCCCCCCATGTAAAGGTCTTTAGGTACTTAGAAAAGCGCTATATAATAATATTATTATCATTATTATTAGAAATACACCTGCCAAGTGTGACGTCAATCGGCTCTATGGTTCTTGATATATAAGGACAAAAAGACATAATACATAACAAGTACAGGTGAGATTCCTGGAATATACTAGATTGAGACTATAGATGTCAAGACTAGACAAATGAAGAGGGGATACATGGAGAGATGGATCATGGAGAGGTGTACTGTACATGTGAGGAAATAGAGAAGAAGACAGAGACACTGTGAGAACGTGTGAATGTTAAGTATAAACAGCGCCCTCTATCTGTCCATCTGACTGGCTACGGGAGTAATGTGAGCAAAGAGAAAGAGAGGAGCCTTCATAGATATTAGATAGAGAAAGCAAAGTGCTGAGGGTAGGAGCAGAATGAGAGCAGAGACAAAAAGAGATGAATAGTGAAGTTCAGATAAGACAGGAAGGTATGTGCGTATGTGCGTGCGTGCAGACAGACACATTAAGCAAGCAGGAGTGACAGACAGACAGAGATGGAGGGGACAGATTAGTGTGCAGGCAGACAGAGCAATGCTAAATAAATCAGCCATTGCTGGCACTAAGTGTGACTGAAATGTTTACGATCGGCCGGCATCATTTGGAGACAGACAGAGCGAGGGGGATAGAGAGAGAGAGAGGGAGAAATAGAGAGAGAGAGAAAAACTGCCTGTTGTTCAGCTTGATAGAGAGAAACAGGAGTGAGGTGAAGACAGAGAGATTGAAAATGGGGGAATAAGAGTGTGGAAGGATCTGTAATGGGTGAGAGGTGTAGGCAACCAACTGATCACACACAGTAACATTTTAGAGCAGTGGTTCTCAAACTTTTTCATGTCAAGGACCCCCAAATAGACACTTATTAGCCCGCGGACCCTCATTTCAAAAGATATGCCAGGGACCCCCATAAGAGAAGATTTTCACGGCTCTAGCAGTGATTCTGAACCATTTTAATTTCAAGGACCCCCAGTTTGACATGCATTAGGCTACGGACCCCCATTTAATGGCATTTCTATCACTTGGACCGCAATTTATATTGTAAAATCTATGTCAATTTAACTCTGAGAGTGTACAAATGGAACCAAATGGACCCGTTAGGGTCCATTTGGTTCCATTTGTACACTCTCAGAGTTACAGACTCATAAGGGTCAATTTGGTTCCTAATCTATCATTTAGCTGGGGACCCCCTGGAACCCCCTCAAGTACCCCTGGGGGTCCCCGGACCCCACTTTGAGAACCAATGTTTTAGAGGAAGTGTGCATCTGTGTGTGTTTGTTTGTTTGTCCATGCATGTGTGTGTGTGTGTGTGTGTGTGTGTGTGTGTGTGTGTGTGTGTGTGTGTGTGTGTGTGTGTGTGTGTGTGTGTGTGTGTGTGTGTGTGTGTGTGTGTGTGTGTGTGTGTGTGTGTGTGTGTGTGTGTGTGTGTGTGTGTGTGTGTGTGTGTGTGCGCGTGCGCGTACGTGCATGAGTTTGTGCGTGCTTGTGTGCATGCGAGCGTGTCCTTTAATGCATGTCACCGTAACAGCCACATCCACACACAGGTCTAATAATTCCTACTAATTAGTTAAAATAAATAGGTAGAGGTCAAATGCAGGGCTGTTAATGCATAATTAATCTCTACTGACCCAGTGCACTGCATGCCACTGATGGGTCTATAAATAGAGGTTACAGTTCCCTCCAAGCCTACTCAAGGTTTACAATGGAGATGACTGGAATTATAAATAGACACATCCTTGACCACTATTCATTCTTTATGAATGAACTTTTCAAGTCCTTCCTTGTACCACATGGATTCAAAGGTCTGACAATGAGTCCCTGGTTCAATTCCCGGCCAGCCGGGACAATTGCTGCATGTCACTTCCATGCTCTCTCTCTCTCTCTCTCTCTGTGTTTCCTGTGTCTCTCCACTTTACATCAAATAAAGCCAAAAAAGAAAAGAAGGGAAATTGTTGTCGTGTTGACCTTCAAAGAGGAAGGCGAAAAGTGAGAAAAGATTATATCACGATAACTATAGAAGACCTTCTTCCGACATTGATAAATATCACAATATCTGTATGGAAACACTGATCAGTCTAGTTGACATTCACACTGGACTGAATGACAAAAAGAGTTAGAGTTTCAGCCTGTATTTCATTACTTATTTTAGCTTTGTAGTGTTAATTCAGACAACACAATTGTACATTACAAAATTATTCCTAACCCCAAAGGAAATTCCACAATACCATTAAATTGACAATAAATGATAAATATCAATATACTGTATTGCACAGCAATTTAGCTGCGATGTAATTTTACAGCACATACAGTTAAAGTACATTTCTCTCACCGTTGAGAGTAGAGTTCACAGTGGTCTCAGGGAGGGTTAACCACGGCTGATCAGATTAGCAATGGATAACTTGCAAAGTAAAGGGAAGTCATCAACGGAGCACTTTAACCATAATCCGGCCCACGAGTAAAAGGTGAGAGGTCAGGTAAGCGACTAATAGGTCTTTAAGGTCATCTTTCCCTGGGTCTATCCTCAGCCTTGTTTAGAAACTCAGTCCAACAGCTACACAGCAAAATCCCTTGAGTTCCTGGAATTATGTGAGTGTAAAAATGGACCTGTAAGGATTTTGCTATGAAGACAAAGCTTCTCAAAGCTTGGACCGTCATAGGACAAGCCACCAACAAAGCAGAGACTAACTGTTCTGTGAACTTACCTCATCAGCTATTTTTAGGAGGTACTACAAAGATGGAGAGAGATAGCCGGACAATGGAGAACAACACACCTAGGAGCTCCATCCCCCCTGTGCTCTCATGTACAGCAAATCTGCAGTGCGACTGTACTTTTCATTTAGATGTGGAATTCTAATTAGGGATGGGCTTTGATGATGGATGAATCTCTCCATGTCTATCGATCTTTCTGCATCACACACACACACACACACACACACACACACACACACACACACACACACACACACACACACACACACACACACACACACACACACACACACACACACACACACACACACACACACACACACACACACACAGTGCATGCAGTCCAGTACTTCATTCTCTGCAGGCTGTGCAGTGACAATTAAGCCTGATTTATATTTGGCTGCAAAATTCGTACCGAAAGTCAATCAACAAGCTCACAACGCGTCACACTGGGTTGTTAAGTTTAGCTTATTTCGATCAACTTCGATAAACATATTCATAACATCATATACAGTAACATAATCAAACTGTAACATAGTTTAAGGTTATCGAAAAGGAATTGGCTGAAGCTAAAAGATTATACAAACAAAGTTCCTGAATTAAGTACATAAAACAAAAACAAAAAATCCCACAACCATCAATAAGCGCGTCATTATATAGATCTATATGGATCCATATATAGTATTACACACTATATAAACCCATTATTATGCATTATAAACGTATATGCATTGCACTATACCACATACCACATCCCACAACCAATCAATAGCAAATGAATACTCATATAACTACATAATATACAAAACATTTATACATACTGATGTTGATGATGATGATGACAACGACGATCATTATTATTATTATTAATTCTAATTATTACTGCTATTATTACTACTAGAGGTTCACCCTCACATCTACAGTTCAAGCTGCTACGCGTGCGGTCCTCACACCTAGTACGTTCCACCGCGATCCGACCGGGGGCTTTGTCAGAGTACCCATTGTACCCGTCTGTCTGTGTCCCTTTTGTGACCATATATGGAGATCTCTGTTTCCGTCTGTCTGCCTGAAGATCCGTGATGTCATCAGTATATGCCCATATATGTATATTGGTTGGATCGGCGGTTCTGGACAACTAATATCCGAACAACTCGGTGACGGGCACCGAACTCCCTGGAGTCCTTTCTGCTGCGCATGCCGAGTTTGAAGTCAGTTTGTCCCATATATGCACATGACCATATATGGGCATAGCGGACGGATTTGTGGCTTTGGACAACCGGATCACTGTACCCTTTCATGGCCATATATGGAGATCACTGATGTCACCAGTATATGCCCATATATGGTCATGCCCCCTTTTGTGCCCATATATAGAGCTGACTAATTTGTTTGCGCCTGATGCCATGACAACACATTAAGGTTAGACAACACACTCTATATATTTGGGCGTAGCTGCAGGCAATGGCTGACTCATACAGTAGTGACATGAGCGTGATGTCAGAGGTCCGCCCGCCGGCCGGTCCTCCTTTAAGACAATTTTAATATAGGATTATTATTATCATCATCGTTATTTTGATTATATTAACATTAGCTTCATCATCACTATCATATTACCACCAATATTACCATTTCTGCCACCATCACTATCATCATCACCACCATACTACTATAATAAATAATATATTATACTCTGTACAAATAATATAATTACCTAGTTATAAATTCATTTCGCTGCATGACACGAGGCACAATCAAGTATAAATCAGCCGGATGTTACTGTCATTAACATGGTGACTTAATCGTTTTTTACACAATTGTGGATCTTGTTTAAACTTGAGCCATGCTGAAGAAGCATCTAATGACAACCACAATGCAAATTCAGCACAGCATTCAGCACAAGCCAATCTGTAACATCTTGGGTGACAATTTAACAATAAAATATGGACCGTTTATATTCTCCACACTGACGTGCACTTCATGTTTGTATAACTTGGCCGCCAAATGACTCTTAAACTCTTTTTTGCTTTAATATATCATTACGTAGAATGTTTAGAATTTTGCAGGACAAGTCTCAAAAACATCTTGCTGCTTGTACTTGTAAGTTAGTAAAAAATAAAACCTTCTTGATTCCCTAAAACATCTCATCTGTTCAGGATCTCCACCCATCCCCAACCCAAAAATTATAATGAGGGACAGGCAGCAACGATGACTGAATGGGAGAAATGAAAAGCAGAGACATTAGCAAAGGGGGCGAGATTTGTATCAAGAGGGGAAGACTATTTTGGGCATGAATAGACATCTAATGATGCCTTGATGATTCCTGCAGCACTGTTGAAGAGAGAGAGAGAGAGAGGTGCAGGGTAGAGAGGAGGAGAGAACATATCGTCGCTGACAGGTGGAGACCTTGTATGTCCAAAACCGTTCCTTTTTTTATTATTTAAAATAATGTAAATATAATATTGAAATTAACCGATCTACAAGCTCACAAGATCTGCTATTTTCACTACTTTTGTGCAGCACTCTTGTAAGATGACGTTTTACTTTATGAAAAAACATAAATGTTGAAATATGGAGATACAAGGTTTCTGCCAGACAGCAACGATATGGTCATGCTAGAAGAGCAGTAATTATTTTAATTAGCCGTTGTTTGCACCTGAGCAGAGGCCCAAAGCTGCTTTTACAGCGCCAACATGTGACCCTTATGCGCGTGTGTGCATGCGTGCGTGTATGCGTGCGCGTGTGTGCTGTTTATGTGTTTGCTTGTGCTTAATGTCTCGCTGTCCCATGCGTCTTGGAAGCGTGGGATGACTGCCTAAAACCAATCTGTCTCCGTCTGTGCGCCAGCAGGCTGCTTGTCCACTACTCGTCGATCTCTCTGCTATCAATCTATCTGCCTGTTTATCAGTGCTTCTGTCTGTCACGTTTCCCTGAGCCTCCACACCGAAATGTCAAAGGCAGGGCTAGTAGGAGATAAGAGGAAGGGGGAGAGATAATGTCGCAAGAGATGTCAGCGTACGGCAGCACTTTGTGCCTGTGGATTTATCAGTTTGTCTGTACGGCTACGGCTGTACTGTTATCTCGTACAGGAACGCATCAGAGGAAAGACCACTGAGAGAAAATCGTGTGTGTGAGTGAGTGAGTGAGTGAGTGAGTGAGTGAGTGAGTGAGTGAGTGAGCAAGAGAGAGAGAGAGATCAGGACAGACAGACAGAAAGACAGGCAGAGGATAAAGGAAAGCCAGAACTTCCCTATTTGTCTCCATGGAAACAGACCAATCATGCCCTCATTCAAGGTTAAAGGTCAGGGGTGACGTACAGGAAATGCCTTCTCAAAGACAGACAGAGGGAGACTCAGGGAGGAGAGTCAAGGATAAAGACTGAGACTGAGAAAGAGACAAGAGAGAGAGACCCAGAGATAGAAATGAGTGAGGGACGGATGCAGAGAGAGCGATAATGGGGTGGAGGGGTTTTTAATCTTTTCAAAGTTAAACCTACATTGTAAAAGTTAATTTAACTCTTGAGAATGGAACCAAATGGACCAGGATTTTTACTGCGTAAGTGATACAGCAGAGTACTGTATGATTCTGAGCAAACAGCAAGCGGTGGCCTAAATGAGACACGATTCTTTTTTTTTATGATTCTTTTCTTCTGTGAGCAATATCCACTCCACCCAACATGTCTGGAAACTCAGTGACCTCATCATCCCAATTCACAGAGACGCTTACAGGCTGTAGCCTGTATAAATACAGGCTATAGGTGTGTTCATTAGGGCTGTCACCATGATGACATTTTACTTGGCGATTAATTCTCATTCAAATAATTGCGATTAACGATTTAATTGTGTTATTGACATTGAACATTGGAACATAAAAAAATCTGTTTGCCATGTAGGCTTTATAAACAAAGATTTGCACAGGGTAGATACGACACATAACTGACTATGAAATGACTACGGACAATTATTTTATTAAGTCATCGATTATCGATTATTTTTTGATCAATTGATTACATTTTGCACCCATAAAAACCTGAGTACAGACACACCTCCAAAGCATTCAATGTCGCACCATCTGGCAAAGTGAAACTTTTGTGTACAGCTTTTGTCGGCAGTGGCTCAAGAGGTAGAATGGCCGGTTGGGATTCGAAAGGTTCCCCGGTTCGATCCCCGGCTCCCCCTGGGTTAGTGCTGAAATGTTCTTGAGCAAGACAGTTTTCCAGTTTCTTCCACCGTCAGTGAGTGAATGTGTGGGTGAATTTAATGCAAATTGTAAAGCACTTTGAATGCACCATTTACCATTTAACTCTTGAGGTTTAGCCCACTCAAACCGGGAACGCATTGTGTAACCACGTTATCCATATTTTATACTTTGGCTATTCAAAAATAGCAGATATACAAGCTCATAGCTTGAACTTAGGTAGATCTACAATTTCTTTTTAATCTTGAACATTTGTGCAAATATTTGAATATATATCATTTTTAAAGGGAACATTTTTGACAAAATTCATGCTAGGGGTCCTAGCATGAAAAAGTTTGAGCACGACTGATATAGCAACAATAGACATTTGTAGAATCAGTCTCAGGTCTAAATGGGTTAAAGGAGCACTTCCCCCATTTTCAAACGTATCTCTATGTAATTGGTCCTTTAAGTCTGATTTATACTTTGTCATACGACGGTGTCGTGCGGCAAACATTGCAGATCTATGAGATCTGTTATTATTGCCACAGAACACCAGCATAACCGAGTATAAGTCGGACTTTAGTCTAGTGCATTGCAGTTGTTCTTTTCTCTTCAAAAACAAAGTGCACGTCGTGAAAGTTCTCCCCAAAGCCGCCCCATGCCCACGACGGGAGGTTGGAGAAGTATTTTGGATCAGTATTCTAAGGGAGCCAAGGTTTTATTATAGAAATGATGAATCATGCATCGAAAAAGCTCACACTGGGCTGGTGGGTTCGTGTACAGTACTGTACATGCATGTGTGTGTGGTGGGTTGCGTAAGGCAGAGAGAACACAGCATGTACCTGGGGACACAATGGTATGACGAATATTCCACTTACGTCACTCCTTTCACAGGCAGGGGGCCATCCCCAATATGTCTCCCTCACCTATAACGTCTATGTCCAATAGTACAGTGGTTCTCAAACTTTTTCATGTCAAGGACTCCCAAAATCTACAAGCTTGAGCTTGTATATCTGCTATTTTTTATTAGCCAAAGTATAAAATATGGTTAAAGTGGTTAAAATGATTGTGACGCTATATTAACTAATTTTGCTGTGGACCCCCCCCCCAAGGACCCCTGGGGGTCCCCGGACCCCACTTTGAAAACCAATGCAATAGTACATCAAAAATGTATATACTTTACAGAAGTTTCATCAATATGGAAGTGAGGTTTATCTACATAAAAAAAATGCCATATATTTCAAATAGAATGCTACAGAACACGTGTGCGTGTGTGTGCGCGCACGTGTATGCGTACGTGCATCTGCATGGCCCCGTGCGTGTGTGAGTTGATTGGAGCTCTCCAACGATTCACACATGGTTTCTCATTATGACATTTGGGTAAGCTCAGAGATTGAGAATACAGCGAGATAGAGAGATAAGGGAGATATACAGAGACACAGAGAGAGAGAAACAGAAAGAGAGAGAGCGGGGGGGGACTGCAGAGATCAAGCGTGGGAAATAGAAACACAGGAAGAGAGGGGGAGGGGTTTGTAGGCAAAAAAAGAGTTAAAGAAGTATTCTAAAATGAGTTTAAAAAAATAAATAAACTCACTTTTTTAAAGCTCCAAGAAGTATGTTTTACTGTGTTAAAATACAATATAGTGTGTGTTTATTGCCCATAAAATGGTAAAATGGTGCATTTATATAGTGTCGTTATCCAAAGCGCTTTACAATGTGCATTATTACATTCACACAAACAGGAAGGGGGAAACCATGCAAGGCACCAACCTGCTCATCGGGAGCAATTAGGGGTTTCAGCGTCTTGCTTAAAGGGATAGTTCACCCTCAAAATGACTTTTTTTCTATCAATTAGTCACCCCATGGAGACTTGAATTCATGGACATTTTTTAGTTTTTGTCGCATTCCTGGGCCAATAATTTGATGACCGGCAGCGAATCCGGTAGGAGACACAAAGAGTCTCCTTTGTGTCTCCTACCGGAACCGCTGCCTACCGGTCCGCTGGTCAACACCTCTCTCTCCATCAAAAGCACCTCAGTGGCCCTTCAACAACGGCATGTTTCACGCCCCACACCTAGCCAAGCTCTACTACTCTACGTTCAAATGACCTCTCCCTTGTCTAACCTTTCACTCTGACTGTGAAATTTAATGAGAGGGGATGGAGAAAATAAATCATTTACAACAGACTGTCAATGAGACATGGGTTAGATTAAATCAACAATACACAGAGAGATAAATGCATAAATAGGCCAGACAAGCAGACAGATGGACAGACACAGATAGGCCGATAGACGGATGGAGTGATTGACAGGCAGAGCGATGGAGAGAGGGAGAATGATGGATGGAAGGAACAGTGATTAGTCTTGGAGGACATGATGAACCCTAATCCTGTGCTGGCTGTCTCCCAGAACGCACTGCCCCTCTCAACAAATTCTCACCTACCTCTGTACTGGATGTGTGCATGTGCATGTGCATGTGCATGTGCATGTGCATGTGCATGTGCATGTGCGCATTTATTACATACAAATATATGTTTATTGTGAGAATATCAAAAGCTGTGTGAATTGCCATGAGATATTAAGAACACAGTAAAATCCTGGTGGAGAGATCAGAATCTGAGAAAGAGAGAAAGGCATGTGTACAGTACATAAGTGTTAACTTAACAGTCACACACATACAGTAGACAAACATACAAGAATTCACATACAGTACACAGACCAACAGACACACAAAAATGGGGGTTCTTCTGTGGTTCTTTGGGATATTTGAGGTGCTAGTATAGCTATACAGCATATGGCAGAGATGATATAGCACATATAATGGTTCTATATACAGTAACACCATTTGACAAAGTACTATGTACAGTAGCACCTTTAAGATAGGTGCTATATAGTACCAAAAGTGGTTCCTGTATGATTACCAGACAAAGAACCACTTGTATTGCTATTTAGAACCCTTTTAGGGTAGTAACAGCATAGCACCACCTATTCTAAGATTGAAGATTAGATTCCTTAATACTTCAATCATTCCTTTTGAAATGTAATTTGGTCTCCTTTTTGTTTGCTGTCTGTAGCTGTGTTTTTAATTATGCTGCTTGGCCAGGTCTCCCTCGAAAATGGGACGATCCTGGTTAAATGAACCTTACAAATAAATAAGTCCCTGTCACAGCGGTTAAAACACAGAATCCACATTGAGATAAGTGGTTCCTGTTCGTTTTAAATGATGGTTTATCATTAAAGTGACCTGGTAAATTATTATAGCAGGTGACTTTCTGGGAAAAGCCATGAGCTCACCAGAATCAGTAGGGTTCATCCTAGAATCTGCTTATTAGATTATGAGATATGTCACAGTCCCTTTGGCCTGGCCTGCAGGGCCTGTATAGAGTACCGAAGTCCTGACGTTACTCATTCATCCCTTGGGTCACGGAAGTAATTTCTCTATGGAGAATAATATTGGGTCATCTTAGAATCGTCTCATATAAGAATTGTGGTCTAAAAATAAACAAATTGTCCTGGCG